>NC_061117.1:175388662-175529028 GCF_002878395.1 Capsicum annuum | reverse complement strand
TAATGATTGTATATCATTTCCTTCTTTCCTACTATTATTATACATTGTATATACATTTCTTCACTCGACTATTGTATATGGTATATCTCTTTCTTCACTTTGCTACTGTATATTGGTTAGTTACTTATGATATCACACTTTGTCCCTAATTATTGGTAGTTCATGGTCGAAAATTGCTACACTTTCTAAACTTCTCCATACATCTATCACATTAAACACCACTACCAACAATCACGTTATTATCAAATTTCGTTTGAGAAGAAGGAGATGCACCCTAAAACTAAAGTAAAACATAAGTTCAGAACTTAAGATTATGCCAATAAGAAAATATTCCATGGTTGTATGAATATGTTGCTACCTTGAAATTTAAAGTCAATGGCTAAAATAACAAATTGGGTCTCATAGGAGCCACTGGAATGTGCGTTCATTCACAAAAATAAATGCATGTATAGTATCAGCACACTAGTAGGGTCATTTGGCAACTCAAGATGACAATATAAACATATAACTATGTTATCACAAAACAAGTTAATCCATACTTAACAAACATACATTTAGTATAACAAGCAACAATGAAGAATTAGAAATTAACCAACAAGTCAACATATTATCACCACATCAAGTTTAGTCAAGTCAAGTCAAAAACAAGTCAGGATAATTTATTAAGTATAAAAATATATTTCTCTAATTCACTCATGGAATCTTCAAACTCACCTGGCCCTTGTACATACACGTTAAGGGGTATATATCCACTCTCTAGCCATGAACCAGGAGACAATTATCGTCTATTTACTAAAACCTCAGATACAAGTGTCTGCCAACCTTGTTCCACCAAAAGCTTGTGATAATGTTCTAAATACTAAACATTCCACATTTAGCAAGTAAGGTAGGTCAAATCATATAACAATCGCAAATTATTTGCAAAGACCACACCAGACAACATACAATAACAAGTCATAGTACAAATAAGTTAACATGAACATATAGAACAAATTGGGTTAAACTATAATACTATCATCTACCTCGAACCAAGCTTGCACAACTCCTTTATTGCGGAGTTTTGCCTTTTCGTGCAATTTGTGCTCGCTCGTGATCTAGACATACATATAAATACATAATTAAAAAAATAACCTAACATGTTGGGATTTATAACTCAAACCCAACCTAAGGTCAAATTCATGATCATTTTTTTTATGTTCTAGGGCTTTTCCACGTAAGTAACCTAAAACTATCAATTTCATAGATAAATTAGTGAATAAATAAAATGCAAGGATGAATTAAATGTTATTAATCAAAACCCATTAACTTATTCCTTAATTTTCTCCCTTACAGCAACAATTAACCAAATCCATCCAAAAATCCTAAGAAAACTCAGTGAATTAACAATTTAATAATTAAGAAGAGTTAACGAGGATGAATATCTTACCTTAACGAAGTCAAATAAAAAAATTCTGGTGTGTTTTGCCCTATGTCACCCTTTCTTTGTTCCCAAACAGGTTTTATAAAAATAGACTATTTTAAATATTTTAATAAATTTACAGTTTTTACTGCTATAGTGGTACCTGATCACTGTAGCGGTCGCTCATCGTTGTAGCGGTCTTTGACCGCCTTTGATCGCCGCTATAGAGGGAATTTCTCTGCTATGGAACTTGCCTCTATAGTGGTGTGAAGATCGCTATAGCGGCATTAATAGGACAGAACATTCGTCTCTATCCAAAAATTCTCATTGTTTGCAACACATCTTAAGAGTGAAAAATTTTGAATAGTGCCTTTACGTAAGAACAACTTCGAGAGTTCTACCTACCCAAATTTAATTTTGTAAATTTCTACGAATTTCTTATCATTTTAGCTAAAAAGAAGTCAAGACAAATACCATTACACTGGTCCAAATCATTTCACAGATTTCGCTAAGACACAACTCGTTCCGAAATCGATCGAAACTAGTCTAACCTGAAATTTATAACTTTCAAATCGGGAAGAATTTAAACATAAGACTTTAAAAGTAGGAATCATATGTAATGACGGGAATGATTATTATAGCAAAGGATTTCAACACATGCATTAACTTAGTAATGACAAAATTGCCTTTTAAATTTCATATTCCAAAGCCTTTTTTTCTTTTTAAACATCCAAGTTTCTAATTTGCCTCACAATGCTTTGTCAGTTTGCCTCTTTCATTCTTTCCACTTTACCTCGTTCTTCTTATACTTTACCATGAAAAAATATAGACAATCTTCTTCGATTTTTTTTCTTACTTTTCTCAACTTGATTTTTATTATTTATCTGATTTCTTTCTTTTTTTTTTCAGCAAAGCTTTCATCAATTTCATCACCAGGCCCTTTTTATTTAGATGAAAAAATTAAAAATTGATTATCTTTTTCTGCAACACCAGTTGTTGCTACCTCAAAGAAAAAAGAATATTTTTATAAATAAATATTATTGTATAAAAATTATGTTTTTTATATTATTTTTAATACATCAAACAAATAGTGTGTAAATAAAATTGACTACATAACTAATATAACCATTAATAATGCAAACAGTACTAATACATTTTATCTATTCAACATTATTCTTATTTAACACAGCATTATTTTTATTCTATCTGCCAAACGATCCCTAAGTACTTTGTTGATTTCATTTTGATTAAGGGTGTGTTTGATATGATGACAAAAATATTTTTTTGAAAAATATTTTTCTATTTTCCTATATTTGGTTATAATAAAATATTGAGAAACATTTTCAAACTCATTTTCCTTCATTTGAGAGGAACTGACTTCCCTAATGGACCAAGGGGAGTCATATTCCTGATTAAAATTTTGAGACGCGTATATGCCCCCACTCCCACCCCCACCCCTCTTCTCCACCCCCAATAAAACTGAACTCGCAATACCCACAAGCAGATTTTACTATGCTTTTTCAATTTTAGAATTATCTCCGCTCTCTCTAGTCTCCCCGCTACAAGAATTTCAAAGGTATATTCCATAACTAATTTCTTCTATAGTTCTTGGAGAAAAATTATTTCAATTTTTCTTTTTTGCTTACTTGGGTTTCTGACTTAAGTTCAATTTTGTTCAAAAATTAAAATTCGGGTTTAACTTTCAATGAAAATTGATAAGTTATTATGAGGTAATTGAACGATTAGCAGTAGACTCAAGCTATATGAGTATCTTAGGACTTCCAGAGATGTATATATTTTCTCCATTATATAGTAAGCAAAATTACATTGGTCACTACAACAAATGCGTTCGACTAACCAAGATAAAGATGATACAATAATTAAAGCTGTAGCCACATCTGTTTTAGCTGTTGGAGTTGCAATAATTGTTGCCTACGAAAATCAAAGTAGCATTCCTAGAGAACCATATGTTAATGAAGATCAAGAAAGTGAATTCTACATGAATAGTATTTTGAATAGAAGTGATGTTCATTGTGTAGGTCAGATGAAATGAGTAAGCATATGTTTTATGAACTATGCAATTGGAAGCAATAATTTGTTGTGTTCAACAAAAAATATGCCTATTTAAGAACAAATGCTAATATTTTTAGAGATTGATAGTTTTAATGAACGATTTCAAAATATTGGATCACATTTTTACAGGTCAATCGATTCTATTCATCGATGCTTCCATGCTATACTTCAAGCAATTTTGAAAATATATCCAAATTTTATAAAATCATTGAATGAAATCATCCAACCGGAGATAATAACCAACCATCGGTATTATCCCTGATTTACCATAAGTGTCATACTAAAATTTTATATTTTCAGTCATTTTATGAAAAATATTACAAATTATTAACTTAAGTTGTATATAGAATTGTGTAGGTGCAATAAATTAAATATATGTGCTTGCATCTGTTCCTATTGAACAACAACATAGATTTTGTGGTCGGGAAGGCACAACAACACAAAATGTATTAGCTATCATTAACTTTCATTTGAAGTTCACTTTCTTTTAAGAATGTATCTAGTTCTATCTTTCTTTCGTTAGTTAAGCCACGCATGAACGTGCTTGCTGGTAGGGAAGGATTTGCACATGATTCTCGCATTTCAAATGATACATTGGAGAGACCACATGGTATCCAAATCCCACAAGGCTTCTTATTTAATATAAAGTAGTTTAGAGAAAAAGTAGGTGAACAATGTATATTAATTAACTTTAATTTGACTTCGTAGATAAATACTATCTTGTAGATGTCGAATATAAACTTCGTAAAGGGTTTATTCCTCCTTATCATGAAATACGCTATCACTTGCAAGAGTATAATGATTGTCCTCCCCAAATGAAAAAAAACTATTCAATGTTCATTATGCATCATTGAAATCCTCAGTTGAACATGCCTTTGCTATTCTAAAGAGACAATTTCATGTGATTGACAATGAACCTTTTGGGACTTTAAGACACAAGCGAATGTGGTATTAGTATCGTGCATTTTACATAATCACATAGTTAATTTGGAGCCAATTGACATGATAATACAAGAAGTAGATATTGAAGAAGTAGTTCAACCTCAAAATGTTCAAATTACTCAAAATTCTCAAGGAATTCAAAGCTATCAAATACAAAGAGAAAGGCATGAAGAAGCTAGACAATGGTCATAAAAAAGAGATGCAATTGCTCATGCCATGTTTATAAATTATAATAGGCGGAGGAATGAGGGACTTTAGTGTATTACAAAACTTTGATAGCTATATAGATAATGCTATTTGTTTTTGCTTTTTATATTTCTTTATTTCTTTTTCTTGTTATAGTTATTGGGCAGATCCTATATAAAAGAAATACTTCTATGGCACATTATTGTATTTCTATTAGCTTTGAATGTTCTTCTTTTTTCTCTTTTTCTTTGGTATATGTTGAGTTCACATGTTTCTGCTAATTTATATTTGTGTTCTGTTGAGTATGACTTGTTCAACATAGTTTCTTAACTTGTAATAGTAAATCATGGAGAAAAAAGAGAGAAGCAGTTTAGGTGGTCAAAATCAATGAAATATTTGATGTTGGAGATTCTAGTTGATGAAGTGAAATAAGAAAATCAATTGACTAATCAGTTTATGACCAGCTCATTCAATCGTGTTTCGAATTCCATTATCAAACAACTAGGAATAGATTGTTCATCTAAGCATATGAAGAATTATCTTAAAACAATAAAAAACACATGGAGTATAATTCAAACTATACTAAACAAAAGTGGTCTTGAATGGAATGACAACTTGAAGATGATTACAGCTAGTTTCGAAGTCTATGTTCTCCATATTCAAGTAAAATGTGGCTTATTTTCTTATTTTTTTATTTGCTTTAGCTGGTACTGATTTCTTTTCTAAAATTTTGGTCGGTAGTTCTATTTCTTTATTTTGTTGAATGAAATTCTGTGTACATTTTAGTGTGGCGAGGTAGCGATTATACCTGGCTACTATTTATCAATATATAATTACATGTCTAGAGAAATGTACTATCTGTGTGTATTGTGGAAAATGATATTGAAAGTTGTTGAACTAGAGTGTATTTCTTGATCTATGGTCAGTTTTTGAACTTCACCTTCTTAGATTTAAATAAGTACTTATAGGTCAGTGATTTACTACTTGTTGAAGCCATGAATTTGATCTCTTCTTGTCAAAGGTATGAGTTCTATTATTCATAGTTTCATATGCTTGAGATTTTGCTCAGTTATCTATTTTTTGGCTTAATAAATTTTGTTGGAATAGATTACTTGGATCGGAATGTATTTCTTATATCTTAAAAATTGCAATTTTGGACTTTCATTAAGGGTTTTTCATGCTTAGTGAGTATGCCTATATAGGATATTTTACTGATTATATCGGGATCACTGATTTCTGCCAATAGAAATATCCTATACCTCAGATTCTCTTATTCGTGATTTTGTATGCATGAGATTCTGTTTAGTTATTGATTTTATGTTTAAGAATGAATTTGAATGTATTTCTTACTACTTAAAAATTGTGGTTTGTTTCTGCCTCATTCATGCTTAGTGAGTATGTCTATAGGATAGTTTACTGATTATATCTGGATTACTAATTTGTTTTATTGAAGCTATAGATTCAATTTTTTTTGTTAAAGGTACAAGTTCTGTTATTAGTAATTTCTTATACTTAGGATTCTGTTCAATTATCTTTTTTGTGTAAAAATTTTAGAATAGATTACTTGGATTTGAATATGTTTCTTACTACTTAAAAATTGTGACTTTGGACTTTGATTCTTCGTCATTCATGCTTAGTGAGTATGGATGTAAGATATTTTACTGATAACAGTAATCAAATGAATGAACAATTGAAAACTTTGGTTGTTCCCAGATTAGTAATATGAACCGTTAACAACAAAATTAAAGAATGAAATTAGGCCTCAATCTCAAAATAATTGAGCTGGATCACATGAGTTCTCAGTTATAGAGAGTTGCAAATTTATCCTCAGCTTCCCTGTATCAAATCATTTGTTGCTCCAGAAATGTATGTTCCTTCCATTTCCCACCTTTAGCCTAGTATGATTCTTGAAATCCTTCCATAAATTGTGAATATATTTTCAGACTGCAAAAATAGAAGGATCTTCATTGGATTAGGTATACTAAGTTGCGTTAACTCATTACTTTTAATGTCACACTTGTGTTGGATTCTCAAAAAATATGCTAGTTTTGGTGAATTCGACACGCACCTATTGACATTATTGAAGAGTTTAAGCAACATAGTAGGTATCCACTAATCCTGTTTACCACATCTAGTAATAACAAGCTCTACTGAAAGCTCCTCATTGTTATAATTCAGTCTACAGAGTCACTAATAAAGCAAGTTATTGTGATGTTTGTATGACCATTGCCTTCTTTTTCCCTTGTCGCTGGTCATATAAAATGGTGAAATCTTTTCCTATTTGCATTCATAAAGCTTAAATTTTTTCCCTCAAAATCTACTAGTATAGGTATAAGAGACATCATGTAAGTAAGATGTCAGCAAGAAACTTTTTACCAACGTAAGCCTTCCACCAAAAGACCAATATTTTTTCAATGTGTGTGTTTGTTCAAGAACTTACCAATAACACATTGTCATACTGATTTATCTTTATGCCTTACACCAAGTCACCAAGTGTTCCCAAATATATTGTAGGATATTACCAATTCGACATCTCAGGATATCAACCAGCCCTTGAATATGACTTTCTGAATTTGCAGCAAAAAAATTGTTCACTGTCAGGTCTATTTTAAGGCCAGAAATGGCCTTAAATGCAAGCAGAATAGCTTTTGAGAGACTTGATATTTATGAAAAACTATTAACCTCTTCCACAAATTTTCTAGTATTTTGAATAACTACCTATTTATTCAAGTACTTTGTTTATTTATTTTATATTTTTCTAGCTTTTTGTGGTGTTGGATTATCTTTATAACATTTTAGCTGATTTAGAAAGATTATACGAATAAAATGAGATTCGATAAGGGGTTCTTGAAGAACACCATTAATTTCACTTGCTAATTGAAATTCTAGTTCACTTGGCAAAGTAACACACCCATATTTCTGAGATGAACACCATTTTTTACATTGTATTTTTTTTCTTTTGTATGAAAATAGAGGAATTCAAACTTAGTTGTCTATGAAATGTTGTCTGTTTTGCACCATTTTCTTTGTTTACTTGCAAATGATATGTCTATATCTGTTGAATTTTATTTTCAGTGGTAGGCATATATCAAAAACTGTAATAATGAATTAAAAGATATGATTTTATTGAATGTGAGAGAGAATCCTGATACATTACATCTATGTTTACTTTATATTGAACGGTGATGTATAGGCAAATATTACATTGAACAAATATGCAAAAAAAAAAATATATTATTTTATAATCATTTGCATGAATGAAAATATTGGAGTAATGGTAAAGTGTCTATGTGACTTAAAGGTCCCGAGTTTGAAATATGGAATCAATCTCTGATGCTTGATACCTAATTTTTTTTAATCTTTTTATTGTAGGAACATCCCAATCATGATATATTCATCAACAAAAAAATTGATATGTTTGATGAAATTTCTCTTATATGTGGGAATGATCGAGTTAGGGGAGATTATGTTAAGTCGTTTGAAGATATTAATTTTGATTGTTTTCTGAGAAAGATAATGATAATGACATTGAAGGACGATTCACAAAAAAGAATGCACAAGTGACTGAAGCTACTCAAGTCAAGGCAAGTCTCAAAATAAATGTGTTTTTGAGGTATAAGATTTCGTAGGTGATATATCAATAAAATTTGAAGAAGTGGCAACGATAATGGGTAAGATGGTTGATAGTCATCTAGATGTGACTGTAATACCCCACAAAGTCCTCTTCTAGTCTAAGCATTAGAGCGTATTCAGTAAAGCAGAAATCTGAGTCTAAAAGTTTCAGAAATATCTTTCCAAGTATGAAATACTTTGAATCATGTGGAATTTCTCTAATTTCTACTTTTTGTCATGTAAAGCATTGAATAAGCTTTCTATCGATACCAAATTCGCCCAAATCGAACACTCGGGTGAAGAGTTAGAGCCATTTTAGTGAGACAGTGTGCCACCTGTGATACAAGAACAACAAGAGAAACATGAAACAACTCCAAAACAGTCCGCAAATCTTAAGGATCCAAGGACCTTTTTGGAGACCACTCTCGGATTCACTACTAATAACAAGAATACAAGATATAATGGTGTGTTTTAACACCAAAATAGCAACAAGAACAAGAACAAGATGAACTTAAGATGATAAACAAGAAGACACAAGATTCGTATGTAACAATAACAACAAGAACATAAGATTACAGAACAAACAATAAACAAGATTAAAAGAAGGTAAAAGGATAGATAGATAGACTACATGAAGGTATAATCTTAAAAACCCAAGAATGGATAATCTTAGACCCTTAAAATTACACACAACAATAAACCTATCTCTTACAAAGATACAAGTTCGGATTCCACCTCCCAAGCATCAATGTTTCCAAGCAATTTATAATCACTATTGATTCCACACTAGATCTTGTCCTAGTTTCGATTAGTGGCTTTTCCAAGACCTAACTATAGTGTTTCAAGTCTTACAAGACTTACAAATATCATCCAAAAACTAAGTCTAAAAGACCTACAATGTTCTATTTATACTGGGTTACAAATAAAATACAAAAAGCCCAAAAGGCCCCTTAGAGACTTAGGTGCCCATCAAGTGTAATATGTTGGCTGATTTTTAGTGCACTTAGTTCCCTTTTACACTTCAATTGCACACACCAAGTCTCGAACCCAACATGTACTCTCATAAGTCCATATCCGTGATTATTCCCGTATCAACCTAGCACATTAGCGCATCGCGGAGCCAGCCAAAATGGCAATTGTCAAAATCCAGTGAACCTCTGTGATTCCACTGCGTCGCGGTATAGTTCCAGTTCACAATCAAGATGGCAATGCGATTTCCACCTCGTCGCGTCATCATGCAGTTTCCCAATTGTCCAAATTCCAGTGAACTGGCGCGATTATGGCGCATCGCGCCAACATATAAAATCGAGGAATTTTCAGTTTAATTCCAAGGGTTTTTTGGTCCTTTTTCTTTTTTTTCTAGCCTCTATAAATACCCGATTAGGGGATCTCAGCCTCATTTTTCTCTTCCACTCCAAAAATTAGGGTTTTCAAAAAATTAAATCCTCTCTTTTTCTTCAACAAAAATAAGGGAGAAAGATCTAGAGAAATCAAGAAATCTTTCAAAGGCTTTCAAGAAAAGAGTTTCCCCAAGGTATGTAGATGTTGATTCTTGGGTCCCTTTCATCCGAGAAGCTCAAGTACCCTTTTCTAAAACTTAAGGATTTTATGTTTATGAGTTGTTAATGATTCATGTGAGTTGAAATTGATGTTCCATGTGTTGTTGAGTTTTGATTCACGTTTGTTTACAAGATTCATGAGCTTTGACCCTTGTATGTGGAATCCATGTGATATTTGTGATGAATCTTCCTTATGTTGTTTTCTATGTGATGTGTTCATGATATTTGGGTGTAGAAATGATGGAATAAGTGGAGTATGTCCCCCATAGGTTTGATGAAAGCTTAGGTGAAGAATAAAGGCCATTATAGTATGTTAAATAGGAAACTCCAAATTGTGAGTTAGTTTATGCATGCCGAGTGTTTGATAAAATGCCCAAGTGGATGAATTATATCCCTAAATAAGTGTGAACCCGTGCATGTCTAATGTTTGTTGAAGGACTTTAGTGAACAAATGGAGATGCGATAGTAGTAAATTCCCCAATTATATGTTCTTTGATATATGCTAAGCTTTTAATACATGCCAAGTGGTTAGCAAGTAAGTTAAGACATGATAGTATGAAGTTTTCCCTAAATCATATGATGTCCAAATACATGTCAAGACTGATTTAGATGTGAAGTACTTGAGGTAAGACCTTGTTGAAGAAAGTATAATCTAGTAGCATGTTTCCCCTACGCTAATATATGTTGATGTTTCCTAAATGCTTGACGCGATGCCTTAATGATTGCAAAGGTGAAGGTATGCTATGTTTCCTAAATACTTGAAGAGATGCTTTAATGATAATGAAGATGAATGAATGACTGTGATGATGAATGAATGACTGTGATGATGAATGAATGGTTGTGATGATAGAGGAATGATTATGCTTTATTTTATGTTATCGAGTCCTGGGGGTATTTATACCCGACAATTTAACTGTTGTCTAGAGCTCGTGTCAGTTTCACGATAATTCCAGTCGAGCTATGATTCTCAGAACTCAGTGAACTATAGAACTTTGTATCCTCAGACAATTGCAGAACTTAAGAAAGCTTAGTAATCTCAGTTATCTCTGTAATCTCTGTATCGCTAGTAATCTAGCCTCAGTCCTGTAATCAACTCAGATCTAAGAGTATTCTAGTGTTCAATTCTAATCTAAGAAATGATTCGAGTAATCATAATCTATTCAAGCTTTATCGTCAGTCAGATACCGTGATTCAATGCTATTTCCGTCAGATACAGAACTAAGTGATCTCAGCGTAGCTCAGTCAGATCTTTTGATAAACATGATCAGTATAAGATTCAGTTCAGTTGTGTTCAGTTAAGAATTCATTCAGAGTCTTTCAGTTGGGAGTAGAAACTAGCACCGAGCGAGGAAAGGGATGGCGGCTCCTCCCGTCAGCGAGAGAGAGAGGCTGGAGTCGTTAGTAGCAGTCCCTGACCTCCAGAACTGCGTAGCCAGCACAGGATACAGGAGTCACCGTCAGGAAAAGGCTGTCACCTCCAGAGAGAGAGTATTTGACTATGATATTGCCTTAGGTCGACTGCCTGGTAAGGGTCATCCGTCAGAGAGGATTGACCAGAGAGAGGTCTTTACCCGTGGCACGGTATTGACACCCTTCCAGCTGGGGATTACAGGTTGGACCCCACCTGTGGTAGGTTGGGGCATGTCAGTTAAATAACTACTTCCCACGGTTTCAGTTACAGTCTCAGTTTCAGTATCAATCTTCAGAAATCAGGACTGTCAGATACAGTCATCTATCTTTATGAGGAACTCAGATTGCTCTATTGATTCATGGACCATCTCGTCAGATAGGCTTGGTATCATATATAGTTCTTTGATATCATATTCAGAGATATGCCGCCAGATAGGCTTGATTCACAGTCTAAAATTCTATTAAGTATCCTTATTGTCAGATTCAGATATATTCATATTTCTTATCATTGATAATATTTTCTGAAATCATTCGTTAGAGAGGTTGGTCTCAAATCCTATCAGTCAAAAGCAGTAAAGCTCAAAATTTAGTACTTGATATAAGTGCATCCAGATCCTCAGTTATCAGTATCAGATGAATCAGTGAGTATCTCAGTGTCAGTAGTGAGTTCAGTCTGCGGTAAAGTGGTATCCGAGTTTCAGTATCTAGAGTTGTGATGATTGTGATTATGGTCTGTGCATTCATATATGTGTTCTCGTGCGATATTTTCATGATTATTCAGTTTAGATATTGTGCATGATGAGCCTTTGCATTTAGCCTTATCTCGTCTACATACTAGTACATCCCAGTACTGACGCATTTGCGCTATGGTGTTTTATTTGGGACCATAGGTTCAGAGGCACAGGACCCAGAGTTTCCTCAGCAGTTCCGTCCCAGTCAGCAGCAGTAGTCGTAGCAGTGAGTCCTCTTCTTTCGAGGACGAGTTTTAGTTTACTATTATTTACATAAGATTTTGTTTATATTTTCAGTTGACGGAGTTAGTTGGGGACATGTCCCATCAACTCCATAGCTCAGACAGTACAGAGGTTTTTCAGACAGATGTCGGAGGTATTAGTATTCAGTTTTCTGTATTTTGAGTATTTATAGATGTGTTGAACCTTATGGCCAGTTTCCTCATTTATTTCAAATATTATGCAGTGTATAGGTACAGATATCAGTAAAGGATTAGTTTGTGGTTTTTCGGGATCATAAGACCGTGTGACGTCTCGAGATGGGATCTCGGGGCGTTACAGTGACAAAGTTGTACGAAGAAGTTATGGCAATGGAAGATTATAAGGAAGAGTTCCTCAGTGATACTTTTGATTATTTGGTGCAAAACGACACTTTAGATAAGACATTCATAGTGAAAAATCAAAATCTTCATAAGGTGGGGTAGAAATGATTCAAACAACAATATTGATACATATGGATTGGAAGAATTTAGCTTCATAGGATTTGAAAACAATTATTATGCATGCATTTTTTTTTTTATAATTTATCATGTATTTGCTATCGAAGTTCTCTCTTTTGTGGATTTGAGGGAATATTAATTTGGAAGCTTGAATTATATAATTAATAGTTGCTTAAATTTTAATGACTTGTAATTTTTTGTTCCTGATATTATTTGTTATGCTTAAATTAGTTTCTACAAATTATTGAGTTGCTAATGATATTGATATACTAGTTATCAGTTTATTAATATATAATATTTTTTTCATTCACCAATCAAACACTAAAAGATGTTTTTCTAAAAAATCAAACAAACACCAAATATAAAAAATACTTTTTACTCACTAAACAAACATAATTTCCATAACATTTTTCATTAAAAATATTTTCCAATCATACCAAACAACACCCCAAATCAAAATCTGCAAACCCTGTTAATGGATTAGATCTTTGTTGAACCCAAACAAAGTAGCAAACGAGCCGGAAGTGTTTCCAATACTATAAACAGGCGAACTAGCTAGGGCATTGTATTGGAGAAGAAGAAATGAAGGTAGGCCCAAAAGTAGTACTACTCTTCAAAGATCCAATCGGCTTCGGCACCGCCATCTTCAAAGCTCTTCAACCAAACCCTAATTCCAACCTTCAAAGCCGGTAAGCAACCCCCACCCCCTCATTATTTCTTTTTATAACCCTGGTGTTCGGGTCAGATTTCGCTCGCACCTTGAATAAATCCACAGGATATCTCAATAGCAGTAACTCTGTCTACCAAGGCCCATGGCCAGGACTGATGGGAAGAATCACTAGTGTTTTCCCCTTCTGTCGATTATCTTCTTATTTCATCGATTTCATTGCAGACAAGAATCGCTGGATTTATCCCTACAATCTTACGGGATCAAACATCAAACTGTTTCGCTACAAGTAGTTCATTTTCTCAATGGCCCAAATCTCGAGGTACCTTTTTTCCTTTTGCTACAGAGTAAAATGTATTCCTCGAAAATGTTTTTCCTTTTCTCTATATTTTCAGCCGTTTGGAGTTTTTTTTTTTTCCGGTCATTAGTTATGTATAAAAGTGTGCATTTTAATCTGTATATGACAACAACCACAGCAATACCATACCCAGTGAAATCCCACTAAGTGAGGTCTGGGGAGGTTAGGGTGTAAGTAAACCTTACCCCCTACCTCATGTAAGTAGAGAGACTCGGCTAAATGAACGAAAATCCAAGTAGTAATGGAAAGAAAACATGACAACTAATAGGAATTGTATATGACAGTGTTATCAAAATATGGGTTTTAGTGATAGAATGATAATGTGACAGTAAAATGTGTTTACGACATTGCTAAGATATGGATGTTTAAACAGATGGTGCAAAGTGAGAGTTGAAGTTATTCATGCCAAACTCACATGCTACTGGGTGTTTGGACATAAAAATTTGTCAAATTTAGAAAAGAGTGGTATTTGTCTTCAAATTGAAAATAATATTTGGAATTTGGAGTTGTGTTTGGACATAATTACAAATTGGATTTTTTTGAATCTTGGAAATGCCAGAATTGGGAAAAATTGTAATAATTCTATGTCTAAACAATTTCCGGAAAAAGTGGACTATCGATGGCCAAAAAGTTACTAATAAATGGCCAAATTACTGACATACTTTGTGCTGATTTGGTTAGGCATTTTGCTTTTGGGGATTGTAGACCACATTTTGATGTTTTTCTTAACCACATTTTGATGTTTTTTTTATCTTAGGTGTCTGTGCTGCTTCTGGAAAACTCCGAGCCTCCAACACTTGCTTGTGCTCTCAATGAAGTTCTGGCACTGTTAGTAGGAAATGGGCTATCAAATATGCCCACAATTGTAGCCCCTTTTGTTGTGGCTGCAACTAAGCTTAAGACGGAAAATAGAACTTCTGTTGCAGTTGACAATATATCAGTTTATGGTTTGCAAGTAGGTGCGTCTAGTGGCCTTACTAAAGCTTTGTGCACGAAGTTGCAAAGTCCATCCCTGTCGTTGCAGATTTTCAACGAACAGTTGGCCTGCTTACTTCAATTGGTTCGAGTTCTGAAGATGCCTACTTTCGTTATAATTGGTAAAAAGGGTCAAACTGTGCATCATAACACTTCAGAAGAGGAGCTTGAGGTACATTATAAATGTTCATGGTTGATTGTCATTCTTTGAACATTAGAGCTATTTCTCAGTTTCTTATCTCAATTTTAACGTGTAGTCCTTGTTCAAAATGTGTTCTTTTGAACAATTTATTCTGTACTTCTGTTTATTTCTACATGTGTTTTAAACATGAGTTGGGATGGGGAGATGGAAGAAAGCACTTAAGAGTAAATTTAGCTCCAGGGCTGTTTCTAGTGTTGTATCCTATTGCAGCTGGCCGAGCTGTGAGTGGCTTATGTATTGCCACACAGTAAGTTATGACAGCTGCAAAATCAAACCCAAGTGGCAAAAAAACCAGCTCTTTATTGCTGAAATTCATGCAGATCAAGATAGACAAAGCCATAAATTGTCTTTGATTTAATATAAACAACTCTAGGTCTGATAACATTATTGTTGCATTTACCGTGACAACAGAAAAAAATAACTTGTCTAAGGAATGTACTGCTGAAAACAGACTGAAAGAAAGCACTTCAAATAGAATAATATATCTCCCGTACAATTAGTTTTGATCTGTAGCATATTGCAGCTGGCCGAGCTGAATGGCTTATGTATGCCAGGCAGTAAGTTAATACAGCTGCAAAAATCAAACCGGAGTAGCAAAAGAAACCAGCTCTTGGTTGCTTTAGTTCTAGCAAATCAAGATAGACAAAGCCATATATTGTCTTTGGTAAATATAATCAAAATTTTAAGCCATATAACTTTAGTGTTACTATTTCCTTTCCTGTAAGATATGTGATGCTTTCTCTAGTATTTGTTTTTATCTCTTTTCTTCTGCATATTCTTTGATTTGTGTTACCTGAGCCGTGGGTCTTTCGGAAACAGCCTCTCTTACCTCCGTGCGGTAGGGGTAAGGTCTGCGTACACTCCATCCTTCCCAAACCCACTACACTGGGTATGTTGTTGGCCTCTTGTTGTAGTAGCAGAAAAAATAACTTGAGGAATTTACTCCTAAAACTAGAAAGGAAGAATAAACTTTAAACAGAGTAATTTAGCTCTCCTGCAGTTAGCTTATATATAAAATATTGCAGCTGGCCGAGCTGAATGGCTTATGTATACCAGGCAGTAAGTTAATACAGCTGCAAAAGTCAAGCCATAGTGGCGGGAAAACTAGCTCTTGGTTTGCTCAAGTTCAAGCAGATCAAGATAGACAAAGCCATATATTGTCTTTGGTTAAATATAATCAAAATTTAAGTCTCAGATAACGTTAACATTAAGGAATGTACTTCTAAAAGAAGAATGAAAGCACCTTAAATAGAATAATTTAGCTCTCGTGCAGTTAGCTTTTCTATATCCTATTGCAGCTGGCCGAGCTGAATGGCTTATGTATGCCAGGCAGTAAGTTTATACAGCTGCAAAAATCTAACTGAAGTGGCAAAAAAACCAGCTCTTGGTTTCTTTAGCTCAAGCAGATCAAGATAGACAAAGCCATATATCGTTTTTGTTTAAATATAATCAAAATCAAGTCTTAGATAACGATAACGATGACGTTATTGTTTCTTTTTTCTATGACTAGTACCATAAAAAATTAACTTGATTAAGGAATGCACTGCTAAAGTCAGAATGAAAGCAGCAGCTAAAATAGAATAATTTAGCTCTCTTGCAGTTAAATTTGGTAATGTCCTATTGCAGATGTCCGAGCTGAATTGCTCATGTATGCCAGACAGCAAGTTAATACAGCTGCAAAAATCAAATGTGAGTGGCCAAAAAAAACCAGCTCTTGGTTGCTTGTGTTCAAGCAGATCAAGATATTTAAAGCCATACATAGAACTTCAAGTCTTATGAGTAACATTAACTCCATTATTCCCCTTTCCTCTGACAAGTAACAGAAAAATAAATCAAGTTGATTGAGGGAATGAACTTGGGAAAACAGACTTGTGGATGCAACTATACATTTTGAAAACTGGTAATTGCTGTGAAGGTATTTAAGCAACCAACATTGTGGTTCTAGGGACTTGATTGATGTAGGTGTCTAGCTTTGGATGGTTTCAGGTAGGGTAGGGGCAGGCTGAAGAAATATTGGAGAAAGGTGATTAGACGTGACATGGAGCAGTTACAACTTACCGAAGACCTGACCTTAGATAGGAAGGAAGGTCTGGAGGATGCGAATTAGGATAGAAGGCTAGTGCTTATGGGTGGGTCGTAGTCAGTAATTAGGAGAGCGTTGGGGTAGCTGGGCTAGTAGTCCTAGGGCTATGTCCATAGGTTGGAGCTGCTAATAAGAGAGTATGGGGGTAGGGGGTGCTGCTGGTTTGTTAGTGTAGGGTATTACTTTGTGGTTATCTTATTTCTATTATACCATCTTGTTCCATGCTTTATTATAGTTTTGTTACTATTCTTTGTTTCTGTTATGCCATCTTGTTTCATGCTTTATTACAAATTTATTTACTATTCTTTGTCTTGAGCCGGGGGTCTATCGGAAACAGCCTTTCTACTTCTCCGGAGGTAGTGGTATGAACTGCGTACATCTTACCCTCCCTAGACCCCACTGTATGGGAATACACTGGGTTTGTTGTTGTTGTAGTAGAGGGGCTCTATAGTGTTAGCAGTTACTTCTCCTCCCTCCTCTCAGCTTATTTGCAAAGGAAAAAAGGATGAAAAAAAAGGATAATACAGATCTCACTTTCCAATTTCCAGGTGATACATGAGATAGGACGGCATTTAGCTAGCTTCTCATCTCTTAGTTTCTCTGGAGAAAAGATAGCATGGGATACAATGAAGTCTTCAAGAGAAACTCAAGAGCCTTGGCGTGCATTATATGGTTGAATATTTTTGCTGGCTAGAACCAGTGGCTAAGCGTTAACAATGATTCATGTAACATGGACTGTATTGGTTTCAGTATGTCTCCTTGCTGGTATGTGGTTGGGCACAATCGTGTCTGGTGTATGGACCGGAGAGACCAAATATTCCTAGTCAGATGAACTTGATTGTATTCACTTTTTTTAAATTTGTTTGCCCTCATCCAACTCCCTCCCTACCCCTCACCCCCAACCCCACCTCCATCCCAAAATATTAATTCTTTTAATTTTTTTGAAAAAAATTAAAATCTTTTCTTACCTCACGATCAAAATCCTACCCCCCTCCTTCCAAAAAAGATAATTCTTTTTAGAAATATTTTTTAAAAATTAATAAATAATTCTTTTTATAAAAAAAATCTTACCCCAATCCCATCTCCCCTACCCCTGCAATCCCAATACGTGATACGACAATAAGCCATCCCTCAAAACATATAGTTTTCTTAAAAAGTTTTTTTTTTTTTCTTTTTTTTTTTAAATATTATCTCAACCCCATCCCTTTCCTATCCCCATATCCCACACCCCACAACCCCCCCTCCTCCATTAAAAAATTATTTTCTCTTAAAAAAATTCTTATCCAACCCCATCACCACCTAACCCCCACCCTACCCGCATGGCATACCCCTTCCCCAAAAAGCTTTTTTTTTTTAAAAAAAAAAAAAGTGAATAATTTCTTATCTTAACCCCCGACTCCCTACCCCACACCCCTCCCCAAAACATAAACTTTTATTTTAAAAAAATTTAAATTAAAAAATAAAATTTACCCCACCCCAACCTCGCCTTTCTACGCACCCACCCAACTTTCTAACTTCATTCAAATTTATTTTCTTGAGTTGGGTTTACAAGAGATAAATATCAGTATGTAATATTTTTTATACTAAGCGGGTTAAATTGGGCGGGTCAAGATTCAGCCCAATTTTTACTTGTTTCAATTCATTCCAATCCATTTCAACCTAAAGTGAATTTGGGCGGGTCATGACCCTACCGGATATTTAATTCAATCCATTTAATATTTTCAATCTCAACCCACTCCGTCCATCTGACACCCCTATTTCTCAATTTTTTGACGGGAAAATGCTTTATGTAGAAGGTGGAGAACGTGACAAACAGTGAGTCCTAATCCCATGATTAACTATAAACTGATTGGCCAGGCTTCAAGATGTAATGGGATATCTAAATTTGACCATTCCAGTGTACTTCCAATTGCAATAGGGGACATTAAACTGCAATTATGATTAAGTGCTTTAAAATAACAACTTGATTAGTCAAAAGAAATAGAGGGTTTTACCAACGTGGGCATGTTTATTATAGAACATCGGAATTAACTGGATTTTGTTTGCTTTAAACTGAAATCACATCACTGTCAGGGTCAGCTGTCGTGGCCGTATTATGTAATTCATGTGTCTGTTGAGATGATTGTAGAAGTGATGATTGTAGAAGTTACTTTAAGATGGATGTGAAGAGATAGATTTTCCGTCAAACTTATCTCTAAAACATTAATTCATAAGGTGAGGACCGTTTAAGTCTACACAGGGAGATTAATTGATCATTCCTTCTATAACGTGGGACTCTTAACGCTCTATTTCACACCTCGTTAATTGAAGTGTGAACATATAACAACGTGATGAACAAAGAATTAAAATGGATTTGATTTTAATATTATGTAAAGAATTGAATTTTGTGTCTAACTCAACTCCAAAACTAGCTCTGGGAAGATTCTCCAAATCCATCAATATTCCTTCGAAGTGGGACACTTTACAATGGAAAACATAATATAATGAAACTTTTAAGTTATGAAAGTCTTTAAAGAAAAGGTTACGACCCCAGAAAAGTCATGATAATGAAGCTTGTAGCATGTTTCATGAACCACAGGCCAAAAAAGTGGGACATCTGGTTTCTTAATTACGAAGCAAACTATTCTCAAATGTCCTCAACCAACATATACATATTGACTTATTATACATAATAATAATTTCGCCTCAACAAACCATTAATGTCAAGGTCCCAATTCCTCCCCTTTTCTGTGCAACTTTTTAATTACTGTTACAATTTTGTCAAATCAATAGGATCATTGAAATCTCCTCTCTTTTTTTTCCCAATGCAAAGGTAGATCAAATAAAGTGGTCAATATAATGAAGATTAAATTTCAGCTTCCCCTCCATAAAGAGAAGGGAAGAAAACCAAACGAAATTGTGGGGAGTGATAATTACTCTTTCATTTTTAATAAAAAATTTGGGGTTCGAATTATGAATATAAAATCGTCTTTGGTAAGAAGTGTTTTACCCTTCATAGTGAGACTTTTCCACATGAATTTAAATTAGTTGAATTTCAATTTAAATATAGAATACTGAGTGGAAAAAAAAAAAGGAGAGAAAAATAATGGCATCTGGATTTTGGTAAACAACCAAAGAATTTGTTATGCCTTACCAAACAAAATCTAGTGTATTTGATGGCGCGTCATTGTCAAATGAACATAAAATAACCACTCCTACTAACGTTATCGGAATATTTGACTACACTAGAATTAAATTATAATGGCGGTGAGAAATATAATTTTATACCTCAAACGAAATAATAACTAAATACATTTGATGCTTTAAAATAATTTGCCGTCCATGTCCAATGACTTTTTCTGAAGCTTCACTAATTAGATTTATACCTTAGCAGCAGTTTGAAAGATTGTTTCTATTTATAAGCTTGCACTCAGTAGTTAATTAATTCGCTTTTCACTTTCTATCGCACACTTCAACTATTTGTTTATATAGTATGTGAAGTCTAACTAATAGAAAGTGTCTACGAATTAGTTCCTATGATGGTATTTTAATAGTGTTTGATACTTGTTTTGTAACTTTTAATTAATTTAGATTCTCATTGTATAACTCAGGCTAACTATAAATGTCATCTTAACACAACATATTAAGTTGAGGAAATAATAAAGTTGGGCAATTAGAGAATCATGAAGCACAGTGCAGTGAAAGTGAAACAATCTGGATGTGACATTACCTTATCAAGAGATATAAAGTTCATACAAGTCGAATTTATGCTAGGTCGTAGAATTAGAAATGGTTCTATGGAGAGCATAAAAATTAGGAAACCTTATTAACATGTGCCATTCGGCCAAACTTATCTGTTTTTTTGCATAGATATGTATAAAGGGCAGTGTAGTGCGTTAAAGCTTCTGCTATATGCGGAGTTCGAAATAGGATCGGATCATAACTGTCTATTGTATATTATACTTAAATATACAAACTATATATTTGTTGGTTATATTGTTAACTAGATTAGATCAGCCAAAGACGTTGGAATATAAAGATGCGACAAGTGTTTCAGATAATTTTTTAAATTCTTTTTGCAAATAAGAAAATTTAATTTGGAAACAATACCTTTCTGTACCAATTCATATATATATGTGTGTGTTTACTAATGTATATGACATGGTTAATTTCGATATAGAGTGAAGAGGAACACTTA
This sequence comes from Capsicum annuum, assembly GCF_002878395.1. NCBI lineage: Eukaryota > Viridiplantae > Streptophyta > Magnoliopsida > Solanales > Solanaceae > Capsicum > Capsicum annuum. The sequence goes on along the minus strand of NC_061117.1, from coordinate 175,507,935 downwards.
CTAATATGTTCACTTGATATCAATTGATTGGTACAGGCTTAAAAGAAAGTAAGATTTTTGGTATAATAAATAGTAAAAATAATACAAAATAACGTACTCTTTATAATCAAACTACTTTTTTCCTAATCTAGAGGGTCTTGTTATAACTCATATCAATGCTACAATTAACGTGATAAAATTTAATTATTCTCAAAGTGTCGATAACAAAAAAAGAAGTGCCAGTAGAGACAAGCCTTACAATTTAAAGATAATGGGAGCACCATCGACGACAGATGCACATTAATCGAAATAATGTCAAGCAAGACTGCCTCATTTATAAAACACTCATAAAACTGACGTTTTAGTATATAAATATAAACTAAATGGCCTAACTAGATTAAGCTCATTCTACAGACTGATAATTCGGGCAACACTTTGTATGCATCGGGTTGCACGTTTTATGCATTTCTAATTGTCAACTAAAAGCGAAAATGATGCAGCCTAGACTGAAGCTCAGATCTCGAGCCCTCGGCCAAGGGCCAAAGGGGATATGGTGTATAAATAACACCCTTTTGTCAAATACTACAAGTAGAAGAGATAAAATTTGTTAAAAGTGTCGTCACTTCTTTGTTTAGCTATATGTGATGGAATAAATTGTCCTTTCATTTTTAATTAAAAATTTCAACTTTAGATGTTAAAATCGCAATACATGGAGTATTTTTCCTTTTAGTTAAGTCTTATATAATTATACTGAGTGATTCTCAATTAATTAAGAGACTTCATTTCAAATATCATATTATTTTATTTTCTTAAAAATGCAAAAGAACTATTCCTTTCTTTTCAATTTATATGATTAGTTTTATTTGACATGAAATTTAAAATAAAATTATGATCTAAAATAAGTCACATATGTTTGCATAGTTATAAATTATTTTATTATAAATAAAATTTATATTTTAAATTAAATTATTATTAAATATAAAAATATTTTATTTATCTGAACTTGATTAAAAAAAGGACAAGTTAAATAAATTAAGACATAAGGAAGAACAAGAATTGAAAACAGAGTAAATACTCAAATAATTAAGAGAAAAGGGAGTAACATTTTTCTTTTTAATGTGTAAAGATTTGGTGATGGCGGGCTTGTCTTCTTTGCTTATCGTACTGCTATATGGGTAAGAACGTGATATCATTGTGACATAAATTAGGGCCCCCAAAAAGGTAAATAAAGCAGATGACCTTTTTTCCTTTCCTTTCTAATCATTGGCCATCCATTCAAGTGGCTATTTTGCGTTATCCTCAATGAATTCTCACTGCAACTATTTTTAATTTCATGTATTAACTTTGTTTATTAGTGTTATTATTTGTTAATTAAACCACATGATTCTTTTCTCCCATTTTTGATTCTTATCGTTTGTTGTGGATGACAAGTGTTGAGGTATTTGGGATGCCACTCACCAAATCTAAAATAAGATGCCTTTTTCATTTGGTTAAGGTTTTATTGTTGGCCAAAATTGATTATACCTAGTGACATATTTGAATTACAAGTTTATACCTAGTGACATACTTGAATGACAACCCCTCATTCACCAACTAATCCACTCAAACGCCCATAATTTCTACACCCTCAATCTACCACCTCATAAGATTACTCACCCTGCCCCCATCCAACTCAAAATTGATGATTTCAAATCTGCTCTAATCAGGGACCTGACCCAAAATCGTGCCCCAATCCCCGAACTAACACATGACCAGACCTCAAGCTGATGTAGGACTAAATTTCTAATCAAAACCTATATTCGACTAAGTTATGGATTGGTGTTTGGGTTGGGTCTCGGGATCAGGTTTTAAGGATGAGGTCAGGGTTAGGGAATGTGTTGAGGTCAGGGTCAGGTATAGGTATTGGGGTCGATCGATCTCGAGTCTTAAGTTTAGGGGTCTAGTCTAGTCATAGTGGGGTTAGAGGTCGAGAGTTAAAACATAGACCAGGGTCAAGGTCGAGTCAAGGTCAATTTAGGAATTGAGGTTGGGTCGATTCTCAAGGTTAACTCTTGAAGTCATGGTCTGGTTTTGAAATCTGGGATCAGACTTAGGTCGAGGTCAAGTCTCAAAGTTAGCATTCGAGGTTAGAGTTAGATCCTGGATCTGTGTTGTCATGAACCAAAGTAACAGATCATGTAGGCACCTACACTATCCTAGGTAGCTAGAAGCACCCTCATAACCCAACCAAATTATGCGAAAGATTCATGTTTTTATAAATAAAATCATTTAACACAGTAGGATAAGCTATTCAAATCTAATACAAATACAAATAACTACCATTCACTACCCCAAGACCTAATTAAATGTGTACAAAAGCTATTGTTGAGACCCTTAGGGTTGCACCACACAGTGAGGTACCAGGTCCTTCAAAGTCAATCATAGGAAAAATATAGTAAAGTAACCACGAATCAAAAGACAATGCAGGAAGAGTAAAAACACAAGATTTTAACGTGAAAACCCCTTGCTCAAAGAAGGGGAAAACTACTGCTTGCCCTCACAAGCACCTCAAAATCCACTATAATTAAACTCTTGATTACAACCTTTATTAAACCTATCTCTAGGTTCCTTTTGCTTGTAATAACTCTACTACAAACTCATCTTGACAACTCTACCAAGGACTCTCTACACTGATTAGCTCTAATCAGTATCAAACTTAGGCGACTTTACCTAAGCACTCTCTGCTCAAGAAGAAAAGTTCGTTACTCTTATAACATAAGTAATTCATTTACAAATCAGAACTCACTCAAGAATAATTTCTTTTTAAGCACACATAAAAAATTAAGACTTGAGCAGTGTTGAAATGGGGTTTTTGCTGCCTCTCTCCACTCTTTGTATTTTCCAAAAACTATTTGTTGAAGAAGCGTCGTTTTTCTTTTATAGCTGGGTGATAATTCGGGCTAAAATCTCAGTAGACTAGGTGTCTTATCCAGTACAAGAAACATTTGCAAGTTTGTTACACAAGAGGACAAAACTGTATAAACACGTATGCCAGTTGTACTGTACCATGCACATCCAGGGACCTGGTCCCTTGAAGTTAGTTGCTCATCATCAAAACTTCATATAAAAATTTTCCACCTTTTTTGATGATGACAAACCAACCATAAAACTTTGAGCACATCTATCACATTTAATCAGCGTGATTAACACTCTAAAGATGAATATTCCCCCTATCATCATGCTTCCACCATTATGCAACACAAGGACCTTGTCCCTTGTTGTCATTTGCAGCAAAAACTCTGAGCACATGTTTGATATTTGCTTTCCCCTATCACTGTTCCATATATTATGTTTGATGTTTGTTTTCCCCTGTTACTATGGCATGTCACTACAACTGTAATTCAACACATTAAATGGTACCTGGTCCCTATCACATGAGATTATTTCCTCTTTTAACATCATTAAAAAGGAATAACAGTAAACCAAGAGTAAAGAAAGTACATATTAGTTAACTCATGGCCACTAGGGTAATACTAACATAAAGAATAGTTTTAGATGAGAAAACAGATTAAGCTCAGAAATCAAAATTGATTCATTGTTAAGCAGTTAAGTACCAGTTCAGTATACTAAAACAATCAACAAAAATAATTGTACTCAAAAGAAACATGATAACAAGGAGTGGAACTGACATTGGGTTAAGTAAAAGGATAGGGATAGTAAGACTCGGGAGGAAGAAGACTTAGGGGAAAAGGACTTAATCAACATTTCTATTCTAGTAATTACAACAACATGGGCATCCATCAATTGCTTAGTGAGTTTCTTTACTCCTGCATTTAATTCATTAACTTCACCAATTAGTTTTGCCACTTTCACATGGAGTTTTGCATTTTCTGATATCAGTGCTTTAGAAACACTTGGTCCTTCAAAAGCTGGCTGCTGATTATTCAACCTTAAGTGCATTATCTCAGCATCTTTTTCATCTAGCTTGATCATCACTTACTCCATTTCTTTGCGTAAGCTTTCCTGAGAAGCCAAAAGTTCAGATACTTGGGATAATTTCTATTTCTCTTTCTATGCACTCATTTTCTACCAAAGTAGTTAGAGTGAACTTTTGTTTAGCTATTCTAGGAATTCCTCTAGTTCCAACTACTCCAAAATGATCAAAGACCTTATTTAGCAAGTAACCATAGGTCATTTCATGTCTTCCTTCTTTCTCAAGAATTACTTTCTTCATATGGTCAATCATAAGAGCAAACAGGCAGATCTATTCAAAATTACTCAGGCATACTATCAAGAATATATCAACCCCATATGCAGAGGTAATTTTCCTTAATCTTGGCAATAGGACTTTGTTGATGAATTCAAATACCAGTTGAGACTCACATTTTAGGATTTTTTTTCATAGCTGCTATAGATGTTCCACCCACCTTAGAGGCATTGATCATAAACTCAGTTATGGGTTGTTGCTTTACAGCAGTCCCGACTCCAATAACTGGTACATCCAAGATTCTTCCTAATGCTTCTTCATCCAAATAGATAGACTTTTCTTGCACCTGGGCAGACAAGCTTAGCTCATCTTCTGAGAATTCCATGGTGTAGTAAAATTCTTTGACCTCATTCTCTATGACCATGGGGTTTGATTCTTCAAACAAATGTAACCAGCCTTGATGCCTGACATATTCAACCAATTCAATCATCCCAGGTTTCTCATATATTTTGGGTTCAACCACTCTTCCTGACAAGACTCTATGTATTTTTTGTATTTTATTTCTTTATTTTCTAGCTATTTACTTTTCTCTTTTCTTCGGTTTGCTTCTCTTAGGAATGATACTCACTTCTCCTGCAATAATTTTTTTTCTCTTAGGACCAGGTCCCTCATAAATTTTCTTCTTTTTTACTGTTATATTTTTGCCTTATCTCAACAGGACTACCAGATTTTGAATTAGAGGACCTGGTCCTTCCAGCAATATGAACTTTTATCTTTATTTTCTCAATTTCTTTAGCAGCATCTGCAGCAATATCTTTCTTCTCTCCAACCTCAACCACTTTAATATTTTCTTTCTCCCCAACTGAAGTAGTTTTCCTAGGTCTTCTTTGTTCAGTGGTAGATAACTTATTAGTCTCAATGGCATCAAGTAATAGTCTCTTTTCAGACCTCTTGGTAGACCAAGATTTAGCCACTTTTACCTCAGAGTTCACCATATTTTCTTGCCTCTTCTTCCCCTTTGTTTCCTTACAGTCTATCTCAAGAGCAGTTTATTCTCAACCTCCCCATCCTCTTCATTTGAAGGTGATTACACTTAATCCACTTTACTAATTTCTCTTGTTACCTGTACTTATCCAGTGACTAAGGTGTCATATGCAAGAAAAAGTAAGTTCTCAGTCACCCAGTTCTCATTGCAAGAAAGATCAACCCTTTTAACTGGTATTTCTTCACCAAATAATTAAGAAAAAAATTATGTTTAAATCTGAGGAAGTAGGAGAACCAAGTACTTGAGGAATTTAAGAAAATTCATCTTTGTTGGGTTCATCAGTCAAAATAGGGTTTTGAGATTTTTCAGATGGTTTTGGGACTTCTAAGAAAGAAGGAATTTCGGGTTGAGGAGATTTTTGGTTAATGTGAGAGACAAGACTTTTGACTTGAATTCTCTACTATGAATGGCTTACCATATATTTCTAAAGTATAGGATAATTCTGTGGGGACTAACACATCTAGAGCTTTTTGATTTTCTGAGGAAAAAAGAGTTAGCTTAGGTTCTTGTTAGAAGCTCAAGAAAATGTTTGCTTTGGTCAATGATGGATCAAAATATTCAATTGATAAATGTTCAGGTTGTTAATATAGAATTTTATCTACTTCAAGGTGTTTAGTTTGGATTGTAGAAGTGGGAATATCAACTATTTTAATTTTGTAAAAAGGAGAGAGAGGGTGAGGGACAGTTTAGTTCACAGTAGATGATCTATTTAGGAAGATAAGCTGAACTAGGTGAAGATAATGTGAAAGATTCTGATTTAGTAAGTTTAGAGAAGAGAACATTATCATTGAAAGATGTTCCTTTTGAAATGAAATATCTGATCCTAATAATTACGACTCTACATTTTTCACAGGAGTTGATGGCTTATACATAGAGATGAGAAAACACATTGCCTTTCAGATAATATTTTAAGATTGTTAAAGCATGTTGTAATGGTACTAACCTGTGAGATAGTACCATGCCCCTCTCTTTATTAAGTCAATTCTCAACTTATGTTTGTTTCAACTGTTTTCTCCAAAGTTGTCTTCATGGGTGTATACCTGAAAGGGTATGGTACTGAATTAGACCAAATTGCACTCACCTTATCAAGGATACCTGTCTTCTGAACATAGGTAATTTTGGAAAGAGAAACTAATTCACATGATAAGTCAAATTAATTTGATCATTTCATTCTTTAGCCTTTAGCCTCTATATAACTTTCTTTCTTCTGTCCAAAGGATTTATCCCTTTTCATTTTATCCTCCAGAATATTCTCACTTGGATAAGCCAAGGACCAGGTCCTTGGAATTAATTTTTCATGATAAGACACCTTCACCTGAAGTGTCTTGAGAGCGAGAACACGGTCAAAACTTCCAATATTGAGCCTTGCCCATACACTTCATAGAATCATCATTGACTGTAATCCCCTATCTCATACCTAGAATTATAATCACTTATTGGATTTAGGAACCCATTTGAGTTTGAGTTCCTAATAATAATATAGTGGTGTGATCAAATCTTTCTTGGCCCATCTAGGTAGAGAGTTTTTTGTCATATTTTCAAGGGTTTGAAACCCTTCAGATAGGAATTTTCCTACTGAATGTATTTAGTACTTCTCATTTTAGCTTTGAGCTGATACTGACACTTTTCTTTCAAATGTCCATCTCTTTCACAATGAGTACACAAATGCTTGCGACTCCTATTTTTAGTACCATGATTAGACCCAAGAGGTTATGATTCTCCTTGATAACCAAGCCCCTTACCACTATTTTCACCTAAAGTAGTCAGATTAGAAAGGATTTGTGAAGATGCAGTCCATTTAAGAGATTTGTTAAGTTCTTCTTTTAGACGGACTAGGTCCCTTTCCAACTTTTCATTTTTGTGAAGTGCTTATATAAGGTGTTTTTGAGAATCCTTCAATTTCTCTTCAAGATCAATTTGAAGCTTTGAAGCTTCTCTCTTTCCCTTGCCATCTAAGTCATCCACCTTGTCTAGTTGGCCCATACACTTTAGATTTTCAGATTTTAATTTAGTGACCTTTTTCAGTTTTAGATATATAGAGGGTTAAGGTAATCAATTCAAGCTCTTGATTCTTTAATTTCTCCTCTAGAGCAATTTTCTCAGCATTTAATTCACATACAAAATCAATCAACACACTAGCAAGCTTTTTTATCTTTCTAGTAGAATAGTTATCTAGATTTTCCTTTATATTAGAGAGAGTTATCTCATCGTCATCGTCATCATCTGTATTCCATGAAAGAAAATAAGGAATCATAGATAACTGGACTATTTTTTTTACTACTAGCATAGACACATTTCTAGACTTCTTATCCTCATCTGATTCACCAGAGTAATCTCCCCATGCTACCAGAGCTTGCCTTGGAACCTTCCTTTTTGAATTGTCAGGGACCTGGTCCCTAATCTTTCCTTTGTCACCTGTAGCCTTAAGGTAATCCTGATGATCCATTTTGTGCATAGGACAGTCCTTAATGAAATGCTCAGGACTTTCACATTTATAACACACTTCAACATTTCTTCCTATCCTTTGGAACTGACCACTCTTTATCATGTCTCTAACAATCCTATTTGCCAAATAGGCAATATCAATATCTTTATCATAAACTGGATCATATTTAGAAGCCTTCAATGCCAAGGATTTTTCTCTTTTTGCTTCTTTCTTCTCCAACCCTTGCAGTTTCTTGAGTTCATGAGTCTTTAGATTTCCAATGAGTCATCCATAGTGAGAGTCTTCAAAGTCCTTGCTTCAGTTATGGCATCCATTGTGCTTTCCCAGGACTTAGGAAGAACACCAAAATTTTCCTCACTTGATTGTACAAGGGAATCACTTAACCTAAGCATGAAGCTCATTTGTGATAGAAATGAACCTTGTATGCATTTTTTGGATTATTTCTCCTTATTTTATGATGAAAATTTCATACCGAGTAATCAATATGTCCACTTTTGAATCCTTCACATCAGCGGTGCCTTCATGAGCAGTCCTCAAGCAATCCCAGATCTCTTTTGCATTTTCACAAGATGAGATCCTATTTTATTCATCAGGACCTATAACACATACTAACAATTTCTTGGCCTTGTAATTCTTTTTAATCTTTTTCTTTTCTTCATCATTGTACTCTTTCCTGCTTTTAACAACCATCCTTGTAACCTCTCCTTCTTTGAATTCCTTAACAGAAACATGAGGACTATTAAGAATTATGTCCATCAGCTCACTATCCTTAGCCATAATGAAGTCAAACATCCTGGTTTTTCACCACCCATAGTATTGTCCGTTAAATCTTGGTAGTCTTGTGGTAGATTGTCCTTCTTCCATATTAGGTGGAGCAGCCATGCTAACCAATACACTCTATATATAAACCTTTTAGAGTAACCTTTATCTAATGCTAATTGTTGAGACCATGAGGATCACACCACACAGTGAGGGACCAGTTCCCTTAAAGTCAATCACAGGAAAAATACAATAAAGTAACTAGAAACTAAAAGACAGTGCAGGAAGAGTAAAGACACAAGATTCTAATGTGGAAACCCCCTTGCTCAAGGAAGGAAAAAACCACAGCTTGCCCTCACAAGCACCTCAAAATCCACTATAATCAAACTTTTGATTACATTCTTCACTGAACCTAACTCTAGGTTCCTTTCGCTTATAATAACTCTACTATAAGCTCATCTTGACAACTCCGCCAAGGACCCTCTACACTTATTCGCTCTAGTCATTATCAAACTTAAGCGACTGTATCTAAGCACTCTCTACTCAAAGAAAAAAGTTCATTACTCTTATAACATAATTTATTCATTTACAAATCAGAACTTACTCAAGAATAATTTTTTTAAGCACACATAAACAGCTAAAATTTGAGCAGTGTTAAAATGGGGTTTTTGCTGCCTCTCTTCACTCTATGTATTTGCCAAAACCATTTGATGAAGAAGCCTTGGTTTCCTTTTATAGCTGGGTGATGATTAGTACTGAAATCTCATTGGACCAGGTGCCCTATTCAGTACAAGTAACACCTGCAAGATTATTATACAAGAGGATAAAATTATGCAGACATGCGTGCCAGCTGTACTGTACCAAGCACATTTAGAGACCTGGTCCCTTAAAGTTATCTTCTCATCATCAAAACTTCATGTAGCAGCTACCTATTACAAAATAGACTGATAATAAAATAATCAATAAAGATACTCGATTTCTACTAGAAATGAGGTGCAGAAGTTGGTATTGAATATTGTCAACTATCTAGTAACCGTAAAACTAACCAGCATCCAGTATACACTCAAAAAAATGTAGAAGAGTAGGGTTCATTACAAAAACATGTACTAGTAGGCATCACTGGACTATCAATGTTAGTTCACATAATAATAAAATATAATCAAAGGAAAAGTCATGACCTTTTAACAGAAATAAAATCCAACTCGGGTTGTATTACCATTATCTTACTTTATACATATAAGTTACAGTATTGCAACTACTCTCCCAACTTTATTAATGTAATATTTACCACCAACATACTCTAGCATCATTAATTTACACCATCAACCAGAATCCAACACTAAGCCATCACTATCACCCCTTTGTTTACATTACCTCTTTCATGACCCATATCTATAGAACCAACTAAGTAATTGTAACAACTCATACTAAACTCTCACACTAACAACAAACCACTCTCTTATAACATTAAAGGAATAAATAGTCAATCGGATAACCAAAGATCACAACAACTATAATTAAGTTAGTCAACCAATACATAACAAGTAAGCACAATGTTTCACCTTTTCAAGTAAATGCCACAAAATCAATCTCAAGGATACAATCAAGTAGAGAATGCAAGTTAACTCACATCTCAGTAAACACGCAAGAGAACTCAAGTTTCATTAGCAAATCTTTGTAGATATTCTTTGAGAAAGGTCATTTAATTATTGGAACCTTGAAATCGTTCATTGAGATTATTCATTGGATCATCACTTTAGATTGCTCTATTCATATTTCATTATTATTATTATTACTATTATTATTATTATTATTATTATTATTACTATTATCATCATCATCATATTTACCATGTCGGTGCGGTACCCATCCCACCGAAAAGCATAAACTTTGCAGGTTTTATTGGCATGCCCTGATATATGCATGTCATATCAGAATACTATAACAAGATCAGAATTTAATGTCGGCCACATTGCTACCAAAAAAATTTTCCACTTTCAATCTTTATCAAGGTATATCACAAACCTTCATTATCCAAGGCATTCTTTTGCAAATTATCTTTTTGATTAAGATCTTTATTCATCAACATTCAGCTTCTCACATAATTATTTATCAATTTATCTTGATCGTCAATAAGTTATTCATGGCATCAATTCAAAGAGTTATCATTATCAAACAAGTCTCTCATAGGCATAATTAAATAAATTATTATTATCACTAATTTAGCCTCTCATGGACATCCAATAGATAAAGTATAATTATAAATACCAAAGCAAGAATGTCATAAAATAAATCACAATGCAACATTTAAGCATACAAGTAACTATTGGAGCCTTCATTACTCGTTAATCATTAGATTACCACTACTTCCTCATATGTCACAACTTGAGTTCTAACAACAACACCCATAACTAGCACATTCAAGCCTATCATTATTCCCTATCTCTTTCTACATAATTTGCTATTTGCAATCATTCAAGTCATCTATCCCTTAGACATCATCATTATTCAATCTCAGCACCATTCTGCTCACTACTTTATCGTACAATATAAATATAGACAACTTAGTATATTTTTAACTCAACTAGGCTCATCACTAGAACAATTAAGAAACATCATATCCATGTACTTCATTCACAATAATCCCCTTTCGGGCATACGACATGCAATATTATAAAATATCATATAATTAAATAATGACATAGTTTTCAATATTTAAAGCAAGGTTCTTGTATTTATCCACATCAACTCTATATCCACAGGCCTAGACATGTTTTGTTCTGTACGTTTTAAGTCATGAAGATATGGAATAACACAGTCTTCTACTCATATAACCTAACCTACCTAGATACCAATGATGCTCGTTCCTTTTCTTCATTCTTCGAAATGATCAATTATTTAGAATCAATTATCCATAAATATCTTTGAAAATTCAAACCCATCAATTCTACCTAAATTCAAGGTCTATATAATTTCCCAAGGTCAATTAACTATTAACTAATTCTTTTAAGCTTAACCCATCTCTATTTATGAAGGTTTTATTCTAAAGATCTCATCTTTTTATAATTCAAAATTTTCAACCATTAAAATACATAATCTAGTTTACCAAGTTCATGCTAGAAATCATTAATTTGTAATCTAGAATTAGTTTTAGGTGATATTAAGAACACTCATAAGTTTTCTCCAAATATCCACTATTAAAGGTTCTAACCTAAAATTTTACCATTAAAGGTCTTTCTAATGATTCTAGGATGTTAAAAAATTAAAAGACATAGAAGATGATGGAAAACTTACCTCAACGAAGGATTTTTATCCTAAATTTTGAAAAATCTTATCTCTAGGGTTGAGGAAAGAATTTTTAGGGATTTAGACCTAAAACACGGCTTAATTGACTGAAAAAATGCCAAAATTTTTTTCCATGATAGAGCAAGTTCTGCCATGGTGGGCTGCCCTATTTTAGCTCGAACACTGATCTATAAAATAATATTAATTTCTTACTTTAAACTAGAATTGATAAATGGTTTATTGGTTGGAAAGAGTACTCAAAGAACTTATAATTCAATAAGTAATGGGTCATGTTCCTCCTTATATTCTAGGAGATATGATTGTTTGAAGTTGACCCTAGTAGAAACCCATATCGAAAATCTATTGATAAAAAAGTTTTCATTTTAACTTTATGCTATGTATTTTATACAACCTTAATTCATACCTAAAGAACTTTAAAACTAATGAATTGATATTATTACTTATGAGTAATTAAATTCATCAGGCTCCAGTCTATTTAGACACATCAAAAGGCTTAAATCTTTGTTGGAAAGCTAAAGGTGACATAATGAACAAAATAATGACTATTTTGGACTAAAGTTAATATTGAGGAATGAAAATTAAGAATTTTCATGAATTTATCATAGATAATTTAGTAACACCAGAATGGATCATTACAATTAGATACCAATTTACTACCCATTCATCTTTGAATAGACATTCAATAAAGAGAACATGAGGTTGGAATTAGAGAGACATTACTAACACAATTGCTTATACTGCACCCTATCTCATTCACTTGATATCATTATAGACTAACCCATATTTTATACACAATCATTCTATCAGTGCTTTTCAAAACATGAAGATACGGAGTTAAATATTTACGCTTGAATCAGTTATCCCCCTTATAATAGACTAAGTCTCATTCTTGAGTTTTATAAATTAAAGTACGATAAAAAGGTTAAAAAAATTCACCTTGAAGAAGACAAATACCCAATATCATCTCTTTTTCACCCTAGGTTCATTCTCTTTTCACCTAACTAAAGGATGGGGAATGAATTTCAAAAATCAAATTAAAAACTAGAAGCTGCGACTTTGACTGCTGTGATTAAATTCAATTTCAAAATTATAAGTACCGCCTAGATCCAACGTACCCCTATTTTACAACATAAAATCAAGTTTCAGGCATCAAATTACAAGCCTATCATGGTAATTACTATTATCAAAGATCTAGAGATCCAAAATCGATTTCGAAAAGTGTTATGGGATGCTACATAAGTTTACTATTCAAACAAAAACAATAGACAAGACACATCTAATTTACCTAACATACAGACTTATTATTAGACATCTGACTCAGTATCTAGTCAAGACTACCCCTGAAAAATCTATATTTTGATCATATTTAAGTCACCACACCATTTAAAAGTCATATAATTTTGATATTCGCATGCACCCAATCAAGACTACCAGATTCATTCTATAAAGCTAGCTTCAATATCTCAGGCCACTATTGCTTTCATCTCAGGATCATCTATACTTTAAGCTTAATGTTTACTACTATATAAAGGTGACAATACAATCTCTTACTCATTACTCAAATTTACCATTATTAACCATAGAGATCCCACAGAATTAAAGCCTACAACACAGTTTCCTCCACGACATCGCTAATACTCAGCTAATAATCATACCTTAATCACTCAACAAGCAATAGCCACCAAGTATCACCCAAGGAAAGATCAATCATGTTATTTAATGATTTACTTATATTCTCTCATTAAGGTCCATTATTAATTATTCTTTGGGTGTAACTACTTCATTGGATTCTGTATTAACAATCCTCTAAAATTATCATCAATCAGTCAATTCAATAAAATGCTAAACACACAATTCAACCACTAGGCCAAGTCAAAAAAATAACTTATCTTTCAAGGTTTCCCTTAATACACCAATCCACAACCGAAACTTATGCCCCAAAAATCACTAACTTCAATACTTATCACATGGAAAAACCTTTATTCTCAAGTCTAATTATCCTTCCATCATCAACACCAAGCTAAGGTATACAAAATTATTCTTATTTCTACCTTACAACATTTTTACTACAGACTTCACTAATTATTAACCACTTTGAAATTAATCTCTACAATAAGCATACGAGCAAGGTTAAACAACATCACCGATCATAGGTCATTAACATTATCATTATCAGTATCATATTTTAGATATGTTATCAATAAAATTCCTTACGTATTGATGTGCTATAGAAATATAGCACTTTCGATGCTTAAAATGAGAAAAATATGCAAGTTTTTGAGGTTACTTTACTAGATATGATGTATTTAAGGTATGTTTTGCAAAAAATCATGTTTTGAATGCTAAGTTCATGAAAAAAATAAAAACAGTATTTTTGGCTATTTATTGGAGTAATTATGGATGTTCGGAACACTTTTTAACTTTTTCGTGATCAAAACATTTTTGAAAAGTGAAGAAGAGCTGAAAAGATGACTCCCAACACTTACTAAGTCAACATGTGGACCACAAGTAGCACTTATGGACCGCAAGTGGACAAAGAAAGTGTCATAAGTCCAAAATCCTGAGAACTGATCTGAAGGATTTTTGGGTCTTGGCACTTACTCCCACTACTTGAGCTAACCCTATAGGCCGCAAGTGCTACCTTCACCCAGGGTCACGATGCAAGTGCAGACCATAAGTGGTAACTGACCCTATTTTCTCTTATTTCATTTGGGTTTTGATATTTACAAACATATTTTGATTTCAAGATTTGAGTTTGATCTTAGGATTCTCTTGTATTGACTTTGGTTCATTAATTCAATTACGGTTGCGGGTTGTTTCTAATTCTTATTATTGTGATTCATCTATGCTTTCAATTGTGAATGTTGTTGATTTCTTCACAAGCATGAGAGGCTAGAAACTCATAGCTAAGGTTATGAAAACCCCAGTGGATTAACGAAGTAGGGGAAGTTCTATAGTTGTTTTGAATTAATAACCATGCATGTATTGCTTTATCTTCAATATAATAGTTTTATTGATAGGTTCACATGTTAGGATCCCACCTAGATTATTGATACTTACTCTAAAAGAGGAGTAATGACTAGAAAAAGATAAAGACAACAGTAATTTAGAGTTTAGCTGTCGATCCATGCTTCTAGCTTTTATCTTAGTAAGATGGTGAGGTTTTATCTAATAACTAGAGACTCAAAAGGTAATAGTTAACTGGGATCAAGATAAGGGTTAAAAAGGCAACATCCTAAGACTAAAAAAGTAAAGGGTAAAATCCTTCTAATCGTCTAAAGGACTGTAGAAGGTATATAACTTATCGATTCTGCTTGCAAGTTATTGGATTGGTTCAACATAGCAGGATAATCCTACATTTAGAAGACAGGGGAAAAAAATCGTAGTGTTCACTTACGACTGGTTATAACCAAAGTTGATATTTGATACTAGTTCGACACTGATATTTAAAAACCCCCCCATTTACTTTTTTAGTTCTGCCCATTGATTACAATAATTGAGAGTAGGGAATCCACGTATTTCTTTGGGATTTGACCCTAACCTTTGTTGGGTTACTACATTTAGCAGAGACCATATTATTTTCAAAGAGAAGGTGTATCTTGGACATTAACAAATTTTGGCATCCTTGTTGGGGAATACAGTGTTGATTTTTTATTTGAAGTTCTTGTAGTTTTTGGGTTCTTTTGGTTTTGTTCTTAGTTGGGTATACGCCGGTGTATACCTAGCACATAGAGTTAAGGCAATCCCTTACTCCTACTGAATCCAAATATAAAGAGGATCTTACAAATAGCTAGTAGGTTGACAGAGCCAAAGAGAAATAATCCTACTAAAGGAGTTCGTGATGATGTGTCTCCCCCTCTTCCTGAAGGACTTCAGGATATTATTAACCAGCAGACGGAGGTGCTACTAGAATAAGCTACTAACTAAAGGAGAGAAAAAGAAGCTCAATGCTTAGCACAAGAGGCAGAGCTTGTTGTGCTTCGACCTGAAGTAGACCATCGAGTAGCACTTAGTGGAAACTAGAATAGAGTTTGAGGTGGTCAAGCCTATGTGATCCCAGCATACCAGTACTTGCAATCGTCTGAGGATAATGAAGAGGATCTGAGGTATGTCAAGCCGATAGAGAGTGGTTCTATTTTTCCTCCTATTTTATCCCCGGGCATTAAGTTTAATATATCGAGTGCTATGATCCAGCTCTTATACATGAATGGTGTGTTTGCAGGGTTGCCTCCAGATGACGCAAACATGCATCTAGCAAATTTTACTAGAATTTGTACTTCATATACATAACTAGGGGTGAATCAAGAGACGGTTAGATTGAGGTTGTTCCCGTTCTCGCTTATAAGAGAAGCATCTTTATGGTTAAAGAAACTTCCAAGGGGATCTATCACTACATGGAATGAGTTACACAGACAATTCTTGAATTAGTTCTTTCCTTCATCTAGGATGTTGTAACTTAAGGATGAGATATATAATTTCAAGCAGCAGTGGTTTGAGTCCATGTATGAGGCTTGGTTCAGGTTCAGGAAGAAGTTGAGTATGATGCCCAACCATTAGATTTCAAAGATGAACTTATTGTAGTTATTCTATAGAGCCCTAACCATCAGTTCCAGAGCCATGGTAGACACTATCTCTAAAGAAGCTTTTATGAGATTACGCTGAGAGGTAGCATTTGATATTATAGACTAGATCTCTCTCACTAACCGAGGGTGGAAAACTTAGGAGATAGAGAGAGGTTTTGGTACATACGTCATTGGAGTTGCTAGTGACCAGAGAGTAGCTGATGATTCTGTAGCACAAGATATTGCGTTACTGAGGACTGATCTTGGGTTACTAAAAAAAGAAGTTCGTGATCATGAATTTTGAGAAAGCATAGGGTGCATCTTTCAAGGCTTATGAGTCTGCATTAGAAAAGAAGGCTAGGTATTTGGATCATCAGTAAGAGGGTTTTTGACCCCAAGGGTAAGGAAATCAAGGTTGGAACTACTATGATAACAAATATAGAGTTCGTAGTAAGGATAGAGAAGGTAACTTGAGATGAATAGATTATTACAAGGAGAAGAGAGACAGGTATATTTTGCCTGGCAGATGAGATACGAAATCAAGAATGGAAGAAATGCTGACCAAACTGGTGAAGGGTCAAGAAAATCACGAGAACGGTCTTAAAGAGATTAAGGTTAACATTCTAGGGTTGACCCAGAAGAGTGGAGTCTCATTCCATTGCTATCAAGTAATTTGAGTACCATCTCAGGAAATTGTTTGCTATGATCAAACAAAAACAACATGTTACTCTTTCGAGTGAAAAAGTTTAGAGTCCACCAGCTATAAGTCATTGTCTAGATATCACCAATAATTGTTGTGCTACTACTGATGATCCCCATGTACCAACTATTGAGGAATTGAAGATTGAAAACACTAAGAGCAATGAGACACCTGAGGTAGAGTATAAGAAGTAGACATGGGGTGATGATGATTTTGAGTATGATAGTGGTGAGGATTGGGTCATTGAGAACAATGATCATGTTCACCCTTATAGTGTGACCCCTTCCTTACCATTAATAGAAAAGAAGGAGGATCCTAGAGCAGTTGCCATTCCTTGTTCTATTGGGCCTTTCAATGTCAAGCAGGCTTTATGTGACTTAGGATTACGAGTAAATATAATATCACTGGCTATGTACAAGTTGTTGAGGATGGGGGAAATCAAACCTACATCCATAAAACTATAGATGACAGACTCATGTATGAAGAAACTCATAGGTATTTTGTGTGACGTAAAAGTAAGAGTGGCATCCCTTATGTTCCTCGCTGATTTTATGGTTCTTGATTGTAAGGTAAATTTTCAAGACCCTATTATATTGGGTATACCCTTCCTATCCACTCGTAGGGCATTGATTGATATAGACTTGGGAGAGATCACCTTCAAATTAAATGATACACAAGTAGTGTTTGATGTGTGTATGATAGTGCAATAGCCAGACAATAGACGAGTGGTGTCTGTAATAGACACTATTGATGAGGATGTTGTTGCAGAGGCCAATGTACCAAATTCACTTGGTGTTGATGAGAGATATATGGCAGATCAGTTTGCAGAGATTGAGACACCAGATCTAGGACATATAAGAGAAAAGGTGGAAATCTTACAAGTTGAGATATGCTTTCTCACTGAAAGCCATATATTAGCCATCTTGCTAGTTGTATCCCCAATTATTTATCTATCACCTTTGCGTGGTATTAGATACTTTGATTTATTCATAAAGTATGTTGTGGCATTACCCATAATTAGGACTAAGAGAGGCCGAGAGGGGGACCTGCAGACTCCAAATAGGCCATATGAGCAAGCCCTGAAAAGGGCCACCCATGATTTGATGGAGACTGCATTTGTTAATAGACAAAGGCTTGCCAAGCTAGTTGTGGGTGCATCTTCTCGTAGTGCACCACCACCACCATGGCCTCTATCTGTGGATATTCCCCCATATGGGGATGCCCATGACACAAACACTTAGTGCATCCTAGGTATGTTCTCACTTCTCTCTATTTTACTTTATTTAGTACACTACGCATTGGGGTCAGTGCATAATTTTTAGTTGGGGGTGAGATGTACCATAGCCGTAATGGGTTTTTGTTGTCGTGATTCTTTTCCCGTCGGCCGCGGTATGGTTGTAGAACCGATATGTCTAGGATAATTTATTTCGTATTGTGTTTTATTTCGTATTGTGATATATTTTGTGTAATTAGGAGATTTTTAAGTATTTAGGGCAGTTATCATGTTTTTATGGATTTTTGAGAAAAATGATACCCCTTCAAAATTTTGTGTTTTAGAACTGTGCAAATGTATTTATGTGTGAACATTATGGATCTTGTTATGATGTTAGGATTAAGGCCTTGATAACCACTTGCTAACAATTACATGAATCAAATAGGTAGTAGCTTGTAATATTGACTATGTGCCATGTGTGTGTGAGATGCTAATTAGTTTTCTTTATGTGTCGAATTCAAAACATTTCCGATTAGTCTTGCCGAGGTTGAAAGATAGTCGGTTAGGAAAGGATCATAGACCATTTTTTATTCTAGTCCACTTTTAGCCTAAATGACCTTCCCTATGTGAAATAGTATCCGTTAATCCCTATTTTGATCATTGTAGCCTATTTTTCTTGTTTCACCATTCAGCTTCCCATTTGTATTACAATGAACCTATTTTGGCCTTAGCACTCCCTGGACATTATGCACCTTAACTCAGACAAAATGCCTAAATTGAGGGTGTCTATCATATGGGTGCATAATGTAAAGTGGGTATGTCGAAGGGTAAAATAAGAGAAAAAGTTAGTAGGGCTGGGTGTGATAGAAAAATAAAAATAAAAATAAAAATAAAAATAAAAATAAAAAGAAAATAAAAATAAGAATAAAAAGAAAAATAAAAGAAAAAATTGTGAAAAGGAAAGAAATAATAAAAGACCACAACCAACATGAATGTGCAATAAAGAATAAAAAGGGAGAAATAAGGGTGGAATAAAAAGGAAATTAGCTAGTAAGTGGGACCCCATGGTTAGTGTAGTTCCAAGAGTCTTAGTCACTTGATATGTCCATATGTACCATACCATACCCAAGCCTAAATTACAAGCTGAGAAAAGTCCTATAGTGATCCTAACTTGACTGTCTGAAAACTAAGGTATAGAAAATAAGGGCAAGCCTATGGTATTTGATGCACATTGAACGAAACTTATCTTCTGAGTGTGAGTGTCTCTTGACTGTCCCTACATTGTCATGCATGATTTCATATAAGTGAGTTGGACTTCTTTGTTGTGAGAGCACATGAGTCATATTGCTAGCTATTTGTTGTTTTGGGTAGTGTAACTTGTATATATGTGTGGTTGTCTGTTGCTAATGTAATTGACATACTTTGATCCCATTGTGTCACATTGTTGTGCTTCATATTCATATACAATTGGTTTTGAAAAGTGAGATTGGAAGGGGTGTTATGTTCTGAGCTAAAAGTGTTGACTGACTATCTTGAAAAGCTTAGATTCTCCTAGTTAAGCGTCATGTTTGTTTTTGTTGTGTTTTATTGCTTGAGGACATAAAAATATTCTAAGTTGAGGGTGTTGATGTGCTATTAAAATATAGCACTTTCGATGCTTAAAACAAGAAAAATATGCAAGTTTCCGAGGTTGTTTTGTTAGATATGATGCGTTTGGATATGTTTTGCAGGAAATCATGTTTTGGATGCTAAATTCATGAAAAGGATGAAAAAGGTGTTTTTGGCTACTTATTAGAGCAATTATGGATGTTTGGGACACTTTTTGGCTTGTTTGTGATCAAAGTATGTTTGGGAAGTGAAGAAGAGCTGAAAAGATGACTCCCGACACTTACTAAGTCAACATGTAGACCGCTTGTAGCACTCATGAACCACAAGTTGACAAAGAAAGTGCCAGAAGTCCAAAATACTGAGACCTGACCTGCTGAATTTTCAGGTCCAGGCACTTACTCCTACTACTTGCGCCCATACTGCAGGCTGCAAGTGCTACCTATGCCCAAGGTCAGGGCGCAAATGCAGACCATAAGTGGCCACCGACCCTTTTTTCTCTTATTTTGTTTGGGCTTTGATTTTAGGGTTTTCTCATGTACTATAAATATCCTTTATGTGTTTTTTAGTAGGGGTAACACACTTTTGATATTCACAAACATATTTTGATTCCAAGATTTGACTTTGATCTTGGGATTCTCTTGTATTGACTTTGGTTCTTTAATTCAGTTATAGTTGTGGGTTTTTTCTACTCCTTATTATTGTGATTTCATCTATACTTTCAATTATGAATGTTTTTGATTTCTTCAAAAGAATGAGCGGCTAGAAACCAATAGCTAGGGTTGTGGAAATCCTAGCAGATTGACGAAGTAGGGAAAGTGCTATTGTTGTTCTGAACCGATACCCATGCATATATTTCTTTATCTTTAATATAATAGTTTTATTAATAGGTGAACATGTTAGGATCCTTCCTATATTATTTCTACTTAATCCAAAAGAGGAGTAGTGACTAGGAAAAGATAAAGACAATAGTAATTTGGAGTTTAGCTGTCGATCCACGCTTCTAGGTTTTATCTTAGTAAGATGGTTAGGTTTCATCTAATAACTAGAAACTCAATAGGTAATAATTAACTGGGATCATGATAAGGGTTAGTAAGGCTACATCCTAAGACTCAAAAGTTAAAGGGTGAAATCCTTTTACTCCTCCAAAAGATTGTAGAAGGTACATAAATTATCGATTCTGCATGCAAGGTATTGGGTTGGTTCAACATAACACGATGAGCCTACAGAGTTGAGAAGCCATGGGGACATAATCCTAGTGTTCATTTAACACTGATTACAACCAAAGTTGATATTTTCTACTAGTTCGACACTAATACTCAACCTCTAATCCCATTTACTTTTCTAGTTCTGCTCGTTGATTACAACAACTTAGAGCCGTGACTCCATGTATTCCCTTGGGATTCAACCTCAACCTTTGTTGGATTACTATATTTGGCAGTGACCGTATCATCTTCTTAGAGGAGGTGTAGCTTGGACGTCACCAGGTATCAACAACCTTTACTAATTTTCGGCACTTTCATTTAGAACTCATTTTATCAAACCTTAAAAGTCAGTTCATACAAGGACCTCAAAGATAATATCATTTAGCTAGTTCTCACAAGGAATTAATTTAAATTTCAAATGATAAGGCTGTAAAAGCATTCAAATAAAGTTTCAATAAGCAAGCAATACAAGTATCCACATATAATATCAAATAACTGGAGCACACAAGGATCCATTCACAATATCAATTGCATGAGCCCATCATTAAGGGAAAAACATAATCACTTCAATTTTTTATTTATGTCTTTTTTATAATCTTCCTTTGACATCATATCCTCTATCATCCAATCAATTCTTATATCATCGATTTCATCAACATAATAATAGTATCAAGAACAAGGAAGCATCAAAACATTTATTGATTTCACAACAACAGAAAATAACATGGTTTCATTATAATTTTCAGCAAAAGCAACGTAAGCAATTTATTTCACCACAATTCAAACAAAAATAATTAACAACAATCATAGAATTTAACAATTCAAGTTTAGCCAAATATCAGAAACATAAAACCAAATAAATTCATTACTTTCATACATCTTCGTATAATGATATTAACCCCTAGTCATTATTAACAGATACCAATTCAAATCTCCTAGATCTCAATGTGAACTCACTAAGATACCATTTAGAATCAACTAGATTCTAATTGAGCTTTGTTGAGATGCCAATTGAAATTATCTATATACCAATTAAATCATCTAGATACCAATTGAATTTAGCCTAGTACTCAAAGATTAGTACGATAAGATGGAGAGAAAGAAAAGGAACGACTTCTACATGCCTTATAAACTTCTAAGGTTTGGGTTTGAGGCCCTACACACTATTTCATAAACTTCTACTTGACATTGCTCTTATACTTATTGGACCGGTGATCCTAATGCTCCAATACCAACTGTCATTGTCTAAATTAATAGATCGTGTGGGCACCTACGCTATTCTAAGTAGCTAGAAGAACCCTCATCACCCAACCAATTATGTGGAAGACTCCAGTTTATATGATAAAATCATTTAACACACTAAGATAAACTATTTAAATCTATTACAAATACAAACAATAGTCATTAACTACCACAAAATCTGATCATACATGTAAGAGCTACCTATTACATAATAGACTAACAATAAAATAAATAATAAAGAGACTCCACTTTTGTCAAGAATGAGGTGCAGAAGTTGGTGTTGAATATTGTCATCCTTCTAGTAACTGTACAACTAACCTGCATCCAGTGTACACTCCAAAAAAGGATATAGAAGAGTTGGATCAGTATGTACATATGTACTATAAGGCATCATCGACCGACTCATATTAGTTCACATAATGATAAAATATAATTAAAGAAAAAAATCATGACATCTTAACAGATTTGAAATCCAAATCGGATTGTATTAACATTATCATAATTTACCCATATAAGTTACAATATCCCAACTACTCTCCCAACTCTATTAATATAATATATACCACCAAAATACTCTAGCCTTTTGAATTCACACCATCAACCACAATTCAATGCCAAGCCATTACTATCACCCTTTTATTCACGTTACCTCTTTCATTACTCACATCTATAGAACCAACCCAGTAATTATAAAAAACTCATACTAAACTCTCAGGTTAATAACTAACCATTCTCTTATAACATTAAACAATAACAATTAGTCAATCAGGTAAGTCAAGATAACAACTATAATAAAGCAAGTCAACCAACATATAGCAAATGTGCACAATGCTTCACCTTTTCAAGTAAATGTCACACAGTCAATATTAAGGATATAATCAAATAAAGAATACAAGTCAACTCACATCTTAGTAAGCACATAAGAGAACTCAAGTCTCATCAGTAAATCTTTGTAGATATTCTTTTGGAAAGGTCAATTCAATTTTGGATTTTTGGGATCGTTCTTTGAGATTATTCATTGGCTTACCACTTTAGATTGCTTTATTTATTTTTCATCATCATCATCATCATCATCATCATCTCAGTAAGAACATTAGAGAACTCAAGTCTCCTTAGCAAATCTTTATGGATATTCTTTTGGAAAAGTCAGTTCAATTTTGGATTTTTGGGATTGTTCTTTGAGATTATTCATTGGATCATCACTTTATATTGCTTTATTTATTTTTCATCATCATCATCAGCAGCAGCATCATAATCATCATCATCATGATCTTCATGATTGTCATCATCATCTTTACCAAGCCGGTGTGACACCCTTTTCACCAAAAGTATTTAGTATGTAGATTTATTGGTATTGCCCTGATATATGCATGTCATATCAGAATACTATAGCAATATCAAAATTTCACATCGGTCAGATTGCTACCAATAAATCTTTTTACTTCTAGTTCAATTCTTTATCAATATTCAACTTTCACTTTCAACCTTTATCAAGGTATATCACATGTCTTCATTATTCAAGACATTCTTTCACACATTATCATTCTGGATCAAGATCTTTCATTCATTAACATTTTAATCCTCTCATAATATTATCTTAGAAATTTATATTTATCATCAATAAGTCTTTCATGACATCAATTCAAGGAGTTATCATTATCAAACAAGCCTCGCATAGGCATAATTTAATAAATCATCATTTTAGCCTCTCATGGACATCCAACACATAAAGTATGTTTATCAATACAAACCTAAAATGTCATAAAATAAATCACAATAAAACACTTAAGCATACAAGTAGCTATTGGAGCCTTCATTACTCGTTAATTATTAGATTACCACTATTTCCTCAAATATCACAACCTGGGTTCTCATATCACCACCCATAATTAGAATATTCAAGCCTATCATTATTCCCTACCTTTTTTCATATAATATAATATTCATAATCAGTCAAGTCAACTATCTCTTATGGATCACCATTATTTAATCCTAGCTTCATTCTCTTCATCACTTCATCGCACAATATAAATATAGATAAATTATTACTTTTGTAACTTAACTAGGCTCGTTACTAGAAAAAATAAGAAAAATCATATCTACATACTTCATGCACAACAATCCCCTTTGGCACATAACACATAATATTATAAAATATCACATAATCAAACAATGACATAGTTTTTGACATTTAAAGCAAGGTTCTTGTATTTTATCCACCTCAACTCTATACCTGTAGGATTAGACATGTTTTCTCCCATCGCTTTTAAGTTATGAAGATATGAAATAACAAAGTCTCCTACTTATTTAACCTAGCCAATCTGGATGTCAAGCTTTTTGAAGCAACAAGTCATACCAAAGTTGCTCCTTCCCTTTCCTCATGCTTCGGAATAATCAATCGTCTATGAATCAAGCAATTAGAAGTTCAATTAATCAATTACCCTTCAAATAAATATATTTGAAAATTCAATCCACTAGTTCTACCCTAATTCAAGGTATTTATCATTCCTCAAGGTCAATTAACCATTAACTAATTCTTCCAAGCTTAATCCATCTTCATTAATGGAGTTTTTATGCTAATGGTCTCTTATTTTTTGGAATTCAAGATTTCCAACCAACAAAATACATAATCTAATTTACCATGCTAATGCTAGGAATCATTAATTCATAATTTATAATTAATTTTAGGTGATATTAAGAACACACATAAGTTTTCTCCAAAAATCCACCATTAAAGGTTCTAACCCAAAATTTCACCATTGAAGGTCTTTCTAATAATTCTAGGACGTTGAACGATTAAAAGACAAAGAAGATGATGAAAAAACTTACCTCAACAAAGGACTTTCACCTTAAACCTTAAGAAATCACTTCTCTAGGTTTAGGGAATGAAGTTTTAGAGTCTTAGAGATTTGAAAAATGGTTGAATTGACTTAAAACTGCAAGAAAATTATTCCATAAATGAATAGGTTCTACCACAGTGGGCAACCCTATTTCAGCTCAGAGAGTGCTCAGTAAAATAGTCATAACTTTTTGAGAAAATACCCAATTACCCCCAAAACTATACCCAAAAAGGCTATGACACACCTCAACATAAAGGTGGTCCTATTATCCCCCTAAACTAAAAGTGTAATTTGGACACCCTTAGTGCCCACGTGGCATACACGTGTTCCTACGTGGATACTCCAGTGTGTTGTGACATGTATGTGCCACGTACGCACTAAGGGTGTCAAAATTATACTTTTAATTAGTTCAGGGGGTAATAGGACCCCTTTAAGTTGAGGTGTGTCATATCTTTTTAGGGTATAATTCAGGGGGTAATTAGGTATTATCTTTAACTATTTACTCTAAACTCGGTGATTGACAAATAATTTATTGCGTTAGAAAGGGAACTTAGATAAGTTGAATTTTGATAAGTTATGAGTAATGTAACTCCTTATATTATAGGAGATATGGTTGTTTGAATTTGAACCTAGTAAAAATTCATATCAAAACTCTATCGGTAAGAAAGTTTTCAACTTAACTTTGTGATAGGGACATTGTATGACCTTAATTCATACTAAAAGAACTTTCAAACTAAAAGATTGATATTAGTACTCATGAATAATTAAATTCATCGAGATCAAGTATATTTAGATTCATCGAAAGGATTATATCTTTATTGAAAAGATTGAGGTCACACAATAAACAAAATAATGGCTATTTCAGACTCTAGTTAATAATGAGAAATAAAAATTATTAATTGTCAAGAATTTACCACAAATAATTTAGTAATGATGGAATGGACCGTTACATATGTCAAGTCGAGGGAATACTGGTGAAATACCTTAGCTTCTGACCCTTAGAAAGTTCTTGATTTTAAGCTCTCTAGACATCATACGGCTTGTGGGTACTATCGTATAATGTGGTACAATTTAGGGTCCCTCCACTAGTATGAAAATTAGTGTGGTTTGGTTATATTCTAAACAAGATACTATCAGGTATCTTACTAGACGTATGTTAGGGTACGAGTAGTATAGTACCTAATAGAATGATATCCTATGTCTATTCTAGAGGATTTTGTCTAGGATATGGGTTAGGGGGTACTAATTGTATGATTGGGTACGATTTGGTCTAGGGGCTCATATGTTGGACAGCATTGGAATCCAACTTGATTCCTAGGGTATGAGTGGTGTATACCACTCGTTTGTTTGTGTATGAGTTCGGGGGGGGGGGGGGGGCCTACCCTCTTGTGCACGTTTTATAACTTTTAAGCTAAGGACATTTTAGATATTTTCCACCCAAAGCCCTTAACCCTTTTAAGTATTCTTTACTCTTGGTTTAAATTGTGTTTATACATATTTTTGGTGATGCTTTTCACATGTGGGTGCTTGGTAATTATGGTTTTACAATGGCTCATAGGTAACCCTAAACTGTATGATTTTTACTTTGGTTTTGGTCTTGGAAATTGTGTTTCCTCAAAGTGTTTGTGAAAATGCCTAAGAGAACAAACTAGTCACATGTTAATGGTGTTTGGAAATAAGGCATTGGACTAATTAATATGAATGGTTGGTAAATAGTTTTGTAAAGGCCTTATTTTCCATTTAATGATTTAAATGGTAACCTTGGTGGTTCAATTGGCTAAAAGGGTTTGAGTCCCTAAACATTAAATTAATTTATATTTTTACTAGATAATGGGTTCGCATCCCTAAATGGTGAATTAAATTGATGGTTTTTTTTATAGATAATAGGTTCGAGTCCCAAAGTCAAATAATAATGGTTATGGCATATTGTATGCTTGCAAGTAGTGTTGGTATAATGATACCAACAAAGTGCCTTTGGTAAGTAATTAGCTTAATGGTAGTGTACATGAAATGATGGTTTTAAAGTGGGATGTGTAGCTGGGCCACAAAAGTGGAGTCCAAAGGACTAACAATGGAAACTGCACTAGCCCTTGCTGGTGTCTTTATAAATGGGTAGTTTGTGTCCCCCAAATGAATATATAACTGGGAGGGTCGAGTCCCCCATAATACATGTATTGGTTCTTAAGTCACCTTGATTATGTCGGGATGTTTGAGTCCCCCATATAGGCATATACGATTATGGATATTCTCTGGTTCAAGCGGCTACACGCACTGGGCCTATCTTAGGGAGAGCTGGGACCATATAGCATGTGGTTGCCTTGTATTATGATGTTATAATACATAGCCCAGGTTAATGATTTTAAAGTTTATGCTAATCTTGTTCCCTACCCTGGCTTGGTATATATGTATATATATACTGCATTTGTTATATACATTTAGTTGATTGAATTTAAACTATTGGCATTATTTTATCCCTATGCTTGAGTTACATGTTAGCACTCCAACCATTAACCATCTTTGACACTGTATTCCCAAGCGATGTAGGTATTGGTTAAAATCTTACATATCCTACTCAGTGATTGGACTCTGGAATAACTTGTGTTGACTTGAAGTGGTGAGCTTCCATATTTTCAAAGGCTCTATTTCTTGCATTGAGTTTTCTAATGTCTTTATAATTTAGACTTAGACATTGGTTTATACAATGGTCGGGGACATGTCCCGACCGGATATTCTTAGACTTCTGTTAAATGCTTTGTATGGACAAACTGTGGAGTTGGGTACGTCATGGTATGGATATGGACTTAGTTATTACTTTGGTTTTGTTATGGTTGTAGGTTGGGTATTGGATGGTTAGACTTGTTCAGGTTGGTCATGGTCTTGGACCTATCCCAAAGTCTTTGTGTTGTTAATCACCTTATCATATTATATGTTTGAAATTCATCCGACTCTAGGTATATGTTGGTTGGTTAGATTGGGTAGCGGGGTGATATTAATACTTGTTGGGCTTGAGATTTCCATTACAACAAGGCACTGGTTTAGGTCGTGTCAAGTTGGTGTCAGAGCTTAGGTTCATGGTCAGTTAGGTGTCCACAAAGTCATATCAGCTAGAGTCTCTTTTAAGGTTTGGTATTGCACCACACTCATAAGGGAGAGTCTATGAGGTATTTAGGAATGTTTTACTTTCTTGTTTTCTTATTTCAAGCTATAGAGTCTAAGGTCTTACATTCTTCTAACTATCATTTGCCCGATTTTCAGATCATGCCTCCTCGATGATTTGAAAATCATGGAAACTCCTTTGTCCCAACTAGAGATGATGTTGATGGGACACCCTCTACTAGTGGAGTCCAAACCCAGTCAAGGTTCCTGATTGTCGTGGAATTCCATCGGTTCTCTCTAGTCTTTCTTCAACTCCTCAGGTTAACATTATGAATGTTGAGTTTCGTTAGTCGATTTATATGATTAATCAATTGGTAGCTTATCTAGATGTGCATGGTGCATCTACTAATCCATTTACTGAGGCCACAATGGTTGACCAGTTCATGAGGTTGAACCATCCTAATTTTACTGATGTTAAGTTGGAGGATGATTCTTAGGGTTTTATAGATGAGATGGAAAAGATTTTTTGGGTTATGCATGCCACGAACTTGGAGGGGTAGATTTTGATACCTACCAGCTAAAGGATATGGCATACCAATGGTACGAAGAGTGGGATCGAGCAAGGGCTGATGGTGATAAGTCATCTTTATGAGAGGATTTCTCTAATGCATTTCTAGACCACTTCTTTCCTTAGGAGTTGGGGAAAGCAAAAATAGAAGAGTTTGTAAATCTAAATCAAGGGAAGATATCGGTCAAGGAGGATGCCTTGAAGTTTCACCAACTGTATCAGTATGCTCTAGAGATGGTGTTTGCTATAAGGGCTTGAATGAGAATATTTGCTTCAAGACTATTTTGTAAGTAGATTCTTGAAAGTAAGGCCGCCTACTGATCAAGGATATGGATATCTCTAGGTTTGTTATGTACTTGAAGCAAGTGGAAGAAGAGAAAAGGAAGCAGGCTGAGTTTAGTGAGAGGAAGGGGAAGAAATTTAGGCCTTCTGAGCAAGGTGGCAGGGGGAGTTCTAGTTCTTTCTCTAATGTTATTTCTCCTTACCCTAAGTCATTGGGTAATTGTCGATCTTTCCATAATGGTGGGTTATGGGCATAGGGTGCCCAATCTTAGGTTAGTGGGGCTCAATCGGCTCCATCCCACTATCCTTACAAATTTTGTGAGTGGTCGCACCATGGGTTATATGAGGAAAGAAAGAACAAATATTTTTATTGTGGTTAGGTTGGTCATATGTAGCGTGATTATCATATTAGAATGGCTTCTGGGGATAACAAGTTCTCGGTTGCCTTTTCATCTTCTCTAGCACCGAAGGGTACTGAATCTGTGTTTATTTCTACTTCTGGTACCGACACTAGTTCAAATCGATTATATGCTCTTATGTCTCACCAGAATTCTGAGGAATCTCAATGTTGTTATGGGTAAGTTGAAAATTTTCTCCCGTGATGTGTATTATTAACTTGATACAGGGGTCACTCTATCTAATGTGACCCTATTTTTGGCTGTACATTTTGGTTTTGGTCCTGAGTTTATTTCTGATCCTTTTTCTATATCCACCCCGATTGATGACTCTGTGATTGCTAAAAGAGTCTATAGGGGATTTGTCATATCTGTTAGTGGTAGAGCAACTCTTGTAGATTTGATAGAATTGGATATAGTTGATGTTGATATCATATTAAGGATGGATTAGTTGCATTTGTGCTATGCTTCCTTAGATTGTCAGACCCATAAGGTCACGTTTAAATTTCCTAATGATTCAGTCATTGTATGGGAAGGGGGTTCTTTAGTGACTAAGGGGAGATTCATCTCATATCTTAGAGCCCAAAAGTTGATTTCAAAGGGGTGTTTGTATCATTTGGTCTGAGTTAAAGATTCCAACTTGGAGGGTCCTTCTTTAGAACTTATTCCTGTGGTAAATGAGTTTCCCGAGATACTTCCTGATGATCTTCTTGGTGTCCCTCCCAATAGGGAAATTGATTTTGGGATTGATCTTGTTCTGGACACTCGTCCTATTTCTATCTCTCCCTATAGAATGGCTCCAGCTGAATTGAAGGAGCTTAAGAAGCAATTGAAGGACCTCTTAGATAAAGTTTTCATCCGTCCTAATGTGTCTCCTTGGAGTGCTCTTGTGTTTTTCGTGCGCAAGAAGGATATTCCCTTCGAATGTGCATTGATTATCGTTAGTTGAATAAGGTGACTATAAAGAATAAATATCCTCTTCCTAGGATCAATGATTTGTTTGACCAACTTTAAGGTAAGAAGTCTTTATCTAATATTGATCTTAGGTTGGGTTATCATCAGCTTAAGATTAGGGAAGTGGATATCCCTAAAACTGCCTTCAGGACTCGATATGGTCACTATGAGTTCCTATACCCGATATGATCACTATTAGTTCCTGGTTATGTCTTTTGGGTTGACTAATGCTCCGGCAACATTTATGGATTTGATGAATAAGGTCTTCCATCAGTTTCTTGATTTCTTATTATTGTTTTCATTGATGACATCTTGGTCTACTCTAAGAGTGAGGTGGATTATGTTATCACCTTTGTGCTATGCTGAAAACCTTGAAAGATCAATGTTTGTATGCCAAGTTATCTAAATGTGAGTTTTGGTTGAAGTCTGTGACTTTTCTTGATCATGTTATCTCTAGTGAAGGGATCATGGTATATCCACAAAAGGTTGTCATGGTTAAGTGTAATGACCCGAGACTACCCCCTAGTCATCACACGGTGCTTGGAACCACAAGTGATCCCAAGCTAACCCATGAACTGGCATATTGTTAAGAAACTGAATTATAATAAAATAAATAACAAGTTCTGCTATGCGGAAACATAGTCATGGCATAATCTGAATAAATACATTACTGATAAAGTTTACAATCTGATAAAATTGAAGGAAGAAACTGAAATTTACATGATTGACTCTGACTGACATCTATGAAGCCTCTACTATACTGACTATAGATAGCTGGGACATGTATCCAACTACCACTAATCAATACATATGAAAATAAATGAACTGTACATGAACTAAAACTATCTGGAGTTCCCAAAATAAGAGAACTCATCACCTATTGGCTGGAAATTGCAACTGTCTGATCATGGTGTGTGGGCTACAAATGGTACCTACATTATGAAATGATGTAGCCCGATAGACATATATGTGGATCAGTATTTATGGAATGTACTGAGTATGCAGGGGTGAATGCAATAAGTAAAATTGATTTCATACGTAATCTTAAAACATGCATGCTAAGTGTAAGTAGACTCACTAATAGGCTGGAATAAACTAAAAGATGAAAACATCTTAAAGCATGAGTGAAAAAACATACTCTGATAAGATAGTGAATCTCTACACTTAGTTTCTGTAAAGCTTTACTTTAATGATATAAGTAGAACTGAAGCTAGGATACGATAAAATGTGAATACTGTATAAATACTGAGTCTGGAACCACGTGATAAAAACTGACATAACATCGAGGATCTGAATATACAATTATACTATGCATAAGTACCTAAACATACAAAACCAAATGTAACATATACTGAGCTTATCTGATTAACTAAATGACTAATAGCTAAATACTGGTCATGTTAGACTGGACTTTGTACTTATTCTGAATAACTAAATTAAAACTGTAGAGTACTATGCATATGAGATAAGGACTAACTGAACAACATGAGATGACCGAACATGAATGCCTGTAGACTATATTATCTGAAAATGCAAGACCAAGTATATAACATGATTCTGAAATAATCTGCAAACTAAAATACTAAAATATTGATAACTGAATAACTGATAACGGCATGCTATGGTCAAGCAAACCTGAAACTGAACTGAGTTCTGAACTAAATATTGAAACTGGAACTGTGGGAGTTATCATCTAACCGACATACCTCGATTATAGACTGATTTGGGGTCCAACCTGTAACCCTAGTTGGAAGGGTGTTAGAACCATACCATGGGTTACTAACAGTAGCTGGGTCAACCCTAATCTGACAGGAAGACTCATGAGATGTATATGGTTACGTCAACCCTAATCTAGCAGAAAGATGATTTTTCCTATGCTGGCTATGCAGTTCTATAACTTAGGGACTGCTACTAAGGATCAAACCCTCTACTGGTAGGAATGCCCCCATTCCTGGGTTCGCTCGATGTTTAATTCACCTCCCAACTGAATCGACACTAAACTAATCACTAGACTATACTAGGCTTGACTGAACTTACACTGATTTTGTTGACTGGCCGAATGCTACTGTTCGAGATACTACAAAATCATTCTATTTCAACTAAAGACTAGATAAACAGCTAAATTTTGGGTATTCAATACCCCTAGGACTCAATAGCATAGATAATAAGGACACATGTGAGCATTTGAAACCATAATAAGTAAGCATTATTTAAAGAAATCCATCACTTGGGCATTTCATCAAGCACATGGAGATTAATTCTTTAACATGGCGCAATCCATCAAACATATGGGAATCATGAACTTGGAGATGGGAATATCTCAAACATGGAAGCATAGCATGATTATATAACTAAAAATCATGAATTTAGGAATTCACATGAAATTCGCTTGAAATAGGACATAGTCGTTTAATCATACATGTAAAGATCATAGCTTGAACCTAAAAATGTCTTAAACATGGGTGAACAATAGAGTTACATGGAAAAATTCATAACTTGGGGATTCATCTTGAAATTGATTGAACATGATATGGGAATTACATCAAACATATGGAAAACATGAATTTAAAACTTGGGAATGTTGCTAAAAATTTTGAATTTAGGATCTATCATGGAATTCACTTGAATAAAGCACGGGAAACTCAAATTCATAGCATGGGGAATTCAAAATTTTGCATGGAATCACACATGGGCTGAAATTAATTAAAATCACCATGAAAACATGCAATTCAATCTTTCCTGAACATTTAAAATAACATAATAATAAAAAAATTTGTTCTTTAATTAAAATAAAAGGGGTTTGGGCTCCATAGATGAAAGAGGACCCATGGATGAACTTCCGGATACCTTAATTAGATAGATTCTTGAAAAAAAATCATGAATTTGATGTAGAAAGCTTGACTTGGAAGCCTTGGGAATGTTATTAAAAGCATTTTATTGAACTTCTTGGATTAGGAACCTTAATTTTTTGATTTTATTAAGGAAACTTTAATGAAGTTCTTGATGTTCTTGAGGGGGCTAGGATTTTCTTGGGGAGAAAAAGATGAGAAATCATGTATCTAATGCTTTTGGGGGCTAAAATTAAGTGTTATGGGCGGATTTGGGTGAGGGGAAGTAACCAAAGTGACCCTAGACCTTTTAGGAACTAAAATAGCATGTGAATAGTTCAGAGATGTGGTTTCCATCGCATTGCATTGCTAGTTGGTCGATGACCGATGCGTCGCGTCCCAATCGTGTCGGCTTACTAGCTCTCACAAAAAATGCCATAACTTTTTGCTCGGTTATTGAATTAAGGAAAAATTGGCATCATTGAAAAGATAATTAAATTATCTACAATTTGATGGGTATTGATCTGCCAAATTCCACGTATATAATAATTTATACATATTCAAAGTAGACACTTCAAGAATCGAACCCCAAACTTTGGACGAATCTAAGGTTCTTAGCTCAACTTGGCTCTAAGTGATTCTTAGGAATAGTTTTTACCTCAAAAGCACATCAAGCATGAGGATAAATATCATGAAACTCATATTCACATGGAAATTATTTTGATTATAACTTATACACATAGGAATGATGGTTCAAAGACTAGCGCAAAAATATAGGGTGCTATATTGAGAAGTGGTCTAGACCAGTGACTCTAATCAATATTCAGAGCTTCTCAGGTTTAGTCGGTTATTATAGGAGGTTTTTGGAAGTTTTTTTTAACTATAGCTTCCCTATTGGCTAAGTAGACTCAAAAGAAGGTCAAGTTCTTGTGGTTTGGTGTGTGTGAGGGTAATTTTGAGAAGTTGAAGGATAAGTTGACTTTGGCTTCAATTTTGACCTTGCCCGAGGGTAATGATGGCTTCTTAATGTATTGTGATTCTTCTCATGTTAGGGTTGGTTGTGTGTTGATGCAGCATGGTAGGGTGGTGGCCTATGCTTCTAGGTAGCTGAAGGTTCACGATAAGAACTACCCTACTCATGATTTAGAGTTGTTAGCTGTGGTATTTGCATTGAAAATTTGGCATCACTATCTCTATGGAGTTCATGTTGATATCTTTTCTGATCATAAGAGTCTACAGTATGTATTTACTCAAAAAGAGTTAAATCTCAGGCAAAGAAGGTGGCTTGAATTATTGAAGGACTATGATATGATTCTTCACTACCATCCAGATAAGGCTAATATATTTGCTGATGCTCTTAGAAAATTATTCATAGGGATTCTAGCTCATGTAGATGAGGATATGCGGTAGTTAGTGAAGTACATTCACAATTTGGCTTATCTTAGAGTTCATATCACGGACTTTGAGAATGGTGTTATTTTCATGCATCAGGTATCTCAGTCATCTCATTTTGTTGAGGTAATGGAAAAACAAATGTTTGATTCTAATTTGAGAAGATTAAGAGAAATGTAGGTCAGCAAAAGCCTGTTAACTTTACGATTAGTGGTGATGGTATCTTGAGGTACCAAGGCAGGTTATGTGTTTCCGACATTGATAGATTAAGGGGAAGGATTTTAGGCGAAGCTCATGGATATTGTTATGCCATTCATCTAAGTTCTACGAAGATGTATCATTATCTTAAGGATTTTTATTGGTGGAATAATATGAAGCGAGATGTCTCTAACTATGTGGCTAAGTGCATAGTGTGTTAACAAGTGAAAGTTGAGCACATAAGACCTAGAGGTATGTACCAAGAGATTGAGTTGCCCGAATGAAAGGGGAGGTAATTAATATGGATTTCATAATCGGTCTTTCTTGGTCGAAGAACTAGTGTGATTTGATTTGGGTCATCGTGTATAGGATGCCCAAGTCCGCTCACTTTATGTCGATAAGGACTAGTTATTCAGTGAAGGATTATGCTAAGTTGTATCTTGTGGAGATTGTCAAGTTGTATGGTGCTCCTATTTCTATCATCCCGGATCATGGTACTCTGTTCTTATCTTATTTTTGGAAATTTTTTCAGAAAGGTTTTGGGACTAAAGTGTGCCTTAGTACCGGTTTCC
Organism: Capsicum annuum; assembly: GCF_002878395.1. NCBI lineage: Eukaryota > Viridiplantae > Streptophyta > Magnoliopsida > Solanales > Solanaceae > Capsicum > Capsicum annuum. The sequence continues at coordinate 175,472,562 of NC_061117.1, read as the reverse complement.
ACCCACAGTCAAATGGACAAGTAGAGAGGACCATTCAAACATTGAAAGATATGTTTCTTGCTTGCATGATTGAGTATGGTGGTAGTTGGATTGACCATTTGCCTCTTATAGAATTTTCTTATAATAATAGTTATCACTCTAGCATTGGTATGGCTCATTTTGAGGCATTGTATTGTAGGAGATAGCGTTCTCCTATTGGGTGGTATGAAGTTGGTGAGGGTAGGTTATTTGGCCCTAATCTGGTTCACCAAGCCTTGGAGAAAGTGAAGGTGTTTCATGATAGATTAAAAGCCTTTCAAAGTCGCCAAAAGTCTTATGTGGATGTGAGGCATAGGGACTTAGAGTTCAAGGTTGGAAATTGGGTATTCTTGAAGGTGTCTCCCATGAAGGGAGTAATTCGTTTGGTAAAAAAGCTAAGTTAAGCCCTCGGTATGTCGGTCTCTACTAGGTTTGAAAGAAGGTTGGCCATGTTTCTTACGAGTTAGATTTGCTTTCTAGCTTGAGCTCCATTCATCCGATTTTGTATGTCTCTATGTTGAGGAAGTGTGTGGGTGACCCTTCATCGGTTGTTTCTTTGGAATGATTGGTATCTTGGATTTCTTATCTTATAAAGTAGTCTTGGTTGACATCTTGGATTTTCAAGTACGTCGGTTGTGGACAAAGGATGTGACTTCGGTAAAGGTTCTTTGGAGGAACCATAAGGTTGAAGAAGCTACTTGGGAGGCGAAAGTGGACATAAAGTCCAAGTATCGGTATTTGTTCTCCATTCCAAAAATTTGTTGTTTGAGGTAAGTGTTTTTCTTAATATCCTCATTTTATGTCTTGTTTTCTAACTTGTTTAAAGGGTAGTTTGATGTGTAACAATGTGTTAACTCGTACTTGTGCTTGCCTTTACCCGTCATTCGAGGACGAATGATCCATGTGGGGGAGAATTGAAATACCTTGGCTTTTGACCTTTAGAAAGTTCTTGATTTTAAGATCTCTGGACATCATACAACTTGTGGGTACTAGTCGTATGATGTGGTACGACTTAGGGTCCCCCTACTCACATGAAAATTAGTATGGTTTGGTTATATTCTTTCCAAGGTATGATTAGGCATCTTACTAGTCGTATGTTAGGGTACGAGTAGTACGGTACCTAATCGTATGATGTCCTATGTCTTGCCTAGAGAATTCTGTCTAGGGTACAAGTTAGGGGGTACTAATCATATGATTGGGTACGATTTGGTCTAGGGGATCATATGTTGGACAGTTTTGGAGTCCAACTTAATGCCTAGTGTACGAGTGGTGTGTACCACTTGTATGTTTGTGTACGAGTTAAGGAGGGGGTCGTACCCTCATGTGCAAATTTTATAGCTTTTAAGCTGAGGATATTTTAGAGATTTCCCACCCCAAAACCCTTAATTCCCCACGTGTTAAAACATATTTTAACCTCTCATAACATACTTTGAAAGATCAAAACATATCAAAATCCTCTCTAAACTCTCTCAAGAAAATTGGGGCTAGGGTTCTTCAAAGGTGTTCATTTAGAGGCTCAAGAGTCAAGTTTCTTCCATGAATCTTCGTGAATAAGGCATGTGACTTTTCCCCCATTGTTAGTTCTCAAATATCATGTGTTTTAAACATTGTTTATGATTCATAAATGGTGGTTTTGAAAACCAATGTTGAGGGTTTTGACACATATTGTTGAGTATTATTTACTCTTGGTTTAAAATGTATTTATACATGCTTTTGGTGATACTTTGCACATGTGGGTTCTTGGTAATTGTGGTTTAACAATGGGTCATGGATAACCCTAAACTTGATGGTTTTTACTTTGGTTTTGGTCTTGGAAATTATATGCCCTCAAAGTGCTTGTGAAAATGCCTGAGAGAATAAACTAGTCACATATTAATGGCGTTTTGAACTAAGGCATTGGCCTAATTAATATGAATGATTGGTAAATGGTTTTGTCAGGGCCTTATTTTCCATTTAATGATTTAAATGGTAATCTTGGTGGTTCAATTGGATAAAAGGGCTTGAGTCCTTAAATGTTAAACTGATTAATGTCTTTACTTGATAATGGGTTTGAGTCCCTAATTATTGAATTGAATTGATTTGTTGTATAGACAATGGGTTCAAGTCCCAAAGTCAAATGGTAATGATTATGACATGTTGTACGCTTGAAAGTGGTGTTGGTATGATGATACCAATGAAGTTCCATTGGTAAGTAATTGGTTTAATGGTGGTGTGCGTGAAATGATGGTTTAAATTAGGTTTTAAAGCGGGATGTGTAGTCGGACCACAAATGTAATACCCTGATCATTCCTTAAGCCTAAATTTGTCTTTTTGAATGGATATGTATGACTTCCACTGTGATTGATATTTAAACCATGTTTTATTTCTCTAATTTGTCATGTAGAGCATTGAATAAGCTTTCCATCGATACCAATTTCATCAAAATCTGACATCAGATGAGTGAGTTATTACCGCTTTACTGAATGCTATCAGATCGCCCAGGCTTGACGGTCGACCTAGTGGACCGTCAGGTCCTTGGTGGACCATCAAGTGTCCCGTCAAGACAAGGCAGTAGCTTCTTTTTTGGGATGTCGTGTGATGGTCAAGGTGGTGGACCATCACAAGGTTGACGGACCGTCAAGATATTCGTCAGACCGAGGCAGAATGTCCCATTCCTGAGCCCTGAGTAATGGACGATATGGTGAACCATCAGTCCTTCTGACGGACCGTCACTTTGACCGTCACTCCGAGGCAGAGCATTCCAGTTTTGACACTCGAGTGATGGATGACCTGGTGGACCGTCAGCTAATCTGATGGACCATCAGATCAATCGTCACAGGCCCGATCAGCAAATTTCAGCATTTTTCAAAAGGGCATCTTTGTCATTTCCGCTCCTTGTGGCCTTATATATATATATATATATCTCTGTGTGTGTGTGTGTGTGTGTGTGTGTGTGTGTGTAGAGAAGAAAAGATCATTTTCTCTCCATTTCTCTCCAAAATTCTTTCAAGAATTCTCTAGAAACCTAGGGTTTCTTCCAAACCCAAAAATCAAATCATCTCCAAGAAATTCAAGAAATCTCCCATAAATTTCTTCAAGTTGTTCAAGAACTAAGTCCCTCAAGTTAAAGGCAACATGGTCTTGATCTAAAAGTGTGAGAAAGAAGTTTCAAGCAAGTTTTTATATCTTCAAAATCAAAATCTAAAGTATGTGGCGTTTCAACAAGAACACTCATTTCGTTCTTGTGCCTAAAGATTTACTTTCTATTATTGATTTACATGATTTTGCAAGTGGGTTTACACCCAAATTTCTTTATGTATGATTTATGAGACCTGAGTTGAATAAGCTTGATATTTATGGTTATTTCACCATCATGCTTCTTAAAGTGAGTATTTATTCCATGAGATGTATATTGTCATTATATATATTGATGATTCTAAGTGATTTATGATAAGTGTCAAGATTTGTGTTTTTCTATGAGAAATTTGACTATTGAATATATATATATATATATATATATATCGATATGTGAATTGAAAGTCAAGAATGAGTTTGATGATGATTCCTTGAAGCTTTGGCATATGAAATGATTTGATAAGCAAATGTACTTGATGTTGAGAAACATTGTTTGAATTTGAGTCGAGTTAGGAATCCACAATCGTATATGATTTACCGATGAGATATACTATTGTTTTGGTCATCATGATAGACCCATGAGTTGATATTGATTGAGGTGGATTTCCTAACACGTTCTGAGATGAGACTGTGAGGAGTATTTAGCAACGAGCGGGAAATATGGCATTTCCCCAGAACTACGTGCCACCGTAGGATTGATGTTGATGATTGTGGGCCAAAGGTCGAGTATGAGATTGTGAAGATGAGATTGAGTTTGTACTCCTTGGCAAGAGTACAACACCCCTGCCAATGTGGGGTTCTCTCCTTAGGAGGGCAAAACGTTGGACTCCATGTGGCTCACATGATGTAGTTATGTCGGTTATAAGAAATTTCCACGTCCATAATGATATAAGTCTCTTGAGTTACCGAGTCACTCTGAGTCACGAGTTAAAGAGTTTGAGTTGAGTTAAATGATTTATGAGATTTGTGAAACATGTGTCATTACTGATGATTTATGGAAATAATGTTTAAGAGAATTCAAGCGAAGATAGTTATTATTATCAGCATGCATGATTTCTCATACATTTATGATATTATTTAAAATGTTGCATCCACCCCCACATACTCAGTACATTCCCAAGTACTGACCCCTATACTCTTTTGTATTCTATATTTTCTCGTGATATAGGTTCAGGTGCTCAGTCTCAGCAGCGACAGTGATCTTTGAGTACCTTCCTCTACACTTCTGCAGTTGGTGAGTCCTCACGGTTCGAGAACCTGTGTCTCCAATTTTGTCTTGTTAATAGATGTTTGTTTACTTTTAGTTCAGTACGAGTCAGTTGGGGATCTATCCCAATGGCTTCTCAGTCCTATGTAGTACAGGCTTTGTCAGACTAGTGTACCAGTATGTATAGAGATTTTAGTATTTTGTTTGTACAGGGCAGTATTATTTCATGTTTCAGTATGTTCATGACATGGTTATTTCTCTTTATCTTAGCATAATTTGCGCTATAATGAGTTCTGAAAGTGATGACAAGTTTAGAGAGTTAGCTTGAGGCCATGTGTGGCCTTGAGCACCATATGACGTCTCGGGATAGGTTCTTGGGGCATTACAGCAAAAGTGGAGTTTGAAAGACTAACATTAGAAACTGCACTAGCTGGTGCGGGTGTCTTTTTGATTGGGTGGTTCAAGTCCTCCGAATGAATATATGAATGGGAGGTCTGAGTCCCCCATAATGTATATATCGGTGCATAAGTCACCTTAATTATGCTGGGAGGATCGAGTCCCCCATATAGGCATATACGGTTATAAATATTCTCTAATTCGTGCGGCTACATGCACTGGGCCCTTCCAGCTATGAGGGAGATGGGCCCATATAGCCTGTGGGTGCCTTGTATTATGACGGTTCGCTACACAGTCCAGGTTAATTATTTCAAAGTTCATGCTAATCTTGTTTCCTACCCCGGCATAGTATATATGTATACATATATATATATATATGTATATATATATATATATATTACATTAGTTATATGTATTTGGTTGATTGAATTTGAACTGTTGGCATTATTTTTTCCTTATCCTTGAGTTACATGATAGCGCTCCAATCGCTAACCGTCTTCACACCGCCTACTCATTAATTGGACTCGGAAACAACTTATGTTGACTTGAAGTGGTGAGCTTCCATACTTCGGAAGGCTTCATTTATTGCTTTGAGTTTTCTTATATCTTTATTGGTTTAGACTTGGACATTGGTTTTACCTATGATTGGGGCATGTCCCGATCGGATATTCTTGAATTTCTTTTAGAGGCTTTGTATGGACAAACTGTGGACTTGGGCATGTTATGGTATAGATATGGACTTGGTTATTATTTTGATTTTGTTATGGTTGTTGGTTGGGTATTGGATGGTTAGACTTGTTTGGATTGGTCATGGTCTTGGACCTGCCCATGAATCAATGGAACTATCTGAGTTCCTCACTGAGATAGATGACTGTATCTGACAGTCCTGATTTCTGAGTTCTTTTTTGAAAACTGATACTGAAACTGTAACTGTGGGAGTACTCACTTAACCGATATGCCCCGAATCTAAACTGGTGAGGTCCAACCTGTAACCCCAGCTAGAAGGGTGTCAATACCATGCCATGGGTAAAGACCTCTCTAGTCAAGCCTCTCTAACGGGTGACCCTCGCAGGAAGTCAAGCCTAAGGCAGTGTAATAGTCAAGCCTATCTAGCGGGTGACAAGACTTTTCTAATGGGTGACTCCAACATCCTGCACTGGCTGCACAATTCTGGAGTTTAGGGATTGCTCCTAACAGCTCTACCTCTCTAACGGGGAGCCGCCATCCCTGCACTCGCTCGGTGCTAGCTTCTACTCCCAACTGAAAGACTCTGAACTGATTCTTAACTGAACATAAACTGAGCTGAATCTGATACTGATCATGTTTCTCAAATAATCTGACTAAGTTAATCTTAATTCACTTGGTTCTGTATCTAACGGAATACTACTGAATCTCATTATCTGACTGAAGAATATTGAGCTCGGGATAGATTACTCAAATACTACTGAGGATTGAACTGAACACTTGAATACTACTAGATCTGAGCTGAGTATAGTACTGAGGCTAGATTACTAGCGATACTGAGATTACTAAGATTTCTAAGATTTCTTAAGTTTTGTATCTATATGAGAGTACAGAGTTCTATAACTCACTGAGTTCTGAGAATCATGGCTTGACTAAGATTATCGTGAAAACTGACACAGGCTCTAGACTGCAGCTAAATTGTCGGGTATAGATACCCCCAGGACACGATAACATAAAAGTGAAACATATTCATTCTTGAATAATTCAAGACCATGGACATTCATTCTCCATCATAATCACTAAAACATCTCTTCAAGCATTTAGGAATCATAAACATGTGATAGTATAGCGAGACATACTATTGGCTCATACTCTATTCAACAAGGTCTTGTATCAAACACTTAGCATGTATTAAAGTCTTATCATGTATCAAAGAGCACATAATTGGGGAATTTCATGCTATCATGTCACAATTCATTCACTAAGGCTTTTCAACAAACACTTGGCATGCATGGGCTTGCACACAATTGGGGATTTCTAGTCAACATGCTATAAGGGCTCTAATTCCTTCACATAAGCATTTTATCAAACATATGGAGAGCATGCTTTTCTTATTCAATAATTTCTTCACTTAATTGACATGGACACATCACTTAACAAGCAACTTAAAGAGGGTTTATCATGAATATCACATACTGGATCGAAGCCTGAAAACCTTGTAAACAAACATGAATCACAGCTCAACAATAGCATGAACATCAATTCCAACCCACATGAATCATGAAAACTAATAAAAATAAGATCTTTGAAATTTAGAAAAGGATTATTGAGCTTCTTGGATGAAAGGGACTCAAGAATCAACATCTTCATACCTTAGGAAACTCTTTCTTAAAGGCTCTTAGAGAGATTCTTGATTTCTCTTGATTTTTCTTGAAGAAGAAAGAAGGGTTTTGATTTTGTAAAAATCCTAGTTTTTTATGTTAACGATGAAGAATGAAATTATGAGCCTTGATCAGATATAAATAGGGGCTGAAAAGAGTGGAAAAAGACCAAAAATCCCTTTTAAAATTGAGTTAAAATTATCGATCGGGGACTGCGACGGTCGAAGTGACGGTCCGTCGCTTAGCTTGACGGTCCTTCAGATCATCCATCGCATGTTGGCCCAAAAAATAATACACTTCCTTGAGGTGATGGTCAAAGTGACGGTCCATCGCTAGGTCTAATGGTCAGTCGAATCGTCCGTCGCACATTGGCCAAGATGAGGTCACACTGCCTCAGCGCGATGGTCCGTCGTAGCCTCGATGGTCCATTGTCCTAGCTGTTGCACTTGGGTGTTACTGCCTTGGTTTCAACGGGCTGGGCGACAGTCCTTCGAAAGCTCGACGGTCCATCAACCCGGCCATCGCACTTGGGCGGTTCCGACTGCTTTCAATAAAACGACCATAACTTCCTCGTCTGATGTCGATTTTTGAAAAAATTGGTATCGATGGAAAGATTATTCAATGCTATACATAACATAAAGTTGATATTAGGGAAATTATACATGGTTCAAAAATATCTATCACTTATAAAGACACTTCTCACCCTTTTAGGACCGAATTTATACTTTACTTGACACACTCTAAGGCTCAGACTATGAAGGAATTTTGTGGGGTTTTACATCTATTAGTTATTTTAGTTGAGATTGGGAAAGCAGGGTGTTACTTCTTTCTATTCAAGTTGCATAATCGAATTCCTGGAATAAGGTTAAGTGTTACGTAAGAGTCTTTAACAATGAATTATTAAGGGTAAGAAACCTTGGGGGTTGAGTTTCTGGAACTCACAAGAAACTACAGATTAAGGTCTAACTTGATGATATAGTGGATAGATGGTGATTAGGGTTGATTATGATAATGAAAAGTTGTTCTCAATGATAAGGCTAGTAAAAGCCAAAGGTGTTAAGAAATTATCATAATTGAAGATCTTGGTTAAATAACTTTCAAGTTGTATTTTTTTTTTGGATGTTTTTGTGATTTAATGTGGATCAGCAGATGATGCTTACCAATATGTGTTATTTTCACTGATACTACTCTTGCAATACCCTTTATGGGATATGGTTTGGTTGCAGGATCAATAGGTATTTCATGTTTGGTATTGTAAAGATCTCCAACATGTTCTATTATTGTTCCTACACTGGAAGTTAAGTCGTATGTACAGTTTGGTATTTCCTCTTTGTAGCTCATGTACCTGTTTAGACTTATTTCTTGGAAAAAGTTCTTAGTGGTGTCTAAATTTTACTAAACTGGTTATAACAATTAAATATCTTATTGTTTTTTAATTAACTTTCGCATGTATTTTTATAATTGATGGTAAGGGTTCTCCTATTTAAGTGGATTAAAGTAGGTGCCTACACGATTCAGTAGTTGGATTATGACAGTTGGTATCACATACTAGGTCACAAATCTCCCCATACAAGTGAAAATATTGAGTAGAGTCTTGCCAATTAGTGTGTTGACGTCTACATCTAATCTTCATGGAGCTATAAGGCATTCTACGAAATGGTTTTACTTTATTCTCTCTTTACGTGTGATTTGTATGCTTGCTTGTATGAGTTGAGTCCAATTAGTATCTCCCTATTTTAATTGGTATCTCAACAAGGTAAATAGATATCATTTGACTCCATTAGAATGACATAATCAATGGAAATTAGAACCAGGAAGGTTCCAATTGATATCTGGCAGCTAGAGAGGTGTAAAATTTCAGGATAACTAGCTAGTAGATGACCAAGAGGTGAATAAAGGATAATAAAAAAGGCTTGTTTATGGATAAAACTTTGAGATTGATACTTGTGTGACTTATAACTGCTCGAATGGTTGTGAATTATGAGTTGTGTAAGATCATTATTTGATTATGTGTTGATGACTACAAAAATTATTTGTTATGTGGTTTAATTGAAAATTGTAAGCTAAATGCTAGGCGTGCACTTATCATTGGTGAAATGGTAAATGAAAAAATAGTTTATGATTGTGGAAACTCTTGTTTTAAATAGTGGGAATTTGGTTAAAGAACATGGTAAAAAGAGGCTATTGTTGCATAATAGCGGGAATTGTTGTAATAAAAGTTTTGTGTTGTGATTTTTAACTGATGTAAAGTAATCTGATTCTAAGTTATTGTCTTATGAATTTTGGATCCATTCTTGGGATTAAATTAAAGGCCATAATGTGATTTCATACTTTATTGTTGTAAACATGAAAGGGGAATGAGGGAATTGCAGAAAATATAAAATTTTTGGGTTATTATTGTTAGACCGCCATGGTGGTATTAACCCACTATAGTGAAACCGCTATTGCGGCATTACCATAGCAGGGTGCAGGCTGCTATAACGGGACGGTCTGGGATAAAACCTCTATCTTGTTTTCCCTTATTTTATTTTTTATTCTTAGCCTATACTATTCATTAATTTAAGTTATGAGTTACCACATGGATTATAGAAATAGCATAAAGAAGGATAAAAGTATGCATTCAATATAAAAATTATTAAAATAAGTATTCATGTGCAACAAAATAAAAGGAAAAGAAAGAGAGAAATATTATTTAAAACATTCCCCAAAGGAAGGTAACCCAAATCTACAACAATGTATGAAAAGGGGGTGAACTGAGCTAATATACACCACGGGGACTAGCTAGATGCCCTGTCACCATCACGGGCTACCGAGGTGAGACCTTCTCTCTCCACATTATTTAAGAGGGAAAACTCCTGCATGTCCTTTGGATCCAGCTGGGGAAACCCCTTGTCAGGGACTGCATACTTGAACATAACTTTTACGGTCTTTCACATTCATACGAGCATGCATTCTTAGGAGTGTCTCCTCCTCTTATCATTATCGAGATCTTCGCAGAACCCTGCATTGTCTTGGGCAGTGAATGGTGGGGTTTAAAAGATGAAAGGGTCGTGCTTCATGTATCTCCCCACCAAAGTCAAGTCCTCTTCCAATCGACTGTTAGAAATTAGAGGCTAGGGTAGGGAGGGGGCAGCATCATCCTTATCATCATTGTCCTCCTCCACTCCGGCTGATCTCGGACTCACCTTCTCTTCTTCTTCTCCTTATATGTGACCACCTTTACCTTTAGGGGATGTCCATTTATAACTCAATGTTAGTATCCTCCTCGGCACCTTGATGTGCCTACATAGTGGAGAAACCAGGCTGGGAAGGTCAGGGCCCTTCTTGCTTCCTCGATAGAAGTATTTATATTTTATCACTAAAAATTCCCTAAAATTCAGTGGTATACCTCATACAGCATAGTCCACTACCAGAGAATGAGGGTAGGTCATATCAAAAATACTGCCTGATGAATGAATCATCTAGGACACAAGGTTCAGCCACCTCCTAGCGTTATCTATGAAGTATGTACTCTTGATCCCCTTAGTAGAGGGCCAATAGATCTGGTCAATCCACTCCTCCATAATCAGAGTGTCCCGCAACCACTTCACATCCATATCCCAAGCCTTAGCCATGTACCTTACATTAGAGATATTCAGTACCCCAAGCACCTCATTGATAGTACCAATATATGGGAGGGTATCCACTTCACTAATATAGATGGTGGGGTTGGCATCATCCCAAACCATATGGAGAGTATGGCATAAAATTCTCTAACTCAACCCGAGACCCCATATGGAGGAGCCTCCATTGATGGTACCCAACCAAACGTAAAGAGCCGATTGTATAATTTAGGCATCGCCACCCCCTTCATCACAAAGCGTTGTTCATAGAAGAATCTTATCCTTTGATAATTTAGAAATCTCTTCAGATAGCTTTCTTCAAGAAATCCCACTATAGCTTATAGCACCTCTCTAACATAGAACTGTTATAGAAGTAATTTTTCTGCTATACCAGGATCGCTATAGAAATATAAGGTCGTTATAGTGTCCTTCATCATCCCAAAATCTCGAGAGGAGAAGTGTAACTCCCCAAGAACCTATCGCGAGATATCACATGGTGCTCAGGGCCACACGTGGCCTCAAGCTAACCCTCTAAGCCTGTCATCACTTTCAAAACTCATTATAGCGCAAATCATGCTAACATAAAGAGGAATAACCATGTCATGAACATACAAAAAGACGAAGTAATACTGCCCTGTACAAATAAAATACTGAAAGCTTTGTACACGATGGTACACTAGTCTGACAAAGCCTCTACTACATAGGACTGAGGAGCCATTGGGATAGATCCCCAACTGACTCGTACTGAACTAAAAGTAAACAAACATCTATTAACAAGACAAAATCGGAGACACAGGTCCTCGAACCATGAGGACTCACCAACTGCAGAAATGTAGATGAAGGTACTTAAAGATCACTGTCACTACTGAGACTGAGCACCTGAACCTATATCAGGAGGAAATATAGAATACAAAAGAGTATGGGAGTCAGTACTTGGGAATGTACTGAGTATGTGGGGGTGGATGCAACATTTTAAATAATATCATAAATGTATAAGAAAATCATGCATGCTGACAATAATAACTCTCTTCACTTGAATTATCTAAAACATCATTTTCGTAAGTCATCAGTAATAACATATGCTTCATAAATCTTATAAATCATTTAAATCAACTCAAACTCTTTGACTCATGACTTAGAGTGACTCGGTAACTCATGGTACTTAGATCATTATGGACGTGGGAGTTTCTTATAACCGACATAACTACACCATGTGAGCCGCATGGAGTCCAATATTTTGCCCTCCTAAAGAAAGAACCCCACATTGGAGGGCATGTTGTACTCTTGCTAGGGAGTACAACCTTAATCTCGTTATCACAATCTCATACTCGGCCTCTAGCCCACAATTATCAACATCAATCCTACGGTGGCACGTAGTTTTAGGGAAATACCATATTTCCCGCTCGGTGCTAAATACGCCTCCCAGACTCAACTCAGAACGCGTTAGGAAATCCACCTTAATCAATATCAACTCATGGGTCTATTATAAAGACCAAAACATAAATATATATCTCATCTGTAAATCATAGACATCTTGTGGATTCCTAACCCGACTCAACTCAACACAATCTTTCTCAACATCAAGTACATTTGTTTTTTGAATCATTTTCAAATATTAAAAGCTTAAAGGAAACATCATAGGACTAATTCTTGACTTTCAATCTCAAATATCGATATATATTTAATAGTCAAATTTCTCATGGAAAGGCATAACTCATGACACTTGTCTTAAATCGCTTAAAAATCATCAACACATAATGACAATATACAACTCATGGAATAAATTCTCAATTTAAGAAACATGATGGTGAAATAATCATAAATATCAAACTTATTCAACTCAAATCTCATAAATCATAAATAAAGAAATTTGGGTGTAAACCCACTTGCAAAATCATGTAAATCAATAATAGAAAGTAAATCTTTAGGCACACGAACGAAAGGAGTGTTGTTGTTCAAACCCCACATACCTTGGATTATAATTTTGGAGGTGTAGAAACTTGTTTGGAACTTCTTTCTCATACTTTTAGACCAAGATTCTTGATGCCCTTGACTTGGGGGACTTAATTCTTGAACAACTTGGAGAAATCTGTGGAAGATCCTTGAATTTCTTGGAAGAAGATTGAATTTTTGGGTTTTGGAAGAAACCCTAATTTCTAGATATTTCTTGGAAGAGGAAAGGAGAAAAATGAATGGCTATTCTCTACTAGGATATATATATATATAAGACCATATGGGGCAGAAATGACCAAAATGTCCTTTTAAAAGAGCTAAAATTCGCTGATCAGGGCCTGTGACGATCGATCTGACGGTCCGTTAAGTCTCTTGACAGTCCACCAGATGGTCCGTCACTCGAGTGCCAAAACTGGAACATTTTGCCTTGACGTGACGATCAAAGTGATGGTCTATCAAGAAACTGACGGACCACCAAGTCATCCGTCACTCGAGGGCCATAAATAAGACATTCAGTCTCGACTTAACAGACCCCTTGACGGTCCATCAACTTTTTTACGGTCCACCAACTTGGCCGTTGCACGATGTCCTGAAAAAGGATTCACTGCCTTGGCTTGACGGGGCACTTGATAGTCCACCAGGGACCTGACGGTCCGCCAGGTCGACCGTCAGACCTGGGTGATTCAATATCGTTGAGTAAAACGGCTATAACTCCCTCATCCGATGTCGGATTTCAATTAAATTGGTATCGATGGAAATCTTATTCAATGCTATACATGAAAAAAAAGTAGAAAATAGAGAAATACAATATGGTTTAAACATCAATCACTTTGGAAGTCATACATATCCACTCAAACGACGGATTTAGGCTTAAGAAACGATTGGGGTATTACAATATCTCCCCCCTTGGACACATTCATCCTCGAATGTTGTCAGATAGGACAAGAACAAGAGAAAATGAGGACATATAGCTGGAACGACTCACATCTAAGGGCTCACTTTACTCTAAACTTTTGAGTACTTCACTAAATGCACGAATCATAGATGGAATAACCATATAGCTGAATTTATTAGATTAAGAGGAAACTAAATAGGGGAATAGTACCTTCAACTTTATTTGGACTCACGGAGAAATGATGAGGGTAACTAGCTCGCATATCTGCTTCTGCTTCCCAAGTGGCACCCTCTACTGATTGATTTTGCCACAGAACTTTAACCAAGGGAACTTCTTTGTTCCTTAGTCTACGGACTTGATAATATAGGATTTCAACTGGGATTTCATCATATGAAAGGCTATCCTGAACATCACAACCTTCCGACGGATCAACAACAACAGAGTCTCCAATGTGCTTTTTGAGCATAGAAACATGTAACACAGGATGGACAGCTGACAATTTTGCAGGAAACTCAACCTCATAAGCTGTTTTTCCAACACGATTCAAAACTCTATAAGGGCCAACATATCTGGGACTCAGCTTCCTTTTCTTTCCAAATCTTTTCACCCCTTTCATGGGTGAAATTTTCAAATACACCAAATCATTGACTTCAAACTCAAGAGCTCTTCTTCTCACATCTGCATACGACTTCTGATGACTCTGGGCTATCTTCAACCTCTCCCGAATTAACTTAACTTTCTCCATAGCCTTGAACACAGCATCAGGTCCAATCACAGTAGCTTCACCCACTTTGAACCAACCTATGGGCAATCTACATCTTCTCTCATACAAAGTTTCAAATGGAGCCATTCCAATACTAGCATGAAAACTATTATTGTAAGCAAATTCAATCAACGGTAAATGTTCATCCCAACTTTCTTTAAAACACAAGCCCTCAACATATCCTCTAAATTCTGGATAGTCCTCTCAGCCTGACCATCTGTCTGCGGATGAAAAACGAAGCTAAGATAAACTTGGGTGACAAGACTCTTCTAAAATGCTCTCCAAAACTGAGAAGTGAACTTAGTACCTCTATCAGAGATGATAGACAACGGAACTCCATGTAATCTGACTAACTATCGAATATACAGCTTAGCATAGTTCTCTGAGGTGAAAGATGTATGTATTGGTAAAAAATATGCTGACTTAGTCAACCTGTCTACAACAACCCAAATAGAATCATGATGACGACGAGAGAGAGGTTAACTGGTCACGAAATCTATGTTCACCACTTCCCACTTCTAAGTAGGAATGTTAAATTCTTGCATCACACCACCGGGTCTGTGGTGCTCTATCTTTACCTATTGGTAAGTTGCACACTTTTCTACGAACTTTGCTATATCTTTTTTCATACCATTCCACCAATAAATTTCCCGCAAATCGCGGTACATCTTGGTAGCACCGAGATAAATAGAATACCTCGCGCCATGTGCCTCATTCATAATTCTCTACCTCAGATCATCAACATCAGTCACACACAATCTATTCTGAAATCTCAATACACGATCTCTCCCTTGGGAAAAAACCTCCACCTTTTGGTCTTTAACTGATTCTTTCAGTTTGATCAAACGAGAATCTGTATCCTGCTTCTCCTTCACTTCCAAAACTAGGGAAGATTTGGAACTACTTGGGACCCAAACATTAACCTGAGCTGATTCAAGCAATTTAATACCTAACCTAGCCAAATAATGCACTTCATGAGCTAAGTCCTTCTTATCTTCCTCAACATGTGCTACACTACCCATGGACGATCTGCAAAGGGTATCTGCCACTACATTGGCCTTTCCCGAGTGATACAACACACTCATATCATAGTCCTTCAGTAATTCTAACCATCGCCTCTGCCAAAGATTCAACTCTCTCTGAGTGAACACATACTGTAAACTCTTGTGATCCGTAAAGAGATCAACATAAATACCGTACAAATAGTGTCTCCAGATTTTCAAAGCAATGACCACTGCAGCTAACTCAAGGTCATAGGTTGGATCATTCTTTTCATGAGGTTTCAACTTCCTGGAGGCATAGGCTATAACCTTACCCTTCTGCATCAACACGTAACCCAAACCAACTCTGGAAGCATCACAATATACCACAAAATCATCTACACCATTAGGTAGGGTTATTACAGGTGCTGGAGTGAGTCGAGTCTTCAACTCCTGAAAACACTTCTTACAAGAATTTGACCGCTGGAATTTAACCTTCTTTTGGGTCAACCGGGTCAAAGGAACAGCAATGGAAGAGAAACCTTCCACAAAACGATGGTAGTAGCCAGCTAGACCCAAGAAACTCCTAATATCAGATGGGGAAATAGGTCTAGGCTAATTTTTCACAGCTTTTACCTTTCAAGGATCAACTCAAATACCATCAGAAGAAACAATATGACCCAAAAAGGCAACTGACCGAAGCCAAAACTCACACTTGCTAAATTTGGCAAATAACTGTTGATCTCTAAGGGTTTGCAAGACAATTCAGAGATGATCTGCATGGTCGTATTCACTCTGGGAATATACAAGGATATCATCTATAAACACAATAACGAACATATCTAGGTACGGTCTAAACACCCAATTCATGAGGTCCATAAAAGCTATCGGGGAATTCGTTAGCCCGAAGGACATGACCAAGAATTTAAAATGACCATAACGAGTGAGGAAAGCTATCTTTGGAATATCACACTCTCTGACTTTAAGTTGGTGATAAACAAATCTCAAATCTATTTTTGAGAAGTAACTACCACCTTGCAGCTGATCAAATAGGTCATCAATTCTAGGAAGAGGGTAATTGTTCTTGACTGTGACCTTGTTAAGCTGATAATAGTCATTGCACATTCGCAATGAACCATCTTTATTTCGCACAAATAGAACGGGTGCACCCTAGGGAGACACACTGGGCCTTATAAAACCCTTATCAAGAAGATCTTTGAGTTGCTTTTTCAACTCCTTAAGTTCTGCGGGGGCCATACAATATGGAGAAATAGAAATAGGCTGTGTATCAGGAAGAAGATTAATTCCAAATTCTATCTCTCTATCGGGTGGTACCCCTGGGAGATCTTTCAGGAAACTTATTAACAACACTAAGAGACTGAATAGTTGGAGTCTCAGTCTTAGTGTCCTTAACTTGGACCAAATGATAAATACAACCCTTGAATATCAATTTCCTAGCTTTAAGATAGGATATGAAATGACTTTTAGGAGATACAGAATTTTTGGACCACTCAATGACTGGCTCATTGGCAAACTAAAACTTAACTGCCCGGGTACGATAGTCTATAGATGCATAACAAGAGTAAAGCTAATCCATACCCAGCATAATATCAAAATCAACCATGTCTAGCTCAATTAAATTTGCAAACATGACTCTGTGAAGGACAGTGATAGGACACTTCTTGTACACTTGCTTAGCAACAACAAATTCACCCACTGGTGTAGATACTAGAAAAGGCTCGGAAATCTTTTTAGCACTGATTTTAAAATTCACAGCCACCAATGGAGTCACATAAGAAAGACTTGACCCAGGGTCTAGCAACACATACACATCAAAATAAAATACACAGAGAGTACCAGTAACAATATCTGGTGAATCCTCCTGCTCCTAGTGGGGTGGTATAGAATAAAAGCAATTATGTCGCTGACTACCTACAATACTAGATGAGGCACCCTGAGGAGGAGTAGGATGAACTACAGGGGCTGGACAACTAATAGTCTGACTCTGAGGACGAACATCGCGGCTCCTTTGTCTAGCATATAGGCAATCTCTGAACTTGTGGCCCAACTTACAGCAACTAAAACAACCCCTCTGACCGACTAATCACTCACCAGGATGGTCTCTACCGTACTTCAGACATAGGGGAGGATAGGGTCTATTACTTACACTGTCCTGGGACCTGGACATAGTAGGCCTACTACCCTGCTCTGGCCTAATTCTGAATGCAGGAGTACTGGATGATGAATGCGCTGGCATAAGAGAATGGCTCTAGAACTGAGGGCGGATCCCTCCAGAAAATCTAGTCTGATATACCTATGTTGCTCTGATCCAATTCTCTTATTCTCTCTCACTCTCTCTCTCCTTCACTTTGTCTGCTTCAATCTGCTGAGCATGAATCATTAGTCTTGAAAGTTCCATATCCCTATTAAGCATAGTGGATCTACACTCTTTCACAACATAACTAGATACACCGGTCAAGAACTTACTCATACTAGTTCTAGAATCAGCCATCATACCGGGAGCATACTTAGATAACTGGTTAAACTTATGGCAATACTCCTTAACTGTCATGAGGCCCTGTCTCAAGTTCATAAATTTTTCTAATTTTACTTCCCTCAGCTTTGGGGGAAAGAATCTGTCTAAGAAGGCATCTTGGAATAATTGCCAAATCACAGGAGTATCATTATCCCCTCTACTCTTCCTCCACATCTCCAACCAATTATAAGAAACATCTTTTATTCGATAGGCAGCCAATTCAACATTCTCCTCCTCAGTCACATGCATAATTTGAGTGATCTTTCTTACTTCATCTAAATACATTTACAAGTCTTCACCTACTTTTGACCCAAAGAACTCAGGTGGATTTATTCGCATAAAATCACGAAACCGGGCTGCAGCAGAATTATTCCCTTGCAAAGGTAGAACAATAGCCTGGGTGTTGGCTTGGGCATTGGCGGTGACCGCCTGGGCTACCTCTTACAAAGCTGCTTGAAATTCGGCATGGGACATCGTCTCACCTAAAGAATCAACGGGTTGAGGTTGTTCGTTGTTTTTGCGAGCTCTATGAGGAGGCATTTTCTGTCATAAGATAGCACGAATTAATAGCAGAGAGAGACAGTCATAGGCATGATATACTCTTAAAAGAAAGAAACAACTTTTCCTAATACATCCCGTAGCCCTTTGCTCATAGATGTGGCGCGCTACACACCGATGATCAAGACTCTATGTAACACAGGTTGTCAGACTCCCTAGGACTTCTTGGACCTTAGGCTCTGATACCAAGCTTGTAATGCCCCAACAACCTATCCCGAGACGTCGCATGGTGCTTAAGGCCACACGTGGCCTCAAGCTAACCTTCTAAGCCTGTCATTACTTTCAGAACTCATTATACCGCAAATCATGCTAAGATAAAGATGAATAACCATGTCATGAACATACTAAAATACGAAGTAATATTGCCTTGTACAAATAAAATACCGAATTCTTTGTACACGTTATTACACTAGTCTGACAAAGCCTCTACTACATAGGACTGAGGAGCCATTGGGATAGATCCCCAACTGACTCGTACTGAACTAAAAGTAAACAACCATCTATTAACAAGACAAAATCGGAGACACAGGTCCTCAAACCATGAGGACTCACCAACTGCAAAAATGTAGATGAAGGTACTCAAAAATCAGCGTCGCTATTGAGACTGAGCACCTAAACCTATATCAGGGGGAAATATAGAATACAAAAGAGTATGAGAGTCAGTACTTGGAAATGTACTGAGTATATGGGGGTGGATGCAACATTTTAAATAATATCATAAATGTATAAGAAAATCATGCATACGGACAATAATAACTCTCTTCACTTGAATTATCTAAAACATCATTTATGTAAGTCATCAGTAATAACATATGCTTCATAAATCTCATAAATCATTTAACTCAACTCAAACTCTTTGACTCATAAATTAGAGTGACTCGGTAACTCATGGTACTTAGATCATTATGGACGTGGGAGTTTCTTATAACCGACATAACTACACCATGTGAGCCGCATCGAGTCCAACGTTTTGCCCTCCTAAGGAGAGAACCCCAATTGGTGGGGGTGTTGTACTCTTACCAGGGAGTACAACCTCAATCTCGTTATCACAATCCCATACTCAGCCTCTAGCCCACAATTATCAACATCAATCCTACGGTGGCATGTAGTTTTGAGGAAATACCACATTTTCTGCTCGGTGCTAAATACGCCTCCCAGACTCAACTCAGAACGCGTTAGGAAATCTACCTTAATCAATACCAACTCATGGGTCTATTATAAAGACCAAAACATAAATATATATCTCATCTGTAAATCATAAACATCTTATGGATTCCTAACCCGACTCAACTCAACACAATCTTTCTCAACATCAAGTACATTTGTTTTTCGAATTATTTTCAAATATCAAAAGTTTTAAGGAAACATTATAGGACTCATCTTGACTTTCAATCTCAAATATCGATATATATTCAATAGTCAAATTTCTCATGGAAAGGCATAACTCATAACACTTGTCTTAAATCGCTTAGAAATCATCAATACATAATGACAATATACAACTCATGGAATAAATTCTCAATTTAAGAAATATGATGGTGAAATAATCATAAATATCAAACTTATTCAACTCAAATATCGTAAATCATAAATAAAGAAAATCAGGTGTAAATTCACTTGAAAAATCATGTAAATCAATAATAGAAAGTAAATATTTAGGCACAAGAACGAAAAAAGTGTTCTTGTTCAAACCCCACATACCTTGGATTATAATTTTGGAGATGTAGAAACTTGTTTGGAACTTCTTTCTCATACTTTTAGACCAAGATTCTTGATGCCCTTGACTTGGGGAACTTAATTCTTGAACAACTTGGAGAAATTTATGGAAGATCCTTGAATTTCTTGGAAGAAGATTGAATTTTTGGTTCTAGATATTTCTTGAAAGAGGAAGGGAGAAAAATGAATGGTTATTCTCTATTAGGATATATATATAAGACCATATGGGGAGGAAATAACCAAAATACCCTTTTAAAAGAGCTAAAATTCGCTGATTGGGGCCTGTGACGGTCAATCTGACGGTCCATCAAGTCTCCTGATGATCCACCAGATCGTCTGTCACTCGAGTGCCAAAACTGAAACGTTCTGCCTCGACGTGATGGTCGAAGTGATGGTCCGTCAGGAAACTGACGGACCACCAAGTCATCCATCACTCAAGGGCCAGAAACGAGATATTCTGTCTCGACCTGAAGGACCCTTTGATGGTCCGTCAACTTTTTGATGGTCCACCAACTTGGCCATCGCACGAATGGCCTGAAAAAAGAGTCATTGCCTTGGCTTGACGGGGCACTTGACGGTCCACCAGGGATTTGACGATCCGCCAGGTCGACCGTCAGACCTGGGTGATCCGATATCGCTAAGTAAAACGGCTATAACTACCTCGTCTGATGTCGGATTTCAATGAAATTGCTATCGATGCAAAGATTATTTAATGATCTACATGAAAAAAAAGTAGAAATTAGAGAAATACAATATGGTTTAGACATCAATCACTTTGGAAGTCATACATATCCACTCAAAAGGCGGATTTAGGCTTAAGAAACGATCGGAGTTTTACATACAAAATGGCACCTCTTGAGGAAAAATCTCATTTTTGGCATTTCAACCCCAGATCAGTGTTTATAAAGTACCTAGCACTATCTTATGCAAAAAATTGAGCATGGAAACTCTTAAAACATGCCAAAATTTTCAAAGCAAAACTACGAGTAACTTTTTACATTTCTTACTTTTTTGAGTCTATTTTGGCCATGAAGCCCAATTACGCCCAAAAAACTATAAAGGAAAATTAAACATAAAAAAAGTGTCCATGCTTCAAAATTTTAGCCAAATCAATCGTAATTTTAAAATTTATAAAACAACCAAAAACCTATTCTATTCCAATGAATTCAAGTATAAAACATGTCGAAATATGAGAAATGAAGTAAAGAGGTGAAGCACATCGATAATTACCTTATTTCCAACTATAAAAACAAAGTGATCGAGGAGGAGAGGGGATTTTTCTCACCCCATTAAACTGGTTGCTCCCCCTATAGTGATGTCGTTATGGCTTGAATATTCCCACTATAGCGAGATTAAGACTGTCAAAGTGTAGAAAATTTATTGTTTGTTATATTTTTGAACATTTTTTATTATGATATATTGATGAGGCCCCGGATACCCTGGGTGATCAAAAAATATTTTGCTTCAATTATTCTCGCACGACTTATAAGTAAGGCAAATTCCTTGATGGAGTAAAGTAGTAATAAAATATAGTTCGAAATTTAGTGTACTAGGAATAAAAAAATTCAGTGTTTCACCTAAGTCTCTAAATATGTTGTCATTAAGAGGGCATTGAGGTTCAATCTAGACTCATACCTTTTTCTCCTTGTCATGATCATTTGGGAATGAATGATGAATAAATTGATATTTGTTGTAACAACATGATCCATTGTTATTAAAAGACATCTCATTACGAGTATGGGTTAGAAGGGTTTTTTTAAATACGATCTCAAACTAGTATGGGACGACGTGAATAAAATCTTATAATTTAAAATTTTGGGTCGAGCTGACGTCAGTTTACCATAGAGAAAATTGTACCGCTATAACAGCGTTACCATAGCGGCCTACGAGCCACTATAATGGGATGATGAGACCATAAAGTCAAGCCTATTTTTAATATTTTGTTAGTTCTCTTCAATTTTAAAAAGGACGAGGGTTACTCTAAAAATCCTCCTATGGTTAACTCAGGGACTTAGATCAATAAAGAGGAGGGATTTTGCTTGAGTGGGGTAAAATTTAAGGTTTTATCGAGAATTCCATGTTAGAATTCACTAAAATGGAGTAAAAAACTCACATTCATACCTCCGTAGCAGCTGCTTAGCATCTAGGTATGCTAGATTTAATTGAGTAGTTTAGATCTAAGTTAAAAATCATAAGCATAACATAGATGATGGGAGATTTCATGCTTAGGCCTTCAGGTACGATGTTGTGATGGATAAAAAGGATGAAAAAATCAATTATTTGTGTGATAATTTGTTGATATTGAAATTGTCGAAGTAATTAATGTGATTGCTTTTGTTGTTGTTCATTCTTGCATAACTAGAAATAATATTGTACCCAAAACCTGGGTTAAGCCTAGTAAATGCCTAAATTAGAGGTAATTAATGTTGTTAGATTCCAAAGAATCCATGATAGTAACCAGAGGAATGAAAAATTGGCAAGGTATCAATATTAGAATGGACAGTTTGGGTGTATTTTGGCACGGATCATAGGTGCAAACTATAAGTGATGGTTTAATGTAGTTGAAGCTTAACTTGTTTTATGTGTGAATGATAATTGTTTCTTTGTATTTCTTGTTACCATGCATGTTCTAGGAAAATAAATGATTATTTGATATCCTATGTGTTAGTCGCATACAATGAACTTATATGAAAAGCTTGTTATTTTTTTAGAAATATTATTTATAGTATCATTGTGGTTGTGATTATTGTGATATATGTCATTATTATGGAATGTATTAGTATTTGGGCATCTTTACAAAATTTGTTTGGTATAAGTTTGGCAGACACTCGATGTTTGAGATTTGATATATGGGGAAGAGCTCATCCCCTACAAGTCATGGCTAGTGGGCGATCCAAAGGCCCTTAGCATGTATATACAAGGTACAAGTGAGTGTAATAGTTTCTTGAATAAATTAAGGATTATGTGTTTACTTGTTATATTAGTTCCGTGATTGAATTGGGTTATTGTGTACTTGTTATATATTTGGGTTATATTGGTTCCTTGAGTGAACTGGATTTAGGTGTTGATTGTTGTATTGGTTCCTTGAGTGAATCAGGTTTATATTTTTGCTTGTTGTATTTGGTTTTCTGGTGTAATCTGAGGTTCATGAAGTTGCCATAGTTATTGTAGAATGGATCCTTGAGTGGTTTGGGTCTAACTGTAAGGATGACATACTTGTATATTGTCTATTTACTTGTTAATTGAGACATAGTTGACAAATTATTTTAAGTCATAGTTTGTTGATTTGGAGTCTTGTTGGTAGCTTTGGTCTTAACTTGACTTATTGTCGAAGTTGATTTATATTGATTGAACTTTTTGGTATTGTTGGATAGAGTTAAGCATTATAAATTTGAATCAAAGCAACTTAGTAGGTTCACGGTTGTGCTTGTAGCATGTGTATGATCAGTGGTCTATTGATTATTGTAGTTGGGACCAATAAAGTGGGGTATTACTGTCTTGTTATTCAAATTGCTTAGCCGTAAAAAGAATCTAATGATAATAGGGTGTTAATGTATAACCGGATTGCTGGAATAGGGTAAGTGTTACGTGAGAGTCTTAAATGACGAATAGCTAAGGGTAAGAAACCCTGGGGGTTGAGTATTTTGAAACTCACAGGCAATTATGGATTAAGGTCTAACTTGGCTAGATAGTGATTAGGATTCACTAGGATAATGGAAAGTTGTTCTCAATGATAAGGCTATTAAAAGCCAAAGGTGTTATCGAATTATTATAATAAAAGATTTTATCTAAATAACTTTTAGGTTGTATTTTTATTTTTTTTTAGATATATATGTGGTGCTCATGTAATTTAATTCGGGTCGTCCGATGATGCTTAGCATATCTCCTCTTAGTAACTCTTGTACCTGTTCAGACTAGCTCCTCGGGAAAAGTTTTTAGTTATATCTAAAGTTTATTAAACTGATTGTACCGAATGAGGTATTTAATTATTTGTTAATTGACTTCCACATGTATTTTCAAAATGAATGGTAAGGGTTCTCCTATCTAAGTGGATTAGAGTAGATGCCGCATAATCCATTAGGTCATGACAAGGTTCCTCCACTTCACACGTCTAACATCAAACAATATACATATTCAAATAGAATGGTCGATAGTTTAAAAAATCAAACATGCAAACCATTGAAGAGTAGATGGATGTCATATCAAAGAAAATTAAAAACTAGCAATGCACCACATCACATATATACAATTGGATAATTATATTTAGAGTGTTGGGTTTGTACAGATTCTTCAAGAAATAAGATTTAAGTGTTGTAGTGAATGTGAAATAAAATCAAATTAAAGATTAGAAGGTATAAAATATTCATAATTATTTATGAAAAATTATTATTATATATTTAAATAATTATAAAATTTATGTATATAATTTTTTGGTTTGATTTGGTTAATTTCTTTCAGTTTTTTTTCACTAGAACCAAAATCAAAGAAAATATTATCGGTTGTTAAAATTTAAAATCAAACCAAATCAAACCAAATAAAATGTTGATTTTTTTAGTTGGTTTAGTTTGATTTACGGTTCGGTTTGGTTGGTTGAAAATCAAACCATGAACACCCCTACTTGGGTGTTTAATAGATACTTTTTGCGTCTCAAATTATCTATCGTTTTTCTTTAAGAATAATTAACTATGAAGGATTTTTAATTATTTTACTTGTTTTATATATATAAGCCATAATTTCTCTCCATTAAATGTTTTTTCATTTTATGCATCATCTCTATTAATGAGTAGACAATTGTAAAAATCAATTTATCCGCTTTCAACAAAAATGAGTAGAAAATCTAAATAGGCATCTTCAGAAGTAATAACACCACATAATTATGAATTTTGTGATCTTCAAGAAAACCTATACTTAAGATAAAATTAAAAAAAAAAAAGTTTAATCTTAAACTTTTAAAATGATATATAATTTGAGACAATCATTTAAAAATAAAAGTAAAACAAATAATATTAGACGGAGGGAGTAATAGCCTCGATAAAGGATTAAAAATGAAAATTTGTGGCGTGTGTTTGGCCAAGGGCAAATAACAAGTGGCAGTTAATTGCTCAATATTTTATATTATATTATAGGAGAGGGACCTTCAAATCAATTTTGAAAGCATTTTAGTCTTTTCACAAGAAAAAACTTCTTAAAGAATTTGTCCTTTATGTTATGTTAGTTGTACTTTACTAATAACTTTAAAAAAACTCACAATTTTTTATTTAATTACTGATCATGCCCTTAAAAAAATCCACCTTGTTCTCTTTATTTATAAGATTGCCCTCAACTTTTCATAGATTTAATTTAAATTTAAGTAATTTAATAATATAATAATTTTATCTTAATTAATTACAACTAAATATTTAAAGTAAATCAATTTAATTATTTTAATTGACTTTTATATTCAAAATTAATTTTTTTTACTTATTTATTTTTGTAAATTTAAATTTTAAAATTATTTTTTTCTTATATGGAAATACTAATATTTAAAATTAATTTTAAATTTTTAAAGTACAAATTAATAAATTTAATTTAATAAAATAAATTCTTAATGAATATTTTCTTAAGATTTGTGTTGGGTCAATATGTATCAAGTAAAAAAGAAATAAAGAAAAATATATAATAAAATTTTATTATTGTGAGAGATAAACATAATGCACTATCCAATAATGTTTAATAATATCATATTTTGTATATACAAAATATAGCATTTTAAATTTAAGTAATTTAAAAATATAATAATTTTATCTTAATTAATTGCAACTAAATATTTAAAGTAAATCAATTTTATTATTTTAATTGACTTTTATATTCAAACCTAATTTATTTTACTTATTTATTTTAGTAAATTTAAATTTTAAAATTATTTTTTTCTTATATAGAAATACTTATATTAAAATTTAACTTTAAATTTTTAAAGTACAAAATAAATAAATTTAATTTAATAAAATAAATTCCTAATGAATATTTTCTTAAGATTTGTGTTGGGTCAATATGTATCAAGTAAAAATAAATAAATACAAAAATATATAATAAAATTCTATTATTGTGAGAGATAAACATAATGCACTATCCAATAATGTTTAATAATATCATATTTTGTATATGTAAAATATAGCATCTCGTATTTAATTAATATACTAGTCCAGTGAGTTATCAATGATTACTATTGGATATGATAAAATTATGTTAATTTTTATAGGAGTAACATAATCAATCGCTCTTAATTAATTATTATGATTCATCTAGTTATTAAGAAAATAAATAATATTTAATAAAAAAATAACATAAACATAAAATGTGAAATTGACTTTTGATGTTTTAAATTAAATTGTCCTCCTTCAAACGATAATTTTACCATACCACCCCTTATTTTAAGTTATTTATGTATTAGAAAATTAAGAATAACAAAATGATATGTCAAACATAAAAAATTTGATTGGCTATCAAAATTATATTAGTGTCATATAAATTGGGATGGGACAGAGGAAGATATAAAGCAACATATATTATTTGAAAGTGAAATAAAAAGTACTGTAAATAAAAATAATTAAGAAAAATATTTAAAAAATTGATTGATTGCCAAAATTTTATTTGTGTCGCATAAATTGGGATAGAGAGGATATTCATATCTTATTGAAAAATTATGTAAGAAATATTATAAATCAAATAATTAATAATTTTAAAATTTTAAAAATATAAATATTTGGCTGGCTCTCGAAATTATATTATTATCACTTAAATTAAAATAGAAGAAAGGGTATAATAAATCATAATAATTAAAAATTTAAATTA
Organism: Capsicum annuum; assembly: GCF_002878395.1. NCBI lineage: Eukaryota > Viridiplantae > Streptophyta > Magnoliopsida > Solanales > Solanaceae > Capsicum > Capsicum annuum. The sequence continues at coordinate 175,445,648 of NC_061117.1, read as the reverse complement.
TTTTAATAGTTAGTTATCTAAATTTTATTTACATCACACTTAAAAAAAAAAAAAAAAATCTAGCGAGGGTCGTGCAAATCTAGTGGATCGAAATTAGAAAGACAAAAGAAGGCGTGCGGCTTGAAGATGCTAGTACAATTAATTCAATCAAACTAGTAATTTATTCGAAGTATGAGGTCATTATTGCAAATCTAGTGGATCGAAATTAGAAAGACAAAAGAAGGCGTGCGGCTTGACGATGCTAGTACAATTAATTCAATCAAACTAGTAATTTATTCGAAGTATGAGGTCATTATTAACCTCACGCAGTCCAAATTTGACAAGAATCAAGAATACGAGTATAGAATCTTCTATTTTCCAGAAGAATCAAAAAAGTAATTTCAGTCCTCTCATTTATTTTCCCTCTTTAATTTACCAACTTTTCGTGAACTCCTATCCAAAATACCCACGAGAAAATTCAATAAACGGTTGCCACATACCTATATCTTTTTAGAAAAGGCCACATGTATATGTATCTATAATATAATATATGTTGTTGACCATTTTTAGTTTAAAGAGCACAAAGGCTGCTCACTTTGATTAATTCAATTTTCAAGTTAGTTCATCTGAGATAAACGGTTTAACTAGATTTGCTTGAATGGGATCAGTTGATCATTGTTTAGCAGGAGTAACTGTGGGGTCTGGGCATAATATCAATAAGACAGCTGGTTTGAATATAATAAGTTCAATGCCTAATTTGCAGCACACGCAGAACAAGATCGTGATCGGTGATGATGGTTATGTTCTGGAGGATGTTCCTCATTTGTCTGATTACATTCCTAATCTTCCTGTATATTCTCTTTTCCTCTATTTATCTCGAATTTGTTTGAATGAGCTTATATTTTGTGACTTATTGCAAGTACATGTAGTAAGTTACTAACTATCACTTCAAATTTTTTTACTTATTTTGTTATTTGACTTGAGAAAAGTGTTTTAAAATATTTCTTTTATATTACTCAAATAGTACAGCTTAAAAAGTACCTAAAATAAGTCTATCCTTTCTGGTTCTTGATTATGTTTTGATGATTTTGACACAATAAAGCTGCTCTATTTCTTCTCGACTTGTTTCTTCTATTTTCCCATAATGAATGGATTAGAGTATTTATTTGTGAATCCTTATGTAGATTCAATTAACTAATTGTTATATAAGTTAGGTCTATGATGATTTGTTGCTTCATCACAATCCTCCATTTGATTTGCCCATGTGACAAAACTGGTAGGTTTGCGATATGATTGAATTATATTTGTGTACGATCAAGTTGATATTTCCCTTATATTTATTTATAAAAAAGCAATTGGTGGAAAGGAGGTAAAGATTTGTTCTTACCACTACATCTTTCTTCAATTAATTTAACGAAGCAAATCATTTTACTTCTCGATTACTTTAAGTGAGAAAGTTCAACTACACTTTCCTTTGTTGTTGATTTTTGTCTTTCTATACAAAAATACAACTTTTTTTGTATGTCTAGTCTAGTGGATCATAAGAGGAAAAAAATTGCCATATATACTTCCTTTGAACATGATTTTTGCTATAAGAGGCGTTTGTGTTTCCAATGCTTTCCATCCATGCTCTAAAAGGGATAAAGAGTCTCTATTTTGATCAAGTACTAAATACTTATCTCGTCATTGCAGACATATCCTAATCCATTGCAGGACAATCCTTCATATTCAGTTGTTAAGTAAGTCGCCTGATATTCTCCTTCACTTCTGGTTGCTTATTTAGAGGATCGCGCTTTATCAAACAAATTTTAACATTTTTCCAGGCAGTATTTTGTCAATGTGGATGATGCAGTTGCCCAAAAGGTCAGCTCTGTTTGAAATGAAAAATATTTGGGGATTACCTTCTAATCATTCGGAGAAGCACTTGATAGTGCTCGTGCTAATATGTTGTCCGGGTCACGGGGTAATATGCCTTGTAAGCAATATGCCTAGACTTTCGTAGTTTCGTCCAATAGACATGTTTATTTGTCTTAATAACAATGCCTATATCATTGGCGGGATTTGCTGCCTACTCCATATTCCTGTAAGAACATAGACAAAGATCATCTAAGATGTGCTGAAACATACTTAAATATTTTGAAGGAATAGTATGTATATGATATATCCTTTTAACAGAATCCTGGTTGGCCAAGGTTTTCTCCTGCTTACATGTTTGCCTACAAATTAACAGATTGTTGTCCACAAGAACAGTCCAAGGGGGAAACATTTTCGTCGAGCTGGTCCTCGCCAAAAAGTACGTAATTATCTAATGTAACTACAGCTTATTCAGCATCCAGATTCTATGGTTTGGTCAAATAAATACAAACCTTCGTGATTATTTTTCAGGTTTACTTTGAGCCGGACGATGTTTATGCATGTATTGTAACATGTGGAGGCTTATGTCCAGGTCTCAACACAGTTACCAGGGAAATAGTATGTGGCCTATACCATATGTATGGTGTAAGCAGAGTCGTGGGGATAGATGTGAGTATACATTTCTTTCCATGACACAGCAATACATTTAAGCAATTTTACCATGTACCCTTTTGAAAAATAAAGCAGCTTTACTTATGACAATGGTTACATACTTGGTTTCCCGCTTCTTTAACTCTATTCATCAAAACGCTTGATAGATAGTTGTAGAACCAGTAGCATCAAGACTCATCTTGAAGAGGATTTCAGCAACTAGATTAACAGTTCTCTCGATCCTAAGTATAATGCAAACTTTGGGAATTTTAGGAACACAAAGGAGTAAGGTTGAATATCAAACTTAACAATCAAAAAAGGTTGAAATGAAACTTCGTTATGCATTCCAAGTTTATAATATCTCTCTCTATGTTTTAAGAGAGTACGTTCTATCTTTGATTCATAATTCCAAAAGTTTGCTTTATGCATATCTGCATTAGAACTGATGAAATTTGTGGGTGTGTAGGGAGGATATAGAGGTTTCTATTCCAAAAACACGATTCCCTTGACACCCAAGGTTGTGAATGATATCCATAAACGTGGTGGAACCATTCTTGGGACATCTCGAGGAGGTCATGTTACCAAGAAAATAGTAGATAGCATTCAGGACCGGGGTATGAATCAGGTAAAACTAAAAAATAGAGAATAATTATTTGAGAACTAATTCAGTGTATTTTCTTTCCATCTTAATCTGTGGATCATATAGAGATATTCATGTTGCCTTTTGTTTTCAAGGTTTATATAATTGGAGGAGATGGAACCCAGAGAGGGGCAGCGGTGATATTTGAGGTAGACCTTCTTAGTCTTTGATTCGTAACCATTCCAGAATAACTTTGATGTGACGTAACATTTAGTGTGATGATGGAGAAAATAATGGAACTGTGTCACTCAAGTTTATTCTGCCTCATCTCCTACAGGAAATTAGAAGGCGCGGTCTCAATGTTGCAGTTGCTGGAATCCCCAAGACAATCGATAATGATATACCAGTATATCCACTTTCTCATACTAATTACTTGGCATGTGGTACTTGTTATTCAACAAGTACCAAAATTTCAGTGGGTAACAAAATTAAATTAGTGACTTTCTACTTCTTTCCAGGTTATTGACAAGTCTTTCGGTTTTGATTCTGCTGTTGAGGAAGCCCAACGTGCTATTAGTGCTGCTCATGTTGAAGCTACCAGTTTTGAGAATGGAATTGGTGTTGTGAAGTTAATGGGACGGGATAGTGGTAATCTTCATGCTTGACTTTTTGAATTGCAAATTGATCCACATAGCTATACCAGACTATATAAATTCTTTCTTTAACATGTATTCATTGTGCAGGGTTCATAGCGATGTATGCTACTCTTGCTAGTCGAGATGTTGACTGCTGTTTGATTCCAGAATCCCCTTTCTATCTTGAAGGACACGGAGGACTGTTTGAGTATATAGAACGTAGGCTTAAAGAAAATGGGCACATGGTTATAGTCATAGCTGAAGGTGCTGGACAAGGGCTAGTTTCCGAGAGTTTGAAATCCACTGATCCTTCAGGGAATAAGCTTTTACCAGATGTTGGGCTATGGATCTCGGAAAGGATAAAGGTACAATTCATGGTTGGCATCTACTTAATATACGTCCTCCCTAAAATGCATTTGGTCCTTTCCTTGTGTGTTGTATATTATCCCAAAGTTCATTGAACACTGCATTGTGTGCATTTTACTCACTCCAGATGTATTCTGCATGTTCTAAAATGCAGGGATAGTCCTGAATGAGAATGCATAGACTTATTTGTATCGTACATGCTAAATACCACGGAACTTTTTGCAGGAGCATTTCTTGAAACAAAAGAAGATGGTCATTAATCTCAAATATATAGGTTGGTAATTATTTTTTGAATGAATGCCAATTTGATGATGAATTTAGAAAGGACCTAACTAACAACCTGCTTCTCTGTTCTCTTTGCAGATCCCACATACATGATTCGGGCTATTCCAAGTAATGCATCTGACAATGTGTATTGCACTCTTCTTGCTCAAAGCGCTGTACATGGAGCAATGGCTGGCTACACAGGTTTTACAGTTGGTCCTGTCAACGGCAGACATGCTTACATACCCTTTAATGTGAGTTACATTTCCTCTCACTCGCATCTTCTCGTATTACATATAATCAGTCATTTATCCTCGATGATTATGGCACAATATCGTTTTTACCTTGATTATGATCTACTTTTACATGGTGCCTTACGAAACAGAGAATCATTGAGAAACAAAACAAGGTTGTGATTACAGACAGGATGTGGGCAAGACTTCTATCTTCAACCAATCAACCTAGCTTCTTGAGAACGAGAGATATAATTAAAGAAAACAAGGAGGAAGAACCACCTACTCAGTTAGCAAACGATTCCACATCTACAGACGAAAATTCGGTGGAGAAACAAATCCTTTGCTAACTTTGAAACATCATATATATATATATGGTCCCTTGTAAAAGTACTACAAAGAAAAACAAATATGTGAGGATTACCAGCTTGGTGAGAGAACCCTACACTTGTGTAAAATCTCAATGTGTGAGGATTACCTGCTTGCTGAGTTTTAGACGCGCGATGTGTATTGTGACTCAAAATAATATACAATAATTAAAAAAAAGGATACTCTGGTTTTTCAGAAACGTCTATACTTTTGTACGTCTGTACCTGCTAAAATTCGAATTAGAATGTTATGGCATGCAGAATACAAATGCTCAAGAGAATAAGTACTCCCTCCGTTTCAAATTGATTAACTTGTTTTGACTTGACACAGAGTTTAAAAAATAAAGAAACTTTTGAATCTCGTTTTAAATTAAAGATATGGCAAATGGTATCAGAATATCATTTAATTTTGTGGTCTAAAACATGTCATGCGGGAAATTGGAATTTTCTTTTTGAAACATACCAAAAATGAAAGTAGGTCAAACAAATTGAAACGAAAAGAGTAACTTTATTCGTCTTGCGTCCATCACGGCAGGGGTGACTCAATCAAATTGAAGGCCTCCCCAGCATTTTTATATTTGTATATGCTTAGGCTTATGCGACGCATCACTATTGCAGAAGGAAAATCCTGGATTTATCCTTGCCTACTTGGGAGTTTTCCCAGGTGCTATGCGACGGATAGCAAATTGGGATCGAGTCCGAAAACGTTAAAAGTTTGGTTTGCAGAAGCTCCTTCAATCCCTTTTGCATAGATTAAACCGGAAAATATGCACTTTCTCTGGGATTCCTTTCTTCCGGTGAATGTTTCTCTTTTTCCTCTTTTGGATTTTGATTTGTTTTTCCTTCGCTCATGTGTTATTTGATTCACTTGATCACATGGCTTAGATGTTTCATTTGATAAAATCTACACTAGACGATGAGAAGATATACATAGGTCCACTTGATATACGATGAGACGCCAATCATGTGCACAAGGTTGAGACCATGCCTTTATAGTGAGCATGTGTGGTGGCGTACCTACCCATTGAGGCAATATTCATTGCACACTTGATCAGTAGGAACATGACGCACTTGTTCTACTGACGAGCCATTTATGGCCTACTATACAGGTTAAACTTCATAATGAGTCTTTACATACCTTCATAGTCATAGACCGCGAGACCGGTTCATTTGTGTACAAATAATCATATGTAATTAGTAACATATGCTTTTCAGTTGTCATAAATTGCCCTCCAGACTTGGTACTTAATAAAAGACATAGTATTCTACAGATTTAAATGTTTACTTGCCCATGTGTTAACAACCTATCTAAATAGATGGTATTAAGAGTTAATAAGGCTAAGTTACGAACTCTACTTTCAGATAGCATTCCCGATATTCATTGTTAATAGTTACTCATATTTGATGCATTATTCCTTTGAGCATTCTCACTTGTCTAATTATTTTTTGTCTGCCTTACATATGAGTACATGTTTTATAAGTACCCACTTCCCTATGGATTTGAGCGCTGCATTTCTGCAAATGCTGGTTTAGGTACACACGACAACATACATCTGCTGTAGGCATCTGTTACCTATTCAATTGAGGACTTGGTGAGCTCCACTTATACCTAGAGCTGGCAATGAATAACTATACGAATTGCCCACCAACTTAGGGACCCGGTCCCAAACTAACGTATGCAGTAATGAACAGAATTAAACAGACAAATAACGTAAAGGAACAATGCATACACAAAGTTTTACGTGGAAACTTCCTTGCTCATAAAACCACGACCTACCACGTAGGATTTTCAACCACTTTACTATGTTCAAGCAACCTCAAATATAGACTCCATGGTTCAAGGATTAACCTCTTCAACTTGTAATAACTCTATTACAATAACTCCAATGCGATAACTCTATTACTCCTACAGTCACAACTAACTCAAATTGAATCAGTATCAAGCTAACTCTAGCTTCTATCTCAACTAACTCTAGATGACACTATCAACAGTGAGAACACGCCTACAGTTAATGGACAAGAGCTGTAGGTTAAATGTTTGCAAACCACAAAACAAAGACTCAAATACAACAAGAGATTGAGACACAAATGACGATTGAGCAGGTCCCTGTTGCAAGTGAGGCTTTGGATGACAAATTGCGCTTTGGATGACAAATTGCTTCAAGAGAGATTTTTTGTTGTTTGTGTATGGAAGCTTAGTTTTCTTGTTATAACATGTTGCATATATATGAGACAAGAAAACCTAGGAATTCTCTGATTGGCTGGAACGAAAAAGTGTTGCAACTTTGCCACCAACATCCTGCCAACGGTACTTTTTCCAACTGTATTGCTGACTGAGTGTATGAGACGTAAACGCGATGAACCTGGTCCCTGAGGAGTTGCAGTTTTATCATCAAAAGGCTCTTCATGAACTAGGTCTCAAAGTTGATGGTTTGTCAATCATCAAAACAAAGGACTTAACAATTTTTTCCTTTTTGATTATGGCAAACCCACACTCTATTTTTCAACAAGATCCACTACGAGCCTTACTGCCTCCCCTGTCAGTGATACCACTCTTCTACAAACTCTCCCCTACATATAGGGACCTAGTCCCTATTGTTGTGTTGACACACATACTATACCACCTTTCCCCTTTTTGGCGTCATCAAAGAGATAAAATAGTAAACCATATAAAATATAAACACACATGTTAACTCATGACCAGTGAGACTACATTGACATAAATAAGTAAAATAAAAAAAAAGTGAGAAAAATGATAGCATCAAAACACAAATTGTTCATTAATCTTTAAAGTCAGCATAATATAATGTCCAAAAAATAAAAGCATAATAAACCAAGTATAAGGTAGATACTACGACAATAGAACAAGAGCAAAACAGGGCTTAAAGAGAAGGATATGAAAGAAAGGACTTAAAAGACGGGGCTTAAGAGTGCAAGGCACTATTAGGACTAGTTGAACTAGAAGGATGAGGAGGGGGATTACACAATTGGCGAGGAAGAAGGTTCATTCTCTATTTTCATCGGCATGATTCTTCAAAAGTTATTGAGTCAAGTCCTCAACTTTAGTTTCCAATTGTTGAACCTTAGAATGCAATATCTCATTCTCAGTATGTAGACCCTCACTTTCACCTGGTCCCTCCTTTTGCCGTTCAGAAGGGTTGTGTTCATAGTAGTTATCTTAGCTTCTTTTTGTGTAGGGTGAGTACTCATCTCTTCCCACTCAGTCCTCAACCTAGTCTGAACTTTAATCAAGTTTGCCACCATATACTTTGACTTCATTCCACTTCTTCTAGGATGTACTCATTCTCCTCCAAAGGTAAATACTGTGAACCTTTGCTCGACAAACCCATCTTTTCTAGGCCCACACTCAATATCAAAATATGCTAACACCCTGTTTAATAAGAACCCATAGGCTAATCCATGATGGCCATTCTTCGCCGTCATAACCTTATGCATATGTTCTATTATAATAGCAGGAAGGTTCGCGTGCTTAAACTTGGACAGAGCTTCCATTAGGAACAAGTCGGGACCTGTGATAGCAGTATCTTTCTCAGTTCGCAGAAGAAGAACCTTGTTGACCAATTCAAAAAAGAGTTGATATTCCCCTTTTAGAGACTTCTTTGTCACTGACTTAATGTTTAAATCATCCAACTTGCCTATCAATTTCAAGAATCTTACAAAGCCCCACTCATCTTTTAGGGACCTGTTTCCTTGATTGGGAACTTCCAACACCTCGGTCAACACCTGCTTATCTAAAGATATATTCACATCATGAACTTGTGAAGTCAAGTAAAAGTCATCCTTAGAAAAAGTGAGCTTATGATAAAATATTCTCATTTCCTTTTCATGAAGAGGAACGGGGGGCTCAAACAAGTGGTCCCAACTCTGAAATTTCACCATCTCGACTAACTCAGCCATACACTAATATAGTAGCAATCTCTACATCAAACACACGCCCTCTTAGAACTTCTTGTGTCTTAAGGATTTCCTGTCTTTCTTCCCTCGTAAGAACTTTTCCCTTTTCTTTAGAGGTGGAAGCCTTGTCGTTTGGACCTGGTCCTTTAACTGATACATCAGACCATTTAGAGGATCTGACAGCTTTGGGACTAGGACCTAATCCATTGGAGCTTTAGGACTCTTCTCTCTTCATCTTGCTACCACTGGTGGTTGTTGGTTTCTTGATTAGCACCCCCTTTGTCATTCTTTTTTTATAGTAAAACAGTTCCATCTTTAACTTTGGCCCTTTCAGCGGCCACACTTCTTGCCACAACCCCATTACTTTTTTCTTCAGATTCACTTTCACTCTCAATATCTTCTGACTCTTCCACAAGCACGGTATCTTTTATGGGTACATCAAACTCAATAACCATTCTTTTCATCAAAATTTTCTTCTTTTGGGTGTTACGTTTACTCTCAACAGGGCAGCCTCCAACAACTTCTGGGAGCTTGACCTGGTCCCATGATCTTTGCCAGCTTTTGATGGCAATCTAGCAATGGAGAAAACTCTGTGTTTAGTGACTTTCTATTTTAAGGAATTGCCATCACCGTTAGTGTTTTCTTTTTCCTCCTCAACCGTGTTAGTCACTTTCAGAGTAGGTATCGGAACTTTATTTTCTTCCTCAACAACCTTAGGTGGATTATTTTGGCATCTTACTCTAAGGGATCCAAGAGTGTTATCCCACTTGAGAAGAGTAGGAGTACTGGATTCTTGAGGGGCCTTCTCACTTAAGGTCGTCAAACCCTGAATAACCATTGCCTCACTTTCAGGAGTGCTTAATGGAACATGTTCCTTAGTAGAAATTTTGGATGGAGAGACAGAAGAGGTAGCCCGAGGGACAGGTTGGGATGAAGATTTTGGAAGAGATGCTGAAGACTTTTGACAGAGATGGATACACTAGGAGTAGTAGAAGAAGTGGTTGCACTAACCACTATCTGAGAGGAAGATGACTTTGTACTTTGAACTGTTGGGAAAATAAAAAGTATAGCATCACTTGGAAGCAATGAGGGAGTGAGATAAACGGAGGCAAAGGATTGTGTAGGTTTGTATCTGGAGAGGGTGGAGGAGAAATAACTTGAATAGGTTTAGGTTTATTTAGAGAAAGAGATGAGGGAGATAAATGAGATATGATTACAAAATTTCTTAACGATTATGAGTTTGATGAAATGTGAAGAAGGAAAGAAAATTTGGGAAGTGATGCGGTGAGGTTTTGGTAGTAAATGAGAAGAAAGAAAATGATAGTTAGGGTTTAAATAGAAAAGAAATGAAAAGGTTTAGATTTGAGGACGTGCGAGTCATGCGGCATATCCGGCTAGATGGACACGACCTTTGCTGCCTTTTGGATAGGGCGGGAAGAATACTTGGCATACCTAACTCAATTTTTAAAAACACTCTTATTAAGAGATAAAGCCTGATACTAACCTTGCGAAGGACCGGGTCCCTATATGATTTTCTGAACTTTTTTGCTTGAAGTTGTCTCATCAGCCTTTTTAATCTTCTTCTCCTTACTATGGATGTATATCTGCAAAGATATGAGACTTAGTTAGACATATGTAACATTACCTCACTTGGATACCTACTTACCAAATCATAGCCATTTTAGGAAAAATAGAATACATCATGTGGTTAAGTTGATCTCATCAGGCCCAACTTCATCTTTTTCTTATCAAATTGGTCCCTGTCAAGTACTTTAGTAAAGATATAAGTTATTTGGTCCCCGATGTTATAAAAGACCATTTGGATCAGTCCCTTCTCTACATTATCTTTAAGAAAATGATGTCTAGTATCTATGTGCTTAGTCCTCTTGTGCTAAACAGGGTATTAATCATATTGACTGCACTTTTATTGTCACAATATACGGGGACACGGTTTGAGAAAATTCCAAAGTCTTCAAGTTATTATTTGATCCAAAGTAATTGAGCATAATATGAAGTAGCTGCCACATACTCAGCTTCAGCAGTGGAAAGAGGCATTGAATTCTGTTTATTGGTACCCTAGGAAAATAAGAAAGACCCTAAGAAGTGAGCCATTTTTAAGGTATTCTTTCTGTTAATTAGGTACCCAGCATAGTCTGCATCTAGATACCTAGCCAAATCAAATTACCAGTAGGATATAGGAGGACCAGGTCAGAAGTTTCTTTGAGATATCTTAGAATTCTTTTGGCAGCCTTCAAATGAGATTTCTTTGGATATGCTAGGCATCTAGCACACATTCCTATATTGAACACAATGTCAGGCCTGTTAGCAGTTAGATATAACTATGAACCAATGATTTCTCTATACATAGTTTCATTTACAAAGGGACCAGGTACATCCAGCTCTAGTTTTGAAGAAGTTCCAATGGGAGTATCAATGGGTTTTGTATCCTCCATGTGAAATCTTTTTAATAGCTCATTAATATACTTTTGTTGGTAATTTTTGTATCAACCGCACTTTGCTTCATCTGCAACCCAAGAAAGAAACTAAGCTCTCCTATCATACTCATCTCAAATTCACTACTCATCAACTTAGCAAATACGTAACATAGGGAACTGGCTGTAGCTCTAAATGTGTTGTCATCAACATAGACTTAAACAATCAGCAGGTTTTTCCCATTGTCTTTCAAGAAAAGTGTGTTGTCAATCTTTCTTCTTTTGAAACCATTGTCCAGTAAGAATTTTAAGAGCCTTTCATACCAAACTCGAGGGGTTTGCTTCAATCCATAAAAGGCCTTGTCAAGCTTGAAGACATGATTTGGAAAGTCAACATCATCAAATCCTGGAGGTTGTTTAACATAGACTTTTTCTTTTAGAAATTCATTGAGGATAACACTTTTCACATCCATTTGAAATAGTTTGAACTCAATGTAGGAAGCAAAAGTAATAAGAATTCGAATAGCTTCCATTCTAGCCACAGGTGCAAATTTTTATCATAATTTATTTATTCTTCCTAATTGTACCCTTGCATAACTAGTCTTTTCTTGTTCCTGATAGTGTTACCATGCTATCTGTTTTGTTCCTATAGGCCATCTGGTCCTATGTCCCTATGACAATTCTATCAGCAGGACGAGGGACCAGGTGCCACACCTTGCTTCTCTCAAACTGATGCAATCTGTCCTGCATGGAATTTATCCAATAAATATCTTTCAAGGCCTTATTTTAACATTCTTGGGCTCAATTTGAGACAAGAATACTAAGAAAGCATATAAGCTTCTAGCTCGATTCCTGGTTTACATGTCTGAACTAAAGAAGTGGGTAGATTGTCAAGAGGATGTGATGATTGATGTTTTTAGCTGGATCTTTAAGAGATGGGCTGGGTTGATCTGGGACCAGTTCATACAGAGGTATTACCCTTAGGGGACTAGTGATCCACTAATCTGAAATAAGAATTAGGATTTTCATGAGGGTATTGGGATGAACAAGTTTCCTGATTATCAAGCGAATCATCCTCATCTTTATGGGTTGAACCTGGTCCCTAGGAGTCTGCACCATCTTTTGTTCCGTCATCTGACTTATCATTATTTCTATTTGACTTCTCCAAAGCATTGAGGAGTTCATCAAGATCTGTATTATCATGAGAATAACCTTGACTAGCACTTCTAGGTTCATCAATTACAACATGTACACTTTCATCTACATATTAAGTTCTCTTGTTGTAGATTTTGTAGGACTTGCTATTTGAGGAATACCCAACAAAGACTCATTCATCATTTCTTGGGTTAAAATTCCTAAGATCATTCTTCCCATTGTTAAGAACAAAACACTTACAACCAAAAAGTTTGAAGTAACTCAGCTTGGGCTTCATTTTTGGTCATGAGCTCATATGGAGTCTTATCAAGATTGGACCTAATAAGACATTTATGGATCATATGACAAGTTGTGTTAACTGTTTAAGCCTAGAAGTTTTGTGTTATTCCTACATTAATCAACATAGTCCTAGTAATGTCCACTAAGGTTTTATTTTTCTCTCTACAACACCATTTTACTGAGGTGTTTTAGGAGATTAAAAGTTGCGATTGATCCCAAGATCATTACAGAATTGATTGAATTTGGCATTTTCAAATTTTGTGTCATGGACAAACCTGATCTCAATAATTTTCTCATTGCACTTCACTTGCACCTACTGGAGTAACTAGTAAAGTTGTTTCCATGTGACCAGAAGGTCACAGGTTCAAGCCTTGGAAACAGCCTCTGGTAGAAATGCAAGGTAAGGTTGCGTACGATACACCCTTGTAGTGAGGCCCTTCCCCGGACACCGCACATAATGGTAGCTTTAGTGCACCGGGCTTTCCTTTTTGTGGTGGGGCCTTTCCCCGAACACCGCGCATAGCGGTAGCTTTAGTGCATCGGGCTGCCCTTTTTTTACTTCACTTGCACCTACTTTGTAAAGGCTTCAAATACTGGAAAGGTGCCCTTCTTAGATTTCAGAAACATTATCCAGGTAAACCTGGAATAATCATCAACTACAACCAGAATGTACTTCTTTCCCCCTCTACTTATGACCTTAACAGGTCCTCACAAGTCCATGTAAAGAAGTTGTAAGGGTTTGAAAGTACTCACTTGTTTTTTTAACTTGAAAGAGGACCCAGTCTGCTTTTCTTTCACACAAGCATCACACACTTTAGAACAGGCAAACTTCAGCTTTGGCGTTCCTCGAACTAGGTCTGTATAGACCAACTTGTTCAGCAAGGAGTATCTTACATGACCTAACTTTTTATGCCATAGTTCAGCAGCATCTTCTTGAACACTAAGACACTAAGGCAAGTGAGATTCTTAGTGTTGCATGACCCCAAATCAGCAATATACATGTTCTTATTTCTCCATGCAATGAGCATAATTTGACCATCCTTGAGGCTTGTAAATATACACTTATCTGACATAAACTTCACTTCATTTTCCTTGTCATAAATTTGTGACATACACAACAAACTATATTTGAGTCCATTCACATAATGCACATCATTAATAGCTTGATTCAGACTTTTGCCAACTTTACCAATCCCTAAAATGTATCCCTTTTTTCCATCACCAAAGGAGACAATGCCTCCTTCATGGGCCTTGAGTGAGAAAAAATCTTCAATTCTTCCAGTCATATGCTTAGAACAACCACTATCCGTGTACCAGTAATGGCTACTTCCTCTTGATCTAACCTAAAGACAAAATCATTGGTTAGCCTTGGGAACCCATTGCAATTTGAGTTCCTAGTAGGATGACAAAGGAAATATTAACTTCTTATTGGTCCAAGCAGATGAGACACCACAATTTTTCTTTGATTCAAAAAATCTTCTCAACTTCTTTACAATAGCTAATCTTGAAGAGCAGGTGTACTTGATATGACCATTCCTACCATAGTGAGTGCACAAAAAATTATTCTTTATAGAGACATTATTTATAGAGACATACTTTCTATGTGGATTATAAGGTGTACTTAAACTGTAGAAGCCAAGACCAACTCCATTTTTTTATCTTTTATTTGCAAGACTTTTCAGAACTTGAGAGGAAGTGGTCTATTTGAGAGCCTTTTCAAGTTCAGCTTTGATTCGAACCAAGTCCCTCTCAAGCTCAGAGTTTCTTTCCAAAGAGGCAGTCGAGTCTAGATTAGCTTTTGTACGTTTCTCTTCCAGCTCAAATTGAATCCTACTACCTTTACTTTTTTCCTTATGACTGGAATTAGATATGCACTAAATTTTTCATTCAGCAATTCATTTTCAAAAGAAAGAGATAGGTAGATTTCTTGCAACTAGACAATTATTCAGTTAACTCCATATTTTCTACTTCAAATCCATCAAAGGTTTTATTCAATGAATTATTTTCTTTAGTGATCTCACACATAAAATCTATTAATACAGTAGAAAAGGACCTTAACTCCTTAGGTGAATAATCTTTAAGATTTTCTTTTTTGTCTATAATAGTTACCTTATCATCTTCTTCATCATCAGACTTGACCATTAAGGCAAAAAGTGAATCATAGATTTGAACATCATATTCAACCACCATCATTGAGACATCCTCCTGATTTTGTGATTCATCTGACTCACTGAAGGTATCTCCCCAAGCTGCAAAAGCTTTCTTCACTATTCTGTCAGCAACTCTTCTTCTATATCTTTTCAGGGACTGGTCCTTGTTTTTCTCTCTGTCTCCAACATTGTTCTTGATATACTCTTTGTGTAACACCTTGTGAAGGGGACAATCTTTGATAAAATAACCAAGTTTTCCACACTTGTGACATGTTTCATTGCCCTTATTATCCCTATTAAACCTGCTTGAGTCTCCTCTTCTGGGTATTCCATCCTCCTCCTCATAATCTTGAGGAATCTTTTGGTGATGTATGTTGTCTCTTCATCCTTTACACTAGAATATCCTTTACAGACTTTAGCACCAAATTCTTTTCTTTCTTCTGTTCACTTCTTACTTTATTTTATTGTTTATTAAGTTTATAGGTCTTCAAGTTCCCAATCATCTCATCTATAGTTAGTGTCTTTAGGTCCCTAGCTTTAGTTATGGTATTTACCTTGCTTTCTCATGACTTAGGTAAACTACTATAGATTTTGCGAACCTATTTGGTAGCTTTGATTACTTCACCGAGGCAATGGAGTTCATTAATGATAGCAGTGAACCTGATATGCATTTCTTGAATGGTTTCACTTTTCTTCATATTAAAGGCTTCATATTGCCTAGTCAGCATATCGACCTTTGACTCTTTAACTCGACTCATTCTTTCATGAGCAATTTGTAAGCATTCCCAGATTTCCTGGGCCATTTCACAAGTTGAGATCCTGTTATATTCATCGGGACCAATTCCATACACAAGGAGTTTCTTAGCTTTGAAGTTTTTCTCTATCTTTTTCTGGTCAGCATCATCGTATTCCTTTCTTGTTTTGGAAACATTTGAAGTAACTTAACCCACTTTCACTGGCTTAGTAGGAACAAAAGGTTCATCAACAATGATATCCCATAACTCACAGTCCTCAACCATGATAAAGTCATTCATACGAGTTTTCCACCACTCATAGTACTGTTCATTGAATTTGGGTGGTCTATGGTTGACTGACCCTCTTCAAGATTTTGTGGTGAGGCCATTTAGATGATCCTTTCTAGGTGTTAACCATTTAAGAAGAACCTACACTGATACAAAATGAAGAACTATACAAATTGCCCACCAACTTAGGGACCTGGTCTCAAACTAACGTATACAATAATATGCCCACCAACTTAGGGACCTGGTCTCAAACTAACGTATACAATAATGAACAAAATTAAACAGACAAATAACGCAAAGGAAAAATGCACACACAAAGTTTTAAGTGGAAACCTCCTTGCTCAAGTGAGTAAAACCACGACCTACCACGTAGGATTCCAACCACTTTACTATGTTCAAGCAACCTCAAATATAGACTTCATGGTTCAAGGATTAACCTCTATTGCATGATACAGCTAACTCTAACTGAAATGGTATCAAGCTAACTCTAGCTTATATGTCAACTAACTCTAGATGACATTATCAACAATGAGAACACACTGAGAAAACACCTACAATTAATGGACTGGAGCTGCAGGTTAAATATTTATAAACAACAAAATAAAGACTCAAATGCAACAAGAGATTGAGACATAAATGACAACTGTGGAGGTCCCTGTTGCAAGTGAGGCTTTAGATGACAAATTTCTTCAAGAAATATTTTTGTTATTTATGTATAGAAGCTTAGGTTTTCTTGTTGTAACATGTTAAATATATATGAGACAAGAAAACCTAGGACTTCTCTGATTGGCTGGAACAAAAAAATGTTGCAGCTTTTCTACCAACGTTCTACCAACGATACTTTTTTCAGTTGTATTGCTGACTGAGTGCATAAGACGCAGATGCGATAAACATGGTCCCTAAGGAGTTTTAGTTTTATCATCAAAAGGCTCTTCATAAACCAAGTCCCAAAGTTAGTGGTTTATCAATCATCAAAACTAAGAACTTAACAAGCATGCATGTGCCTAGTACTACTTTGTTTGTACTTATGCTTGTAGTTTTGATATGTCGTGGCCTTGTCTTAGCCACCTAACAGTTGTACACTTACAAACTTTTTAGAGGCTTCTTAAACGTTTGTGGAGATGTCATATACATTGTTGTATTTGACATTTGAATCTGTTTGGCCAATTGGTTATGTTTTGTTGTTCCATTTGTATGTTGTGCCATTTGGTTATCATATGTCATTAATATATTACATATTTATGTGGTACTTGTTAGCCTTATTCAAATTTGAGGTGTAACAAATAGGTATGTGAGCAAGTTTGCCTTTGATGTATTTTTGTGTACTTTTTCCAAAAAAAAAAAACATTTGACCCAAAATTACTAGGAAGTCAAGTGGCAATTTCTCTTTTCACTTTCAAAATCATCGCCCCACCTCACCCTCACAATTTTTGTTCTACCCTACCCACCCACACCAAGTTAATTATTTTAAAAATGGACTCCATGAATCTTTTGCAATATAAATGCTACAGAGGATAATTAATTAAGGGTGACAAAAAACTTTAAAAATTAAATTGTAGTGACTCAAGTTATTTTTATTGAGTAAAGGTGACAAAAATTAAATTAGTGATTAACAAGTTTTAGCTCATTTTTACACTTGCCCGCAAAGTTTGGTTTTACATTTTGGTTCATCTTATATAAAAATCTACTTACCTAAAATTGGAGGGAAAATAAAAAAATCGACAACTGCTTCTTCTTCATTGCATCATTTTTTCTCTTTCTTTTGCTATTATTGTTATGTTTTCTTCTTCTTCTTCTTCTTGCTGAACTCGCCATTGATGTTGCTCCTGTGGCTTCTTCTTTTTCTCTTTGTTGGTTCAATTTATGTAATTTTTGGACCATATTTTATTCATAGAACATTGGGCATTACTTCATAGGTGATCCTAATAAGTAAATAATATTTTTTAGTTCAATTTCTCATATGGATAACTGCTCCTTTTTCAATAATGTATAATAGTGTATCAAACAACAGTTGTATTCATTTACAACAGCTGTTGAATAGTTTCCACTATTGTTAAAAATTAATTTAGTAGTTCCAACGACTAGGTCATCTGTTCAAATAGCTAGCAATCTGTTGGGACAGATGTCTCCAGTGAATCTAACAAATTAATAATCTGTTGCAAACACCACTTAGCTGTTGGATAGCTTTTAACAAAATATGGACAAAACCAAAAGTTGAATCTAACAAATAAGTCATTTGTTGCAACAGATCACGTAGTTGTTTGATATAGCCTTTTCCCCTGATTTTATCATTATTTTGTCAGAAGTTGTGACTAACAGAATAGTCATTTATTGCAATAGGTTAGTCATCGGTTGCAACAAATCACTTTTCTGTTGCAATAGATGACTTACTTGTTGGATACATGTCACAACAGCTGGCAAAATATAATAGAATCAAAAGTTGTATCTAATAGATTAGTCATTTGTTCCAACAGATTACTAACCTTTTGTAATAGATCATTTAGTTATTGTATATAGTCACTCAATTTATTATACGATCATGATTAGTTTTTGGAAATAAATTTCTTTAAGTATCATTAATAGAGGAATCAATAACAATAGGGATTGATCGTCATGGTGAATGGATCGAGAAGAATAATTAATTTATTTGACATTAGAGGGTGATGACATTTTAGAGATAATAGCAATGACTATAGCAAGAGATATTTTGTATGATGATTTTGTGAACTTAATAATCAATTATTTTGGACTAAATTGCCAACTGACAGATCCTGTCATCAGATATATGCACAACTCTTTTAAAAATCAGAGGGTCCTACCTTTTAAGATGGGTGATCAGGTTCATTTGCAAACTTATTTAAATGATGTTGCTAGTACCATTTTAAGTGTATACGCAGTTAAAAAATCGATAGAGAACCATAATTTAGCACAAGACCAATAAGATATGCTAAATAATGAATTGGATAGGATGAATATGGATATTCCAGGTGATATAAGTGGAGATGGTACCCAAGGCCACCGAACATCTTGAATGTGTTGGATTTCACAGATGGTGTAGGACATTTTGCTCGAAAAATAGGTGCAATAGTATAAATTGAGTGTCTGGTTTGAGTTTATTATAATTTTATATCTTACTGAGTGATTTTATCTTTGTATAAGTATAATATCATACGCCAAACATTGTAGAGTTGATGCATGCAACACTTGTGGTTGAAAGAAAATTTATCATAATTGGTCTATTTAACAAAATAAATAAGAAGTTTGTAGAATTATCAGAGGCTTATGGAGTTTGTCAACTCACGAAACCTCTCTATTCCTTTAATAAAAAAATAAAAGAGTACGTCAACTTGGAAAACAAGTTATAGAACCATCAAATTGTGGACTGCAAGTTCACTGTCACTGGTCTTAGTGAAATTACCATGACTGATCCTCAAAAGAAGGACTTGTACATGTAGAGCTTTTGACTTGAACAAAATATCATGTCCATAAGTTATGGCATTACTTCGAGTCTAATATGCTGAAGATTTTGGAAGGCTGGTTTATGAGTACTCATTTTCATATTATGCGGTGAAAAAATACATAGCTGCATATTATGAGAAAGTTCATCTATTGTCTGTTAAAAATTCTTGGATTGTTTCTTTGGAGATCTTAGAGAGAGAAACACCTCCTTCATGTGTTGACCCAAGCAAATTGGGTAGAAAGAAAATGAAGAGGAAGCCTGAAGCTAGGAAGGTTTTCAACAAGAAAAAATGAGTGCTCCATATGTAAGACGGTTGGCCATAAACTACATGTGCAACAACATGTTCCATCGTTATTGTATATCTTAGTATGCAAAAATTCAAACTATTCCCGAATAAAAATTTTTAAAATTTCAGGCTAGGCTAGTTTGGATGAATTTCAGGTGTTGTATGGTCTATGTAAATCTAGGTTTTGATAGAGTGGTGGTTCATAAATTTGAGATGATATCGAGTTACCTAACTGATTAAGGAGTTTATAGAAAATTTCAGAATAAAATTTGGGCTAGTAGAGTTTTAGATATAGCATTTCACATAAAAGGAATTAGTTCATAAGGTTAAAATCTAAGTATTGTGTTGTAAAAATATCAAGACTGAAAATAAATCCCGATTTACTGCATCACTCTCCACTGTAGCAGGTAAGAGGTTGCTATAAAAGTCTTGTTGTTGTGAGATTTGTGTCGCTATAGCGGAAGTCAGGCTTGATCATCAAAAAATAGCTACGGCAGAAGGATCCCGCTATAGCAATACCGCTATAGTGGAAATCACACTGCTATACAATAGCAATTTCTAGTTTAAAATGTTATTTTCATTCTAAAATTTCAGAGGTTGAGTTAGGAAAAATATGATGATTTTTGGTAAATTTCATCGATTTTCACTGTCAAGGTAAGTGAATTTTCTCCAATGTAACATAATTTTAATACTCAAATTCTTAAAATTCTTAGGAATTGATCATGGTGGGGATGATGGGTCTAATCTTAAATTAAAGAAGAGAAAATTATCCCATATAGTATTATTAGATCTAAAATAATAAATTTTAGCAACATTTTTAGATAATTGCATTAATAGCAATTTAGTTACAAGTTATAGCAACTTATTAAAAGATATTGTTATAAAACAAGAAAGAATAGAGAAGAAAATAGAGAATAGAGAGTAATTGTTATTTCTCTTGAGGGATGAATTACAATGAAGCAAAACCGTTTTACTTATAAGGAAAAACTAACCTTGGGGTTTGTAACTTTTCCATAAATAAACATACACAATATATGGTAAAGTAGGTATTCACTATATATGGTAAAGTAGACATTCACTATATATGGTATATTTATAACACTCCTTCTTGAATATCTAATTGATAGATAATGTGCCTCGTTAAACCCTTACTAGAAAAAACCCAATGGAAAAAAAATCTAGTGAACGAAAAAGAGTACACATCTCTAACAATACGCATATAAGCTACCTCATTAAAAACCTTACAAGAAAAACCCAGTGAGACAAAACCTCATAAGGGAAAAAGAGTACAACGCGTATTAACTCCCCCTAATGAGAACATCCTTGGACCTTTGCATCCCGATCTTATGCACCATCTTCTTGAAAGTTGCAATTGGGGGAGACTTGGTGAATAAATCAATCGCACTGTCACTTGAACGAATCTGTTGCATGTAACTATCACTATTCTTTTGGAGCTCATACATGTAGAAAAGCTTTGATGAAGTATGCTTCGTTCTAACTCCTTTTATGAATCCTCCATTAAGATGTGCTATGCATGTTGCATTATCTATGTACAAAATTGTGGGTACATTGTCACATTTCAAATCACATTTTTCTCGAAAGAGATGTATCATGGACCTCAATCATACACATTCTCGGCTAGCTTCATAAATAGTCATTATCTCAACATGCTTCGATGAAGTGGCTAGATAGACTGTCTTGCATATCTCCAAGATATGACAGTATCCCCACATGTGAACATATTACATGTTTGAGATCGAAATTTATGTGGGTTAAATAAGTACCCAACATCAGCATGACCAATAAGATCGGGACTGCAATCTTGCTAACAAATTAACCAAAAAGGTTATGCAGGCCTTGTAGTATTTGCAAGATACATTAGTACATCAATTGTACTAAGATATGGTACTTCATAACCAATTCAATTCGGTATGTTTCACATTTCAGCAAATAATCTTATTGCTTTTGAAAACTCTCCAAGAGTTTCAATGATTTTCAAACCATCAATTTATCCCTTATAAGGATAATAAACTAGTTTCCCAAAAACTTTATATGCTTTAGACATTTTGAATCCTTTAGGAATTTTCATATAGATTATTGTCAAGTGACAATATCCAACATGTCAAGTGTGACATCTTCAAGTGTGTGGACTGTAAATCAAATAAGTTTTACGTTTACCAAAATGCATCCTTTCATGTTACTTGATAAATGTTTCTACGTCTACATGCTTAAATAAACGTAGAATTCAGATCCTCGAGATCTTTTACAATATTGCGCCAATATTGTATCAAAGATATTGGTGATATATCATTTCGTATCGATTCATAATGCAACATAACATTTTGAGATCTCATCTTCATTATTTTCAGGTACCTGAACCTTTCATAAGGTTTTATGAAGTGTCATGCCGTAGGCTCATCAAGAGCACATTGCCTTCTTATTATGATTATTTGCTCCTTATCTTTTTCAAAGATTATTTTATTTGGAATCGATTGGTCTACCATGCTTCCTACATGCGTAGGCTTTGTGCTTTAAGGACACAAAATAAGAGCACTTGCAGCTTAAATATGAGATTAAATTTGAGTCAGTAAATGCTTCCGGCATATGACTTGAATTATCCTTTTCACGAGGATCTAATGATAATTCCTAGCATATTTTATAGTTGCTTATAATCTCTCCCTTATGTTAGGAAAATTAACATATATCCTTCATTCTTTGAGGAATCCATCTTTTTGCATCATGGTATATTCACTAATCGTATACCGCACATAAAAAATATTAGAAGGGATAGTTGGTTCCCGACCTTAAACCAACTGAGAGAGAAGAAATAATCATAATTTATTGGTCTAATACATACAAGTGTTATTGTATGCAACATATCATATTTCGGACCAACTCATGAAACTTTGTTCTCATTAGCAATGGCTTAGCTATTTATCGAAGGCATTCAATGCCAAACCATCATCATCAAGATTGTCTTGATTACACAATCTGAAAGTTATGTTCTTAACTCAATTTTATTGAGCAAGCAACTTTATGAATGTCAAACTACAGGTTGATAATAAATGTACATGTGATCATCTTATTGATGCATCTTTTCAACATATCAGATAATAGGTGAACAGACCCTTATTCACCTTTTATTCTTTTCAGATTTTGAGGGATCCAATCCCAAAATTAGTTGGTCCAACCAACTTATCATGAAAACAAGCAACATTAAAGTTCATGAAAAAAATTTTAATTCTTCAATATATGTTCAATACTCAGTATGCACATCTACGGGATATCGCAATCGTTCATGTCAACTTATGAACTTTTAATCTAGTAAACTCCAAATTTACCATGATATGTGTTTTTGCTTTAATAAATTTCAGATTTACTATTATATGAATAAATTTCAGATTTACTACTTCAGAAGTAGATTTCAAAGTTATTCAACCTCTTTCGGAGGTGAGTTGTGATACAATCACAATCAAGTGCACGTTTGCATTAATAAGTTTCTCACTCCCCAGGAATGGAATATAATCGTGCCTTAAGCCTATCAAATTATGATAGCTTATAACTTTTTTCAAAATTTTGCTATTTCAGAAGCAAATCAAGGTGTACATATGATGTAGAGAATTTTTCTCTAGCATATCTTATAATCATATAAGCATGTGAAAATATCATCACTTTTGATGATCATTATCACATTATCCCTCCACGTGTATATTCATGCATTTAATCACTTGTCTTCTTTCAGACATATTATGCACTGCTACCACATACACCACTGCTACCACGTACACCTCAAGAATGAAGTAAGTTATCATATTTCAGACTTATCATGTATTGCTACCACATTTACTTCATGGAATGGAGCATATTCAATGGGTCGAATTTCATGACTTTTCATCCAATACCCATGATTTTGCTATAGCCATCATAATATCATCAGTATGGTGCATTGATATTCAAATTCAATGTCTTATCCTCGTAAAGACGTCTTAGGCATAAATCGATGAGTGCTAACTTTTAGCCCTCAAATAGTGCTGACTGAATGCAAACTTTTAAATTTCAATCAACAGATACTTTTGGACTATATCACGATGAAATATATATAAAAAAATAGACATAAAGAATCACCGAATACAATAATCGTATGAAAACATATATAACTATGACCATTAATAGTTGACCAATTCTCTATATAAAGCAATTGAAACTTTATTTTATTATATAATGTTAGCTTGGCAGGTGGCTGCAAAACTCTTAGATTTTTATTTTTTTTTTACAAAGGAAACGAAACTTTTATGAACAAAATAAACTTATGTTATCATCACTGAAGATTAATGAATACACCCAGCAAAAGTAGTTAATGTTTCTGACAACTTTAAAATCAAGTTAAGTATCAGCAAGTAGTGAAATAGTTAATGAGTTTCCTCCCCCTAAACATAATATATAATACCAAATCAATATTTAACAAAATAAGATCACAATCACATCCTCGTGTCTACGGACAGATGCAACATATTACCTTTTAATAGTATTATCCATATGCTTATCTTCAAAGAGTGTCTCATGCTGATAACGTGTTATAAAACAAGAAAGAATAAAGAAGAAGAGTAGAGAGAATAGAGAGAGTGATTCTTATTTCTTCTTGAGGGATGAATTACAATGAAGCAAAACCCCTTTACTTATAGGGGAAAACTAACCTTGGGGTTTGTAACTTTTCCATAAATAAACATACACAATATATGGTAAAGTAGGTATTCACTATATATGGTAAAGTAGACATTCACTATATATGGTATATTTATAACAGATATATTATTTTAATTGTATTTTCAAAATTCATTTTTAATTATATAATTTAAAATCAGTTCCATATTTATAGGGTTGTAATCAATCTTCCCCTTAAATTGTGTATTGATAATTATGATAAACATATATTCTCTTTCTCCATTCTAATACTCAACCTTTCAAAAATTTATTGAAAATTTTGATTCCATTAACTTATTCATATAATATTCATATTCTTTTCTTGAAAATACAAGATTGAAAAAAAGTGGGTTTCATATAATATTCATCTTCTTCATTGAAAAAAAGTGGGTTTAAGATAATAATCATCTTCTTTTCGAAAAACATAAAATTAATATATTTGTTTTTTTCATTCTCTGTTGTGAATCGTGTCTAAATCAAAATTCGATTCTACTCCTTGGCGTAGAAGTCCTAGAATATTCAACCAACGATTTGTTCCATTGTAAATCATTATTCAACCAACGATTTGTTCTCCTTCATCAAAAATTCTCTTTCTTCTATTTTTCCTTTTGTTCTTTAAAAATAATATGATATAAGGAGTATTGTCAATTTCTTTATTAAATACTCATTGTATATAACAATAAAAGATATGTCAATGGATATTAGAGAAAAAATATTGAACAATCAGTTTGTGTTGATAACAATATAAATAAGGATTTAAATATAGATCGTAATCTTTCATAAGAATAATATAGTGAAAATTATCTTGTATATACTCATTAAATTGTTTCGTGTATGAATTCTGTATAAAATCAGTATGAAATAAGTACAATTATCGCAGAAGTTGGTATAGAAATCGACTTTCACCAAATATTATATGTTATTATTTATTTTAGTTTATGAAATAAATATACAAACTTGTATTTTTTGAATTATTTCATGTATGAAACCTGTATAATATCAATATTACATTCAAGGTTTATAAAATAGTTTCTTACAAGTTATATTTATATGGAATGAGTATAATGTGATTGTGATCTTCAATTAAGAAGATATACTTAAGATTATAAATTGAATGGAATCAGTTTATAAAGTGTTTTCTTACATGTCACATTTGTATGAAATAGATATATAAATTGATATTTATGGATTGTGATATTAAATTTAGGTGATACCAATTTATATACTCATTCCATACACTATGTGCTTCTCTCTTTGAATCAAGATTCTATCTCATCTACTTTTGTATTAAATTAAAATTTAATGAACAATATCATCTTTCTTACTGAAAAAACAATCACTATTTGTAAAGAAAAATTGCAGTAAATCTATTTGACACAAACTTAATTGATATCCAATTTATTCAACGATGTGAAATACAAAACAACTGTTAAATTAGCTTAACACCAAATAAAAAATTGCTTAAATACAAAAACTAAACTTTTTTCATACAAACAATCATAGAAAGACAACAATAATAAGCACCAAAAAATATTAAAATATAATATTCATGTCTATGTATGCAACTCTTATTGCGCCTCAATCACAAGCAAATTGAGGAGATGGGGTTAAAGTCTTATTAATCAAGTAGTGCTCCCCTGTAGACCTATTGATCAAATGGAGACATATTGATCGTGTTTGTTCATTAAAGCGTTTGTGACTGGAACAACAAAATGGTGTATAAAAAGAAGATAGTGTATGAAGATGGAAACTCTTAATGGAAGCATTAAAATAGGAGAAAATAAAAACGGTTAGAGGAATTTGGGGTGGATTGTTATCAATAATTATGGATAACTATATTTAAGGAAGAATTATTGCATATTAGTTGTATTAAATCTTTATTTTCCTTTTCAGTAATTACTTTTTTGTATTTTTTTTAAAAAAGAAAAAAATATATTTATTTTTTATTTTTTTATAAGATTTGCTACAACTTGAAAAAATGAAAGTTATGCTATAAATTATAATTTTCTATCTAATAATTGCAATATACGTTTTTTCCATTAAAGAACCTAATATGATATGACTATAGGCAGATTTGAATCACTTATTAATAATTTAGAAGTGTTCAATTACGTATTTTAAACTAGAATTAACCCCATTAATCTTAAAGTATGGAGAATTTGGGTGGAATGAAGGGTTGAGAATTTTAGAATAGTGAAATTGTTCATGAACTTGGTCTAAAAGCAATGAATTTAGACTTTTATGACTAAAATGGTTCGATAAATGGTTGAATTATTGTTTGTTTGTTGTTGTTAGATCGAGATCAAGCCAAGAAAACAAGAAAAGACAAGATCCACGTAAGATAAGACACTATAAGGCTTGTTTTGAGGTAGGATATGATTGTATTGAAGTTGAAACTCAGTTTGATTTCATATGTGTTCGTTAACTGAATATTTATTTACTTATTGCAAATTATGCTTGTAATTAGTGTTAAATGATTGAACAAAACTATGAATATTGGTTGATCGTGAATTTTACTAGAAAATTATGCTGGTGAATAACCTATTTGGTAAGAAATATTGTAGGAAGATTGTAAATATATTTTATTACCTTATATAGTTAGTTGCATCATAGGAGAGATATATAGGATCTCTTTTTACCTTTGATAGGGTGTCTTGTTATTGTATATATACATGTAATCCTGATTTAATATAACGACTTCTGTTGATTACATGGTATCATAGGACTCAAAACCTAGGTTCAAAAAATTTAAAATTTTTCATGACATCTTGGAAAAAGGTTTGGGCTACTTGGGTCTGACAATATATGTCTAAGTTTAGTTGTTTGTCTCATCAGTTTGGGTATTAAATCTTTGTTTGTATATTTTCTCTCTAGTTTTTTATTTATTTTTTTGCCTTAGCATTTGTGAGTTTAAATACGAAAATTGATTTATGCTTCTATGGCTGCTTGATTCAGTTTGGGTGTCAATTTATTACTTTTGTCAATCAGTTTGGTGTCAAATTTTTGATCTTTTGCTTTTCTTAATCAATTTTTTGACTAAACTTCAGTTAAAATGCCTGAGAATAAATTTATTGTGGTTGAAACTATTTCAGTGTTATTCAAAATAACAAATTATAAACTAAATGGACCTAACTATTTAGATTGGATTACGAAAATCAAAATTTATTTGCGTAGTGTTGAAAAGGATGACCATTTTTTTCATGATCCTTCAATTGGTGATGCTAAAAAACTTGGCTAAGAGATAATACTAGACTTCTCTTGCAAATCATAAACTCTATTAATAATGAAGTAGTTGGTTTAGTTAATCACTGTGAGTTTGTGAAAGAGTTAATGGATCGTTTCAACTAATTATATTCTGGCAAAGGTAATTTATCTTGAGTTTATAAAGTTTGTAAAGCTCTCTATTATTTCGAGAAGGAAACTAACAGATAATATAAAGTCTGTAATCGTTGTAAGTTTGTGAAAGAGTTAATGGATCATTTGAAATATTTATATTCTTACAAAGGTAATTTATCTTGAATTGTGAAGCTTGTAAAGCTTTCTATTATTTCGAGAAGGAAGCTAATAGATAATATGAAGTTTGTAAAGATTTAGTCACTCACTGCATATTTTACGGAGTTCAAAAAAATCTATGAAGAATTGAATGTACTTCTGTCGTTCAGTATGGATATCAAGGTGCAACAAGCTCAAAGGAAACAAATATTTATAATGAACTTTTTAGCTAGACTTCCCTATGAGTTTGAAACTGTTAAATAACAAATTCTCTCCAGTTCTGAAATTATCCCTAAAATTATTAAAAACTATTTTCATGACTGATTTGACCACAAAATTACTACTCAAATTTGTACGATTATCCATAAACATCTCCACTTGATACTTGTCAATTCTGAAAGTTTTAACAAATCAAGGGGTGAAGATATGTTAAGAGCAAAAGACATGACTTTATCATCATATAGAACTTTCGATCTAATTTCACGATCAATCATCAATATTTCATCAAAAGTAGTGACAACATTTTTTTCATTCTCAACATCATCATCTTCTTCTTATCACTAGATCCTTCATCATCCTCATTACTACCAGTTGCTTCATTTTCATCTCTTTCATTTTTTTTATTTCATGTATCTCCAACACATATATTTTCTTCATCTCTTTCCTCTTTCTTACTTTTCTCTTCATCATCTTTATCTCTTTTCTCACTTTCCTCACTTTTTTTTATCTCCTTCTTGAATATCTACATCTTCTTTTCCATCTTTTTCTCCTTTTTCTACTTCTCTAGATCCTTCAATTTTTTTCTTTAATATTTATTTCATGATTTTTTTCTCCTTTCAC
This sequence comes from Capsicum annuum, assembly GCF_002878395.1. Taxonomy (NCBI): domain Eukaryota; kingdom Viridiplantae; phylum Streptophyta; class Magnoliopsida; order Solanales; family Solanaceae; genus Capsicum; species Capsicum annuum. The sequence continues at coordinate 175,416,986 of NC_061117.1, read as the reverse complement.
TCGTACATCTACAGATGGTAACACTTCATCCGTTTGAGAAAGAAATTATTCAGCAAGATGATCTAATATTATTTGTAATTTAGACACTATACTTATTTTTGAAGTTTTTTTTTTTTAAGATTGGAGACATTTTATCTACAGACAGGAGATAAACAAAAGAGATTATAATTGATTTGTACACTATTAAAAATAAAGAATAGCCGTAAATTTAATAAATACCAAAGCAACATAATATTTTCACCAGATCACTCATCTGTTGAAAAAAGTAATAGAGTTTCAATATTGTTTTGATTTCTTTTAATAGATGAGTAATCTGTTACAATAGATAAGTCATCTGCTGTAAAAAATAAAATAATTTTGACACTATTTTAATTTTTTTAATAGATGACTCATCTGTTGTAACAGATCAATCATTTATTAAAAGAAATCAAAACAACAATGCTGCGATAATATTTTTTTTTTAGAAAAAGGAATAACTACCCCCTTGAACTATAACTTAATTTTCAATTACACACTTTATCTCTGATAGAGTTCTATTACCCCTTAACTATTTTTAAGTAGATTAAGTTCACCCTGAAATATTATAACTACATTTCTATTGGGAGGTGAACTACACTCTTTGATACTTTTCTATTTCATTTTTTTAAAAAAAGTTTTTTCTTTTTTGAAACAAAAACAATCAACATCTTTGTTTTTTTTGCATAATACAAAAGTAACAAAATTATAAGAAACTGGCAGACAATGAGAATAAAGAGTATAGTAAATAATTTGGCATGTGCCACAATTCACAAAAGCACTTTTGACCCAAAAATACAACCACAAGAGATTATATTAAAACGTCCAAAGATTACAACTTCTTTTAAGTATTGAGAAGACTTTCATAACATTCTGAAATTTGACATTCTTTTTGTCACTCCTTTCGTATCATATTAGTTAGTCATCTTACTAAATATGATTGTTTGATATTAGTTGACCACCTTACTAAATCAAGAAAGAATTAATTAATTATTTTTCATATTATCCTCACAATTAATTCTTTGAAAGTGTTCACACTTATTTGTAAAGTTTTCAAGAAGTATTTTAAGGGGTGAATTTGTAAAATTATTACCTTCTTATTTATAGTTTTTTATGCGCTGTGCAAAATAAAAGTGCTCAACTAATAAGTAACGGAGGGAGTAATTTATTTTTTCTTTCCCTCTCTCTTTCTTCTTTTTCATTTATTTTCGTCACCACCAAATTGCAAATCAAAAGTTTCAGAAGGCATAAAAATAAGAGACAAACATCCAGTATCCCCGAACTATGGCCAAAGTTTTTATGATACACTTTAACTTTACAGGGGGTTCTATTACCTTCCTGAACTCAATTTTAAAATATCTTTGTCACCCTTTTGTGCTGAAATGGTGTCTTTATTACATTAAATGGATCCACATCAAAGGTGTCACGTCAGCTAAAAAGATTAACAAAAGGTGTCACGTCAGCTAAAAATATTAACAAAAGGTGTCACGTCAGCTAAAAAGAATGAAAAAAATACGCTAAAATTTAGTTTGAAAAGGGGAGGGAGTAATAGGACCCTTGTAAAGTTGGAGTGTGTCGTAGTAAATTTGGTTATAGTACGGGAGGAGGGAAGGGGTATTAGATGTTGTAATCTAAAAATAACTCTTATAATTACGAGAAGAATAATTTGAGACATGTGTGTCTGATGTATAAGAAAGAGGCGTCTTTTGATTTGAAATTTAAAAAACTCTTTTTCCAGCACCAAAAAGGTATATCAATGATAGATACTTTTATAGATTTGAGTAATTTTATGTGTATAAGTACAATTTTTTTTTTTGAGATAAACATCCAGTGCCCTCTCGAATTATGTCAAATTTGCTATGACACACTCCAACTTCACAGGGGATCCTATTATCCCCGAACTTAATTTTAGCATATTTTTGTTACCCTTTTGTGCTGATGTGACACCTTTACTATATAAAAATGGGACCCACATCAAAGGTGCCACATCAGTTAAAAAGGTTGACAATAATATACTAAAACTTAATTCAGGGGAATATTAGGACCCCTGTGAAGTTGGAGTGTGTCGTAACAAATTTGATCATAATTCAGGGATACTAGATGCTTTACTCTTTTTTTCTTATGAAAGTGTGTTTTGTGTGTGAGGCGGAAGAAGATTAACAACAAAAAAAAAATGAAAGAATGAAAGGTTCAAGATTGCTGGCGAGTGATGGATATAGTTGACGAGAAGGATAAAGTAAAAGTAAAAGAAAAATACTAAAAGAGAAAATACCCAATTACCCCCCTGAACTATACCCAAAAAGGCTACGACACACCTCAACTTAAAGGGAATCCTATTACCCCCTTGAACTAATTAAAAGTTTAATTTTGACACCCTTAGTGCCTACGTGGTACCTACGTGGCACATACATGGCATGCACATGTACCTACGTGGACACTCTAGTGTGTTGTGCCACGTAGGAACTAAGAGTGTCAAAATTACACTTTTAATTAGTTCAAGGGTAATAGGACCTCCTTTAAGTTGAAGTGTGTCATAACCTTTTTGGATATAGTTCAGGGGGGTAATTGGGTATTATCTCATACTAAAAAAGAAGAGAAAAGTAAGAAAGTGTACATTTGATTTTAATAAAAAGTAAAAAACTAGTAAAATTTTAATTTTTTCCTCTTCTTCACTCTCTCAAGAGGTAATAAAACTTTATAAAAAATAAAGTGTGTAATTGAAAATTAAGTCATATTTTAAGGGGCTAATTATGCGTTTTGCCTATTTTTTTCTCAATAGATGGTATATATGTTCCTAACAGATGAGTCATCTGTTGCAACATATTATTATTTGTTGGATATTAAATTTTTTTTTAGCACACTATTTTATTTTTGTTCAATATATATCTATTCTAACAGAGGAGTCATTTATTGAAAACAATCAGAACACTTTAAAAAAGCATCAGCAATAACAGAGGATAACAATACCCTTCCTCCATATCGCAGAGAACAATTAAGTCATAAATCTCATCCAATCAAGTCATAAATCTCATTACTTGAACAATAATATTCAAGAACAATGACAATAACAACAACAACATAAAAAAATTCACGCTTCACTAAAGAAGATACACAAATTATTTACAATACAACAATCATATTAAGTGTTAAAAGAACAAATGCCACAAATTCATTAACAATATCACTAACTTAACTTTAAAGAGAAGATCCTGATTTTTGATTAACCAAAACAATAATTTGTTGAAAATTTTAATTTCTTTTACTTGTTTCTCTATATTTTTTCCTCACTCTTACACTCATTTAAGAACGCAAAATATAATAACAAAGAAGTATACACTAAAGTTATGGTTCTCAACAGTTATTGAATCTTTTCAAAACATATTTCTCGAGAAAAAAAATCAAACTTTAAATTTCACTATTTTTAAATAATGTTAGAAAAAACAACAACTAAAAAACTATATATATTTCACTAAAAAAGATACCACAAATTAGAGTTTTAATAATCATATCAAGTGTTAAGAGAACATATATTATAAACTATGATTTTTTTTAGCATAAAATAATAAAATCATTAATCCTAACTTAAAGAGAAGAATCAATTCTTATTCTTCTTCATTAAATCAGAAATATTATTTCGAAATCCTAACATTTTGAACCAGGCATTACCTGAGAAGAGAGAAATTGCTGATTAAAAGCAAAAAAGAAATGATAAAGATCGTTGAGGTGAAGTTCGTCGGAATTGAAGATCATTGAAAGTTATAGATGGTAAATTTGTTGGTTTTTCGAAGGCAATAGATGAAGAGGAAAGGGAAAGAAATGATTTTGAATTTTGAGTTGAGAGAAAATTGAGAATGGATAGTTTGGAAAAGTTGCATAGTTTTATTAGATTTTATTTTGAATTAAATGAGTTTGAAATTTTTGTTGTATGTTGAAACGATTTAACAAATTTTAAAAATATTATTTCAGTAAATAATTATCTTAATCATATTTTTTAGTGATCTTAAACTTTGGCTGGCAAAGATTGTCACCAAAATTAATTTCAAGACTTACAAAAACACCAAAATATTAGGGGTCAAGGGCATTTAGGTGAAGTATAAATAAATAGGATAAATGCTGTTCCATCTAGAAGAAGTTAATAAAATGCGAATGTTTTAAAACGGAATACATTTCCCCTTTCCCGCATAAAATCATCACTCATTTGCTTCCAGCGAGTGAGCAGAACGAGTCCTAATCTCCAATGAATTTCACCGTAATTCCAAAATTCTGAAAATCCACATCTCAATTCTCCACCATGTCAGCGCCGACGACTGCCGCCTCCTCCTCCGGCGGCACTAGCGAGGATCGCCAGCAAATCCACAACAACAACAACGCTGCAGAGAACTCCGACGGCGGTAACACCATAGCAATGCAAAGGAAACGAGCACGAAGAGTGAGCTTTGCTGAAATGACTTCCGTACACTTCTTCGACCGCGATGAAGAGTACGAAACTCCTCCGAACCTCTCCGGTAAAGCTGAAAACAACAGTGAGGAGGTGAACCTAGGTTTTGATCAATTGGTGGACGATTCTAAAGAATCCGAGGATAGAGAAGATGGCGAGGATGAAAATTATGAGGAACAAGATGAGGATGATGAGATGGCTTTGCCTAGGTCGTTTTTAAGACCTGCGGAATCACCTTCTCCTGGAAGCAATTTTGGTTCTGCTACTTCAAATGATGGCAAGTTCTTTCTTTCTATGTCCTTTTATATCTGCGTATTTAGGTATGCTAAGGTGAATGTAGGAGTTCTAGAATATGACTGCACCACTAAAAAAAGAAGAAGAAAATGTATGAAGTGGTAATTGATTCCTAATAAGGTAAATTACTGGACCTTCAACCAAGTGCATTATTTAGCCTTCTCGTAGCATGGTACCGTTGTAGCATAGGTGCCAAAATATAATTCTTTTGGATAACTGAGGTGTCCGGCCAATTTTCGTGCACCTCGACTAATTCTGCGGGATACCTGCTACCTCCCACCAACAACAGGTATCAGGTATTAGGTAACTCTATCCACCAAGTCTAGGATAGGTGGAAAGAAATCACCTAGTGTTTTTGTTTCCACTGGAATTCACACCCACTCACTGACCACTAACCCACACCCTTGGATGTTGGGTGCCAGAATATAATAGTATATCAATTTTTTAAAAAAATATATGCATAAAATATGTAGTTTTTCTGAGAGACCGCGACTTCACATGCCTCATGTTTTGTATATAAATTCGCCACTGTTAATGTATGTACGACGTTAGTAGAGATTTGTAGATAGAGGTAGACCCAGAATTTGAAGAATGCAAATGAGAGGGGTTAATTCGGATTCGTCTAATAAGTTTCTGATCCATATATAAAAATAATGGAATCCCCGTGACATTTTCTTCTTAGCAATTTCATCCGCAATAAATTATTTACAATGGAAAGAAGAACACTGCATTCAAACAATGTACAGTTTTAGCTAGATTTAAGTTATACTAATTTGAGGTAAGAAAAGGGCAGCCCGGTGCACTAAAGCTCGCGCTATACACTGGGTCCAGGGAAGGGACGAACCACAAGGATTCATTGTATGCAGCCTTACCCTGCATTTCTGCAAGAGGTTGTTTCCATGGCTTGTATCCATGATATACGAATCACATAATTTGAGGTCATCTAATTAAACAATTAATTGGAAAAGCAACGGAAGAGTATAACATGTTCTGATCAAAATGTTACCTATGCAAACACTTATGATTCTCTATGACGAAATAGTATTAAACTCAAATAAAAGTCTTGAAAAACTAATCTTAGTAAATTCATATTATCTGCTAATGCATACCACATTCTTATTATGATTTAAAAGCCAAAAATCTAAAATCAAATAAACACCATAATGATCCACAAAATTTTGAATCTAATAAACAAAAGAAATGAATCTTTAATTTGATTAATAGAGTTTCAAGGAGGCCAACAGATTTCAACTTGAAAGATGGAAATTCTAATTTGGGTAGTAGTTGGGGCTTCGGTTTATGACTGAGATTTCAAGTGTTTTAGGTCCTTTTCTGTGGACCTATAACAGTATAAGAAAAGGAGCTAAATGATAAAGAAAGAAAAAGAGGTATACAAAATAATATGTCTTGGAGGGGGGAGTCAGGATACTTTATTGTGGAAGGGCAACGGGAAGGGCATTTTCAAGGTGAATTGTGCTTAAACTGTTTGAACCGCCCCAACCAGGTGACAAGTAACTGGCCTTGGAAAGGAATCTGGAAACCCAAAATACCACATAAGTTGTCTTGTTTTGTGTGGTTATTAGCTAAGGAAGCAGTTCTGACCCAAGACAACATAATGAGGAGGGGGATCCCATTGTGTTCAAGGTGCCTATTTTGTGGGGAAATTGCTGAGAAAGTTAACTATCTTTTTCTACAGTGCAACGCAGCTAGCTAGCTTTGGAGGCTATTCCTTAATCTCAAAGGCATGTCATGGGTCATGCCTGGAAAGATCACTGGAGCCATTCAGAGTTGGGAAGAAGCTGGAAGGCAGTTTAAGAGCAGAGAGAGATGGAGAATTGTCCCTGCAAGCATTTGGTGGGTAATATGGAAGGAGAGGAATTCCAGATGTTTTGATAGTATTGAAAACAGTATGCAAAAAGTCAAGCTTAATTGCTTGTTGCTACTGTGTTTCTGGTGTAATTAGTTATACTCAAATGACACTGTCTCCCTAATTGATGAAATAGACTCAATTTAGGATCCGATAGATGGATTTGATGTGCTTACTGTAAATATGACTTAGTACTTCCTATGTACTGTTTTGAGAAATATATGAAGTTACCTGTTCCAAAAAAACAAATAAAAAATTACTCACTCCATTTAAAAAAGAATGATCTGTTTTGAATTGGCACGAAGTTTTAGAAGAAAATAAAGAAGACTTTTGAATCTTGTAATCTTAAATTAAAGTTATGTCAAATGTACCAAAATGCCCTTTAGTCTTGTGGTCTTAACCATGCCACGTGGAAAGTTGAAATTAAAGTAGTGCCGAAAAAGGAAAGGGTCATCCTTTTGGAACAGACTAAAAAGGAAAGTAGGCCATTCTTTTCTAAGCGGAGGGAGTATAAAAATTGAAATCCTGGATCAAGGAAAATGGGAGTGTGACTGATTCAAATTTTTTTCCTTGTCGAAGTAACATTTAGGGTCACTCTCAACCTCTGCACCTGTTCCTCTTATCTGAATGTGGCTGCCAACTCAAACTATATAGTCAAGTTTGAAAACATATAAACATATTTTTTGTATTATTTGCCAAGTTATGGGTAGAGATGTCTCTAGGATTTGAATTTATGGATTCCTATAGCGATCTCAAGTTAACATATACTAATAATTGGGTTCACAGTCAATTATTTATTAGTGTTATCGAATATAAAAAGCGCAAAAGAACATGAAGGTCTGGTGGGGCTTTAAGCGCAAATAAAGAAATGGAAAAAAATTTATGATAAAGTGACATCAATTTCTTAGTGTCTCCTCTTTAGGAGAGGTTCATTGGCAAGAAAAAGTATGTCTTAGAGCCCTGACGACACTCAAGGGCACATTAAGTGAGGCGAAGTGCTCAACATGTTTTACGCACGTCTTTGCCAACAATTTAAATATTTAATGGATTTCCTTAATTCATATATGGGGTTTGGACAAATGCTACTAGGTTAACGAGAACGGTGAACCCACATGTTACATCGTGGATCCACCCTTGGTTATAGGGTTCCATGGCATCCCCACCAATCCACATGGGTTCGCCCCTAGTTGTAGAAGCACAATGTACAACTACAACATGTGGGTACCTTGCATTGATCATCTTCATGCTAGAGATAGGAAGAGGTTATGTATGTCTTTCTAAAAAAAATAGAAAGAAGATTAGTTTATGTATTGTCTTTATGGCTTGAAGTGTTACTATTTGAGAGACTGATAATTAGGATTTTGGCTCCTTTCTATTTTTATCTGTTATTTGTATCCTTTAATGCCCTTTTGAATTGGGCCACATTTTGTGAAAGGACTTCTATGATATCTCATATCAGGACAGCTGCTTTTGCGTGTGAACGATAATAGATTTGTTATCCGGAAGGAATTTGTGGTCATCAGGTCATTTACGTAATGGAAAAAGAGTATTTTTGTTTTGTCTATTGGTTTAAAGTTCTCAGTTTTGAGGGGTCTCTTCCATTAGACATAAGCCGCATAACTATGTTGATTTGATCGAAACGTTAAATCCTTCAGAGTTTGTGACAGTAGTGTATTGTTTGTCTTTCTTTTGCACAGAAGATAATTTTTTTGGCCCAGTATCTCCCAATTTTATAAGGCCAGGTCGGCTTTCTGATTCAGCAGCGTCCGACGAAAATCACGATATTACTATGGATTCAACAGCTTTTTCCATGCAGTTCCGTAGATTTGTTAGATCAGATTCAGGGATAGACTTGAAGACCCCAACAGAAGTATCATTCGAAGTGAAAACACCAACACAGACCAGTCAGCGTAGTTCCATGGAACTGACAATGGCCGATAAGCCGATTTCTCATTCTTCTATCCCTGTTGCCAATTTTAGTGGCATTAGTGATTCGAGTGACATGAGTCTGATTGGAGAAAACTCGCGAAGATATGATTATGGGAGACTCTCTCCTGATTTAGAAGCTCTTTTAGCAGAAGGCCAAGAGAGATCGCTCACAGTGTCTATTTCAGGAGATATCAGTGTTTCAAAGTCACCAACAAGCAAGAAGATGGGGGTTGGAAGTACAATGACGGATTTAAGTGGAAATGGAGAACAAGAAGCAAATGCAGTTGTTAGTCTTAATATGCAACCTGGACCTTTGTGCCAGAAAATCGACGCAGCTGATGGTTATAAGTTTCTTTCACGTGTTGTTGATGGCGATTCATCACTTAGATCCACTGTTCCAGCCCTGGATAATTATGATGATAGAGTAAACCAGTCACCAAAGCAGTTAAGTGATGTAAGTACCCAAGTTATGGTTTGTCAATTCCGTTGCTTAAATGCATAATCAATAGTCTCGACGTGTTCTTTTCTTTTGTTTACACCATCTTGGTACACCACATAGTTGATGCTTGTCTGTTATTCCGTTCTTTGGTGTACATCTATGTAAATACTTCATCATTTTCCATTTGACATAATGTTCATGTCTGTAGTGCTTCCTGCTCTGAAGTTCTAGATGCTGAGTTTATTTAACAATAGGATAGTTGATAGAAGTGCCTGTGGTTTCTTGTAGCCTCTTTTTCGTGGTGTTTTGGTGATGTCTATGTTTTACGAATAGATACTTTATAGTATTACGTTGTGGGTGTCTGGTTTCCTTTATTATCTAGCGGTGTGATATTTCTTGTTGTTGTTTGCTTTTATATTTTTTGTTTGTTATATTGTTATCTGTCTTGAGCCTGGGGCCTATCGGAAACAACCTCTCTACTTCATCTGAGGTAGTGGTATGGACTGCATACGCTTTACCCTCCCCAAACCCCACTTTGTGGGAATACACTGGGTATGTTGTTGTTGTTGATAGGTGATAGAAGATGACTTCAAGTCTAAGATATGATCATTTACTTGCCATCATCAGTTCTTTTAGAACAAAAGGTGAATTGGACCCTGTTACTCATTCTCCAATTGCATAAACTAAAATATGACAGACTAACATGGTTAGAGTGAATCCTGTGTCAGTGATATTGTACATATGGTGAATGCCATGTATCTTCAAATGCACTTACAATGCCTGGTCATTGTGATTCTGTGTTTCTTAATTTTTCCAGGGGGCTTTAATTAACTTAATCTATCGGTAGTTAGTGTCTTGTTTAGTGATGCAGTTCTCTACAGTACATTTCATGTTGAGGCTAAAGTCCTTGTTGTAGCTGATGTCTTGTTTAGGGATGCATTATTTTACTATCCTGTACATGCCAATTGGGACTAATTACTTGTTAAATTTCATAGATGTGCTTGATCCATGTTCCTGGTTAGGAAGTTAGGCTTAAGCTACTGTGCGTTTTCCCACTGAACCGACTTCATGTTTTTCCGTTGTTTAATTGCAGGATTTTTGTGAAAAGAATAAATCTGTCAAGGATGCTTCTGTGTTAGAAAATAGTGAAACCCTATGTAGTAACAATGGTGAGCTCGGTGAATTTTGTGGGTTCCCATGTGGTGGAGAGTCTCCGTTGGTAGATTTAGTGTCCTCTTCACCAGCTACACAAAGACTAATAGTTATGGGTAGTCCTCCACCTGTCAAACATAATTCAACGGCAGTGTCTTTCCTGGAAGATCCCATTTCCTTTTTGAGCAATGAAAAGAGGAGACCTGGGACAAATTCAGCATCCCTCCAGAAGAGCATTTCCAAACTTGAGAGGCTTAAGGCTTCTGCACTCTCTTCTTCCTGTGGTGACAAAATCCCCAATATGGGCGTCAGAGCTTTAGAATTTCCAAAAACTTCTCCCTCGGAGTCTATATTGAAGAAAAAGAATATTGATACAGGAGTCAAATGTATGGATGCCTCTATGACTTGTACAGAGGAGCAAACTTCAGGTACTTCTATGAAGGAGGAACAAAGAAAAACGTTTACCCCTGATGGTAGTAGGAGTAAGGCTCTTTCAATTAGTGAAGATGTTATTCGATGTGAACAATCTTTTGGTCCAGAAAAGCAGGGGAAATCTCTCAATCAGCTTGATGCTGGTATTCTCCCTATGGATCAACTGTTGAAGCCTGCAGACCCCTTGTCTTCATCAAGGTTTTCGTGGTCAGGGCAGACAAATGACATGGTTATGCCAAATGAACTCAGGCAAAAGATATCACTCATTTCTAGGACTGATTCCCCATTGGTTGATTATGTAGCGCGGGAGGAAGTGATTGCTATTGCTCAAAAATTGTTTTTTTCTCCAGAAAAATCCTTGCAGTCAAAGTGGGCTGGACATCAGTCTAGCCCCTTTAAAGAATCAAAGTTGCATGATGAACATCCAAAGAGCTTTGACCCAGAAAAAAATGTGTCTCCAATAAGTCAATCGACAGATGGACCATCTGCTACTGCAACACCTGGAAACTGGTATTGTTCATCCACATTAACTGAAGAACAGTCTGGTTCACCAGTTGTAAAAGGCAGCAAAGAGTTGAAGCAACCAGACAGGACACATAGCATAGAAGCTAAGCTCCTTGATCAATCTAATGAACTGGGAAGCTCTGAGGACTCGAGAATCTCCAGGGATGGGAGCTGTCATCTATCGTTGGCATTATTAGATGGGAATATTCAGTGTGAAACAGGCCTCCCTATACTTGAAATTGATCCTCAAGAGCAAAATAAGTCTTCTTTTGCTTGTGCTGCTTCCTCCTCTATACAGAATGTAGAGTCGTTGGTAGTTGAAAAGGTTAGTACATCATTCTATTCCCTTGCATGTTGTTTACGCTCATCATTAACTATATTGTGGCATCAGTATGCAGCTAAACCTGTGTCCTACATTAGCCATGATAATTGGCTTATCTACTACTTCCCTGTGGTTATTTGTGCCTCTATTTTATCCTCTTCTTTCAATTTGGCATTGTCCTTTATTCCTCAAAGAAGCTGCTTTTTTTGGCAATTGTCCTTCCTCTTTTGTTAATTTTAGAATATTGAAACTGATATGTGAACATGGACTGGATCTTATCAATTTGGTGTTCCATTTAATTTATAATGCTAAATCCTTATTTTGGCTTCCATGGACACTCTTGCTGAATGCCTTTTCTAGTACCGTTTCAGATTGGAACTTTGCGACTTGCATACAATATTCACTTAGTATTTGTATAACCATATTCTCCAGGCTCCTGTAAAAATGTCTTCACGAAGTCCAACAGCAAAGGGGCTCCACTCGCTGTCACAATCTAATTTTATAGGCGAAGTGAGGCAATCTCCTACATCCAATCAATCTATTGTAAGATCTAGAAGCTCTTCTGCCCATAAGAGAAGTAGTGAAGAGTTGACTTTTGGAGATATGGAACACACAAATGAAATTATCATGTCTCATAGGAGCCCAAAACTCCAACGAGGGGTTGGTAATTATCCAGGAACTTCAGGAAATCATGATGAAAGTGGAAAAGAAATGCGGAGAGCTCATGATGAAAACAGACAATGGAAAGACGTAAGATTGCCTTATGGTCTTTCTATATTACTTGCCTGGATGGCACTTTCTCTGAAGAGAAGGACCTGGGAAATGAAAGAGCTTCCTCTTTACCTTGCAGATTAATTCCAAATTTATGGATAATACAGATGAGTGGATATCTTTGCCTAAAGAAAGGCTATCTATGCCAGCGGTATAGTCTTTTCACTTCAAGATATGCTTTAGAAATGTCTGTGTTGGTGGAATTTGCTTCTAGATGTAAAATAACCAGATATTGATTCATGTTGTCTTATCATCATTATTGTTTGCTAATAAATTGTTGTAGATTGAAGTGGTGGAAGACCTTGTCACCCGGATGCAGAAGGCAAAGACATACGATATTTTGCAGAGTCAAATTCTTACTCAGGTTTCTTTGATTGGGGCTTCATTGAGTCATGTTTCAGAAATAATGAAATGCAAAATGATAATTGATGAAATGTTAAATGGCATTCTTCTTAACACCTCAGGGAGTTTAATAGCTATTGACATTGATTTCCTCATCTTTTCAGAAAACGTCAGTTTCCAATTTTCTGGAGAAAAGGTATATTCTCATTTCACCTTTATTTTTCTAACTGAAATAGTGTTCATTCATTTTGACATCAGATTAGTTTGTGCTTAGAAAGTGTGTCATCTCTCTAATTTGTAATGATAACACAGAGCTGTTGAAGCAATAATGTTGTTATGTCAGCTTGTACATGAGAAAGCAAAGTTTCACTTGAGGCATGTGAAGAGGGAAAAACTGCTGGTAGTATTTATTTATGTTCAGTCTCTACTTTTATGATCACGTTGCCACTGTTTTGACATAATTCATTAATGCATATAGGAAAAATGTCGACTGTTGGACTCTGGAATTCAGAAGTCTCAAATGTCTAAGATCAATCATTCACTTCATAATTCTGTAACTGTATCAAGAGGCACCCAGGGTAATGCAATATCTAGTGAGAGCTCATCAGCCTGTGAAAAGGTTCTGCAGGAGGTACTTCATAGAAATCAGCTTGTGATTACAGTCTGTTGTCTGGTGTGCCGATCACTTCTAGCCTCTAGGACACTTTGAGTTGCTGGTTATATTTGCTGTCTAAAAGTTTAGGAAATTTTAATAAGGAACGAAGTAACAGGAAACTTCCCTTTTCAACCTATCATTTTATTTGCCAGGACAGTTATTTATTTCTCCATCCTTAGTTCCTTGTTCAGCTGAAACTTGGTGGTGTTTTTAGGTTTTAATTGTTGATTTTATGAGCATGTATATGTCATTAACTCTACGTTGTACTTCTGAATTTTGCCCATCACTAAAAACTTGTAACTGGATTCTTAACTTATTGATCTATTGGCATTGGTCTTTGACTTTGTATGTCAGTTATTATCCTTTCTGTGGCTATAGCTTGACATCCATTTTATTGACAGTTCAAGTGCTCTTAGTTGTCCTGGTCAGTATATGTGGTTACTCTACAGTTATTATGAGGGCTCAACCATCGGTTTTAGTTCCTTTTTCTTCCCAGTTGAAGTTTGTCTTCTGCATGTTGTTGGCATCAAAGATTCATAATCTACTGATTTATCTGGTACAGACTGGAGTTCAGGTCTATGCATCAGAATTAATTGTTAATTGTGGAACACCTGAAAGATGGCAAGATGCAACAGCTTGTTTTATTTGTGACCATGCTTCTAGGATAACTATTTAGCACTTCATACCTTCTAATATTCAAGAAATTTTCTCTCATTCCAGGTTCTTTGTCTTTGGATGATGGAGACACTAAGAACAATTGTCTTACAGTTTATCATCCTCTGTGCACGTGTGCATATGTCTATGAGGATGAAGTCTTCTTTTTTAAAAAATTTCTTCATAATGTAATATCATGTATTCAATGTTTTTGCTCCCTCTTTTTCAGAGGACTCAAAAGTTTGAGAAACTAAAGATTACATGCTTGATATTAGCAAAAAATATAATGCTACGTTCCTCTGCTGTGTCTTAATTTGTTGTACTTGCTATGGCCAATTTCATCTAGTTCTGGGATGCAGTTTACTAGTGACTTGGACAACTTGTTCTTTTTGTGATTCATGTACTATACAGACAGCTTATGTAATGCAGGTGCCTCAAAATAAAGTGGTCACTATCAAGGAGGCTTTGGAAATTTCAGAAAGAAAAGTTGCAACTTTGACTAGATCTTTGCATTCTTCGATGAAACTTAAAGGAGAACCAAATTGTGCCGATACTATCATTGCTGTTAAAGAACATCTAATGAGGCGATCGTGTTGTAGATTCCTACGTCAAGATATGCAGGTCTGTCCCAAGTTATAATGCTTTAAGCTATTCTTTTGTCACTAACACATATCATTTATTATTTTTAGATGTGTGTCATTCAGAATGTAAGGAAAGGGAATGGCCATTACAATATCATCCTCAACTATCTTGGTTTGCTGGTTCAAAGGTTCTCTTACAATTTTCCTACTATTTTTCATGGTTAACGTTTTGGAAGAAAGTTCTGTTCTACCTCTATGTCTTGATACGTTTAGATTTTTTATTTGTTTGATAATTCCAGTTTGAAGGTGACTGTTGGTCCCGCCCCAAGCATCATCATCTCTAACAATTTGAATGATCTACTAATCACAAAGGTAAAAGTCATGATTATGCATAAGTTTTATTTGTATTTCCTTTCCTAGTCTTGGTTTTATTTTGATGTGCTACATTTTGGCTTAGATTTTCCCAAATATCAATTCTTGTGCTGCATTGAGATTTGTGTTAAAGGCTGAGTTTTCAAAGAAACTTGGTGCTAGGACTCCAGCGCAAGAAATGCAGGTAAAGCACAAACTAATGTATTTCCATAGCAATGGTAGACGACTTTGTATATCAATGTAAATTACCACCTCTCTCACATAGGCAACAGTTTCAATAAGGTAAAGCGCACTGCATGCGTCATCCTGCACAGCACACCGACACACTGACACACTGTTGTTGCTGCATGTGCCATTTTGTTTAGGGAATAGGTAACAACTAACCCTCTTGGGCCTCTTCAATAGGGAAAATGAAAATAGTTGTACTAAGAAAAGAAGAGGATCAAATGCAAAATTGAATCACCTAGTTATATATGGCTCCTAGCAAAGATTGTGTTTGAGACTTGCTCAATAACCCTCTTAAAGTGCAGAATGAAGAACTGGGATCTTGTGAAAGCTGATACTCTCCCTGTCTTAGTTTATGCCTCACACTTTCATTTTTATTCTGCCCCAAAAGAATGGCATATAAAACAATTTTGAAGAATTGACCTAAATAGCTGGTGGATGTATAATATATGTATAATGGATGTAAAATGTGTGTATAATCTACATATATTGGCTAAGAAAAGTAAATAGTGAATCCAGCCAACTATTTATGTAAAAATCGTAACAATTTAACTTTTCAAATTCTTACTTTTATTTCTAATGAGATAGAACAAGCATTTGATCACATTCGTTGGAGCTTTCTTCTGAATCTGTTAAAGCAACATTGGTTTTGGACCAACATGGACAGAATGGATGCACTTCTTACAAAACTGGAACGAGTTTAACAACTTAGGATCAAGTGCGTTCCATGGAAGACTACACAATTGTGCATCTATTTTAATCCAAGTCGGCCTTGCAGTTAATGCAGTATCATTAGAATTTTTGTTCTAATGATCGTCATATCGGTGGCCTGTAAACCATAATTCTACAGAAGCAAGCTACGCATTATAATTGAAACTACCATCTAGCTTGTTGTAATAATTACAGGTGATAATGGGGAAGAGAAAGTTGACCTTTAAATATTTTGACTTACATTATTTTCAGACATTTATAACTACTCTTGATTTTTCACCAAAAGGATATAGAAACCACCCGAAGTAGAACACAGAACAAATCTGGAAAACTCTTTTTTCTTTTTTGCTTCTTCAATTCTGTTTTGCTGAATCTGTTTTTGGAGAAAAAGGAGGAGAATTATAGAAAGAAGGGCTCTGATACCATGAGAAATTAGGAGAATAGAATAGAATTGGGGATTAATGTCTGGATTATCTCCTCAGGCTAATGGGATTAAATAGTTGTTACAGAGAAGGTAATAAGGAAAGAAAGTAATAAGGATATTACGCAATCTCCTAATTAGGCATCTCCGAATTGCCTGATTACAATGATTTGGAGATATTCCCACATCTACACTATCGAATTATACCATATTTAACACAACTGATCTCTTGTTTCTCCCATCATCTCTGAGAAGTCACCCTTTGACCTAGGAGAAACTCAGACATTCAGACCGATAGGGTATTGATAGGTCTACCGTTTATCATCCTTGTTTCCTCAAGTATGCCGTAAGCATACTTCATTGTGAAATGACAATACTTTTTCTAGACTAAGCAACTTCAATACCTAGGAAATGTTGTAGTTTGCTTGGGTCTTTGATATGGAATTGCTGAAAGATATACTGCGTCAAGCTGTCAATGCCCTCTTGATCGCTGTCAATGATTGATAACTGTATTCTTATCATAGACTACCAAATGGATGCATTGATTAGTGGTTGAGTGTTGGTAAAATACAAAGTGACGTCACTTCAAATCATGCCAAACTCGTTATAACTGTGCTAGATGTTGAAACTATAATTGAGTAATTAGATTATGCTCTTTATAACAATTTAAGCCTTTAGATGGATGATCATACACTTCTATATGGTAGCACTTATGGATTAGGTCTTGACTCACCCATCAGATTTCCATCATTTCGATAGTCCATTAGCAACTTTTTGATCATTTATGGTCATTCATTACAACCAGCAATCCGTTACATCAAATTTCTCCATTCACTAACCACCATTAATATCTTTTGAGGTAAGCACCACTAACCTCCATTAAATAACTAATATCTACCATACATATTACATAGTCTACCCATATCACATTGATACTAATTTATCAAGTCTAGATGGAGAAATTACCTAAAGGATTAAAATCCAACTCTCGTCGTTTTGAAGAACTTGGTAGGTTTTAGCAATCTAAGCACAAAGAATAGTTTTTTGAAGGGCTAGCATTTATGAGCATTGAATAACCCAAAGTCTCATTAATGATCCCATCTTTGTTGTTTGATCAAGTCTTGGGGTGAAATTTCTCTCCAAAACACGTGTCATAGTCTTGTTTTGAGTTTTCGGACAAATATCTTGAAACTCGTTTTAAATGGTTGAGGGCTTAGGGCATCTTTGACGCCGTGGTGTGTTTGTTCGGGCAAAGGCATGGGTAATACGCTAGTTGCTTGGCTTGCTTGATGCCTTAGTTTTTTGACGGTTGCCCATTAAGCTGCCTTGGCAACAAACTTCCTTGCGTAATGCGGTAGCAAGACTAACGTCTGATCTTGTCGACATCTAGGCAACCTTCACGCATTAGTCACAAAATGGAGCTGAAATGTGCTGCCCCTGTGCAAGCGCTGAAACTTCCTCACCAAAACATGTCCATGCATTATCCATGCCATGGTTTAACTCTCTCAGCCTCTATGCAATAGGCGCGTTATGCAGCCAACCTGTAGTCTATTTAACCTTTAAACTTCAAAATTCTACCTTTTTTCTATATGTCAATCCAACTCATCCCCAGTTCATTTCTAACACCCAAGTCAACATCCACATCAATGTTCAAACAATGGAATCACTTATGTTTGCCTGTTACATCTGCTGCTCTTGAAGCTTAGAAAGAAGATGCTGAAGCAACTGATATATTCCTGCACAAATAACTAAAAGATCCACTGAAAGGCTTATTTTGGGCCATTAATTGTTCGAAAGCAAATGAGGATATCAGTAAAACGATTCTCGAAGACTGATTTTTTTCATGTCGGGAACTGTCTCAGTACTTCTACTTTAACAACTTGTGCTTTAAAATCAATCTTTAACAGTGAATCTTGCCGAGCTGCTTTTTGAATTCCGCCTAGATATTTCAAGCTTCTTGAGATTGATACAAGTCTATTGATAATATGTGCAGGTTACCCGTTCCCTTTTTGGCAACTCGCTTGATGTGGTCGCAGAGGTGCAAAAGGCACAAACAAAGTTTCGTACCTTGGCGGATATTACCTTTTCCATTCCAACTGGTATTGTTGTTAGATTCTTTCTTTCATTTCTCACCCCACATCTGTTTGCAGTTAGGCCTCTAGCATCAGGTGCTTGCTGACAATTAATTTAGGGTTATTTATTGCTGTAATTTCAGCTATTTAAATTTAATGTTTGTGGTTGTGTAATTACTCCTTCTGCCCTATACTACCTGACGTTATTTAACAAAGTATGGAATTTTAACATGCTAATTTGACTTTATGCTATATTGATGGTGTGAAATTTAAAATAATCTGTGTAAAGTTAATCCGAAAGAACATTTGAATAGATTTATTACTGCAAAATACTGAAATTTGCAGAAGTTACATAGAATATATCATTAATGGAATGGTTTAACATGTTGAGATTTTCTAAAATAAAGAGTCATGTAAAACAGAGCAGTGTAAATATTGTATTTCAGTTATACAAATTTCAATATTGTAGAATTAGGGGTTGTAAGTTCTAATTTATATGCGTTTTTACTTTATTTTGTTGCACCGTTGCTTTCTTGTAAGTTTGGTCACAAAAGGTACTGTTGTGGGAAAACTCAATTCTGTTTTCCTATTTAGTTGTAGTCTATGTTGCTTGGACTCTTCAAAAATGATGCCGGATGTGTGTTGGGTCCTCCAAAAGTAGTGCATTTGAGAAGGATCCGACATGAGTGAGGCAGCATATTGGAGAGTCCGAGCAACATAGATTTTAGTTGAATTTTAGATTAACATTTCCTTTGGTTGAATATTTCGATAACCCCTTGCGAGTAAATTGCATTTAGACACCCGAACTACGGCATGTTACAATTAAGCACCAGAACACATGATAAAGTGTTCCTGTTAGACACTTCCAGCTCATAATCTGAAAAAGTTTTTTGCGCGTGTTCAAAAGTCCCATTTACATAGATAAGTTGATAATATAAAATCGCCGCCTCCTTTAATTATACACATCAGCATCATCTGGAACATGCATGAGATTTTACGACTTATTGAGGTTAATGCATATAATTAAAGAGGACCTATTTTAAATGGTTAACTTATGTGCGCATTGGGTGCTTGAGAACACGCGCCCGCAAAAGCTTTTTCAAAATTTTGAGTTGGAAGCGTCTAATAACAGCAGTTTATCACACTTCAGGTGCTCAATTGGGACATGTCACAGTTGAGTGGCTAAGTGAAATTTACCGGCAAGTTAAGGGGTTGTCTATTATTCTGCCATTTCCTTTGTCTTTTTTTCCTCTCAAGGGGCTATTTATTATTCTTTTGACTCACCTTAAAAGTTTTCTTTCTCCTTTCTTGTAAGTTTCACATCAGGCGTGCCCGCCTGTTTGTTGATCATTCTTTTTTGTACTTCTAGTTATGATTTTCTGATGATTGTTGTCATTTTTCATATTCTCAAGTTGTTGAGTTCGTCTTACACGCTACATTTCATATATTATGTTTCTAGCATGGAAATGTGCTAATAAAATTGAAGATTAGTGACTGGTAGAGACAGCTTTGTTGTCCCCTGGGGATGAATACTTTTAATTCTTATCTTCGGTAGCATGGTTACATCATTTGATTTTTTAGTGCTTTTCTCACAAAAAAGAGGAAATTGTCAATTAATTCATATTTTAGGATGGGTAGACAGATAAACTTCATGCCTAGGTGATACATGGGCATAACATGCCTTTACTTTTACTGCAATTTATCAGAAATTTAAGTCTTCTGCAATAAACAATAAATTTGTCCTTGTGGAGTAAGTTTTGTCGAGGGTCAATCTGAAACAATCTCTCTACTCCCTAAAAGTATGGGTAAGGCTGCGTACATCTTACCTTCCCCAGACCCCACTTGTGGGGATTACACTGGGTTTGTTTTTGTGGCGGAGTAAGTTTTTAGTAGTCCTTGCTATTGGCAGATAATTTAAACTATTTTGGTGGCTTAAGCATGGTGCATTTTTATAACTAACAGTTGACTTCACGTTTGCAGTTGAGAAACTTGAGTTGCAGCTTCATTTTATGAATTTTACTACTGGAAAGAAGGTGAAACTGACACTGGACGTGTCATGCTTGAATAGGTAGAGTCCTTATGTCTATACAGCTACTTTTTTGTTTTCACTTTTCTTAAAAGATGGTGTATGAAGTATGAACTAGTTCATATTTGTCATGCTTCCTGCAGGATAAGTTATCTATACTGTGCATTATAAAATGTCCATTTAGTTGTCAAAACCAGAAAGAAAAAAGGGAACTAATGTTAAAAATAGTTTGATAAGTTGGTTGCTGCACATAGGTGATAAGACAAGCACAATGAAATCATTTAAGCTGGTTTTGGAAACCTATCTATCTGGTCTCGAATTTTCTTGTCTGCTCTTTCTATCCCAGTTAGAAAAATGGAGACCGTGGGTTGTTTGTGTGTCATTTTTTTGAAACAGAAGAGTTGATGTATGATCTGAACATAATAATGCTCCATTAGTTCCAGTCTTCTCTTCTTAGAGAAAAGCTTAAAACATTAGCTCATCACATTCCTTAGTCTGGCGGTTTTTAAACTGCTAGCTTATTTCTGACATAGGAAAGCCATATGGTCTGAACCATCAGTTATTAACAATATCGGATAAAGTGATGCATCTGAGGCACAGGCTACTGTGCTCTAAGCAGATAGGCGCACATACAATTAAATCAAGCAATTAAGTTGCATTAGTGTGACCACCTGTGGCAGGACAACTACATCACTTTACACCATACAAAATTTGTCTGAAGTTCTGCACATATATCATTTTATAACCTCAGTCCTCCTTACTGGTAATTTAGTCAGAACTGTTTTCTCTATTAGAAGTTTTTTTTAATCATCATATGGGTTGTGTTGATTGGTAGCGAATTCTGCTTTTCATTAATTCTTCATAAGATTATCTACCAACTTCTAATTGATATGTGACAAGATCTTCAATGTTTCTCACAATTTACTAACGTTCTGAGGATTTTATGACAGAGGGGTCTATCCTTCAGAAGTTGTTCCATCTCAGTTTGCAGCTCTAGCTGTTCCCGCGAAACATTCAGATGATCCACTACTTGATGAAATTAGAAATGCTGTCAAAAGCCTTAGAGATGGATACATGAGGATTATACGGCTATGTGATTGTATTTCGCAGGTGGTTCAAGCCTCGGGTGGATAACTTCAGCAGAAAGGACAATTAAACAACCTGGATGAATAGACTCTTGTTGGGGTTTCCACTGCATGGAACAGATACGAACTTCCCATTGTGTACTGCTATCGTTGCCAAATTGCACAGGCTCTCCATTGTCACAGATCCTCTACTGCTGCAACAATTGTGCGTCATATATCGAATGATGATGGTTGTATATAGGGTGAGATTGTAGCTGAATGTATAACTTGTTATCCGTCCATGCTGAAAAGTAATGTCTTTCGGAGCATTCTCCCAGGCCTGGTTTTCTTTTTTCTCCAAACCCTTCTTATTTTCTTGTTTTCCTTTTTGTGGACGAGGGGCATGGGGGTCTAAAATTTAGAACTAGAGTGATCAGTGTGTACTTTAATGAAATAGTAACACAATCTGTTAGGCTGGCTGCATTTTGTTCGTGTACACGTTCCCTAATGAAAGGGTGAAAACTCTGACGAGGAACTCTATAGTTTGCCTATTATTTTATCTGTATGGGTTTTCATACTTGATGCAAATGTATTTAAAAGTGTCGTAAGTATTTCGAAATGTGAATTTGACTAGGGATGGCAAGTACTAACTGTTCATTATTGCAGTTACTTTTCACAGGCTCGTTTGGTCATATATTCTGCTGGTTGTCGCTGTTCATTATTGCAGTTACTTTTCACAGGCTTGTTTGGTCATATATTCTGCTAATTGTCGTTTACCCTCCCTTATCTTTATCTTTTGGGCTAAACACATTGCTAGTTTTCTAAACTTGGCAAGAACTTTTACCTTGACATCTAAAGTGAATGCCGATCGTTTTCCCACTGTGTCATTTTGACACTTTTTACTGACTTGGCATATTATCTGTGCTGCACCTACCTTAAGTGCGTGACTAGCTATTTTATTTTGTAAAAAATATATATATATATATATATATATATATATATATTTGCTTCATCTTCTTCACTCTCCTCCATCTTTATGTATTAAATTCACAACTTGAAATAAATACTTGAAGAGGAAACAATTTTCAAGGTAAAATATTGAAATTCTTTATTCAAACAGCGTTCCATTACTTTAGACTGAAGAAATTGAAAGAAAATTAAAGATTCCATTAAAGCTAGTTTAAAGCTTCTTGTAAAAAACAATAATTCTAAAAATTAAATTTCGTTGCACTTGACTGGAAATTTGGTGGGCCTTTTTATGTGGTTGTGTTGCTAGATTCATTGCACGCAAAAACCTCAAAGACACTTTGTATCTTCACCATTGCCGGTGTTTGTGCCGCCATTGTCTGAAATTGCAATGGTGGCATCACTTTCAAACTCTAATTCAACGTGTTGTAGCTGAAATTAGTTGGAGCTCTTGTGTAGATGAGTTTG
Source organism: Capsicum annuum (assembly GCF_002878395.1). NCBI lineage: Eukaryota > Viridiplantae > Streptophyta > Magnoliopsida > Solanales > Solanaceae > Capsicum > Capsicum annuum. The sequence continues at coordinate 175,394,266 of NC_061117.1, read as the reverse complement.
CCTGCTCCAAATGCCAATTTTGGCATTGAATTTGACGGGAGAAAGTTGCCGGAGCTTCGATGTGTTTTTTTTAACTCAAAATTCATTGTTTAATAATTATTTTTAGGCATAAATTAAATGACAAATGTTCTCATGGTGGTCAGAGGAGGTGGAGTTGGTCGAAGGAGTGGTTGGCGGTAAGCTACTTGTTTTCCTTTTAAAAAAAAATTAACTAAATAGTTTTAAAATAGATTTTTCTCGCCATATATTTTAATAATTATTTTTTGTATATATGCGACACGTTTTTATTTAATTTGCTACTTTGATATGTCATCGGCTAGTGTGTTACATGCACCTTATCTATTTAGCTAATTATCAAAAAAGTGTCAAAATGACACAGAACGATCTTACATGAGGTGTCTAGAATAAATAAGGCTTAGTGGAGGTGCTGAAATAAAAGTTTGTGTTAAGTTTAGAGGTGTGTTGATGTGTTTGACCTATCTTTTGATATATTCAATGGATTTATCATATTGACAATTATTTTGACCATTAACTTATTGTAATCTTTGTATTTTAATCTAGGTTAGTCACAGAAACTAAGTTTATATCATCAGTAAATGAAGAAATTATTCGGTTGTTTTAACGGATAGAATTTGTTCATTTGTGTTTGCGTATTGAACGTATTGAGAGTTCTTTCATCTATGTTTGTGAAAGTTTCAAAATCATGGAGAAAAAGAGTAAAATGCAACAAGTGTTCTATGAAGATGAAAAGAGAAAAGAAACTAATTTCATATTTTCAAAAATATCTCTTGAGCTACAACATAATAAATGCCTCTTATATAGTTGGGCAAGTCCACCGACTTAGTATCCAAATTGGGTTATTACAAAAATAAGTCAATTCATATAAAAATGCAAAGTACAGAAATAGAAGACAAAATCACTACTCACTACGTAACGCAAACAACCCCTCTTAAGTTGGAGGGTGGACACACACCCAACTTGCCAAGTTAAAGCTGGTGCTAAGAACTAATCAAGGACTTCGTAACTATGTCAGCTGGTTGGAAAGCAGTGCGCACATGAGACAGAGAAATAAGACCCTCAACCAACTTGGTGTGGATAAAATGACAATCAATCTCAATGTGTTTAGTATGAAAAAAGAAATTCATGGCGATGTGTATAACAGCCTGACTATCACAGAGAATAGGAATACCTCGATCAATAGTTAAACCAAAATCCAAGAGCAAACGAACCAGCCATGACAACTCAGCAAAAAGCTTGCTCATAGCCCTATTTCAACCTCCGCGGTTGCTTTTTGGATTTCCAACTGAGAAGGTTGCCCCTTAAAGAGACACAAAAATCAATAACGGAGCGATGAGAATCAGGACATGCAACCCAATCACTATAACAATAACCCACCAGAGAGAAATCAGGAGAGTTACTCAAATAGATCCCAACATCAGGAGTCCCTTTAAGTATCGCAAAACACGCAAGGCAGCATCCATATGAGGAACTCGAGGAGACTATAAAAATTGACTAAGGTGTTGTACGGTAAAACAGAGGTCAGTTCTAGTGTACGTAAGAAAATTAAACTTACCAATAAGACTTCTATATGAGTTTGGGTGAGGCACCGGAGAACCATCATCAGTCTGAAGTTTGACACTTAAATCCAAAGGAGATACCACAGACGTAACCTTAGAATAATGAAAATAAACAAGTAAATCAAAAATAAATTTCTTCTGATGCAACAAAACTCCAAACTGATGATAATGAACCTCAATACCCAAGAAATAATAGAGAAGCCCCAAATCCTTGATCTTAAACTGCTCATCCAAGAAAGTTTTTAAGGCGTTGATTACAGTCAAATCATTCCAGGTGAGGATGATATCATCCACATATACAGTAAAGAACACAGTGGAATAGGCTGATTTCTTGAAGAAGAGTGAATAATTATTTAAAGAATGGGTATAGCCTCTTGAACAAAGAGATTGGGATAACTTGGCATACCATTGTCGAGAGGCTTACCGAAGTCCATATAATGATTTTTGTAACTTGCAAATCAAAGGAGCAAATGAAAGCGAGGAGAAAGAAACAGAAAGACCTTAAGGGAGTTTCATGTACACTTCCTCATCCAAATCCCCATGAAGGAAAGTTTTATTGACATCCAATTGAAAAAGAGACCAATATATCTTAATAGCAAAAACAACGAGACACCAAATGGTACACATCTTCGATGGCAGCTGTTCGAGTGTAAGAGTGAGGCTCAACTACTGTAGAAGACAAGATAACAAAAATAAAAGTAGTAGAGGAGTTGGCTATGGAAGGAGGAAGTTGTACCACATAATCCTATAGATGAGAAGGAACCTGGTGGTGTCTAGAACTACTCCTAGGTGCAGGAGGGGAATAGAGAATAGACGAGGGAGGTGGAGATGATGACACAGAGGTGGAAAGAGTCTGTTGAAACAAGGGTGAAACACTAAAAGAGTCAGTAAAGGGCAGATCTGGAGCAGTAGAGATAAAAACATTAGGTATAAGACAAAGAGAAGAACAAAATGTCGAATTAGTAGGAGGAGATGAAGGAAGCGAACAAAGAAAAACAGACTCATGAAAAATGACATTCCGGGAGATGAAAATAGATTTGCTTTTCAAATTATAGAGTTTATATCTCTTTTGGCCAAAATGATACCCAACAAAAACACAAGGGACAACCCTTGGCTGAAATTTGTCTCGTTGACATTTAGACACTGATACATAACACAAATAACCAAAGGGTTTCAAGTGGTCATAACAAGGGACTGATCAATATAATAATTCAAAAGGTGTCTTATTGGAAAGAATTGAATAGGAAAATCTATTTATTAGGTAGGTGGCAGTTAATAACAATCTCCCCAAAAACTTTTAGGAGATTGGATTATAAAAGTAGAGCTCTTGAAGTTTCCAAGAGGTGTTTGTTTTTTCTCTCAACAACAACATTTTTGTTGAGGTGTATGAGGACAACTGTTTGGTGTATGATTCCATTATCTGAATAAAATTATTTTTCTAGACTAGACGAACCAAGCTCTAGGGCATTGTCACTTTTAATGATTTTGACTGGTATATTAAATTGAGTCTTAACCATAGAAATGAAAGCTTTAATCATGGAAAAAATACCACTTTTGGGATTTAACAAATATGTCCAAGTAGCCCGACTATAATCATCTACTATAGTCAGGAAGTACTTGGCACCAGAATATGTTTGTGTATGGTAAGGGCCCCAAGTGTCAATCTGGATACGTTGAAACAAAGAAGTAGATTTTGATGAACTATCCGAGATGGGTAATCTAGTTTGTCTAGTCAAAGGACAAATATGGCAAACAAAAGATTATTTCGAAGACAATTCAGAAGATATAGAAGGTATGCACTTCATTTTTACAAAAGATATGTCTCCTAACTTGTAATCCCAAAGTACATCAACATTATTTACATTTTTCATAGATTATGCAGCAGAAACATAGGAAGAAAACAAACTAGTATTTAATGATTCATTTAAAGAAAATAAAGGAACAACATTCATAGATGGTGCAACATTAGTCAAATCTGAAATGGAGTGACCATGTCCAGTTAAGAAAGTTGTGTCCAGAGTGGAAGAGCATGCGAGTGGGTTGGGAAAGTGATTAAGGTGGTATAGTCCTTAGTGCAACTTACTAAGTACCATAAGCTTCTTCCTGGAAAGGTCCTGTATCAGGCAGGAAGAAGCAGTGAAGAGAACAATACTGTTAAATTGTTGAATGAGTCTACACATAGAAATTAAATTATATTTGAATGTAGGAATATAAAGTACCCTTTGGAGAGTAAAAGTTGAAGATAGAGCGAGAGATCCTGTAGAGGTTACCTTCACCCTATATCCATTAGGTAATACAACTAAGTATGGGACTGGAAGAGTGTAATGTCAGAAAGAAGGTTTTTATTAGAGGTCATGTGGTCGGTTGCTCCTGAATCTACTATCCAAATGCTTCTTGCTACACTAGTCAAAATACAAGCAGAATAAGCAACACCATTAAAATTAGGCAAGTAAGAAGAACTACCAGCAAAGTTAGCAGCTCCCATAAAGTTGGATTGAGGACTAGCATTTGAATCAAAAAGATTGCACTGTTGCAGCAACATAAATAACTGGGTAGATTGCTCCTTAGTCAAACCAGGAACTAAACAAACTTGATCAGAAGAAGAAGGTTCAGATGTAGTATACTCAAATTCTGATGAGATGTGGACTCCACATTAGCAGCAGTCCCAAACTTCCTATTTTTGGTGAACTTAAAGTTGGGCGGGAACCCATGCAATTTATAATGTTGATTAACGAAATGTCTAGGTTTCTTGCAGTATTTGCAAGTGAGAAGAGCCTTATCATGGATGGAATGGTCGAAGTGAACCTTATGAGTAAATTGCCTTGGAGGTGGTTGTGGATATTAAAATGACTTGAAATTCAGTTTTGCATGAAAATATGCCATTTCAGAACAAGGTTGAGCATAAGGACTAACTTGTCGTTGTGTTTCATCTTGTAAAAGAATATTGTAAGCACTATCAAGGAAACGCAAGGGGTTCATCATAAGCATGTTACTACTCACACCAACATAATCATCATTAAGCCCTATGAGAAACTGATAAAGTTTGTTCTCATCTTCTTGTTTTAAACATTCTTTTACAACACATGTGCACTCATTATTGTGATTTTTACATATCGAACCCAGCTCATCCCATAATTTTTTTCAACTTAGTGAAATAAGAAACTATATAAAGTTCCCCTTGATATATAGAAGCCCGCTCTTTCTTGAGCTCAAAAACTTTAGTTTCATTTAGGATGCCACATTTTTTATTAATCTATTCCCATATACTCTGTGTGGTCTCAGCATACTACACACTAGCAATAGTTTCTGGTGACAGGGAACTAGTTAACCACGATATCACTATGTTGTTACACCTATCCCATAGCCGCGCATGAGCGGAACCTTCAGGTAGTCTAGGGCAAGAGCTTTCAATAAATGCTATATTATTTTTGGCTGACAAAAATACAATTATTCCTCTTTTCCATCCACTAAAGGCTACACTAGAGAAAGTTAAATGTACAAAAGACATTCCAGGAACATCAGAAGAGTGAATAAAAAGAGGACTAGAGGAATCTACTCGTTCAGTGTTCATCTTAGATAACACACTCAACCAATTGAAAAACAATCACCTCAAAACTTGGAGAAAGATGTAGGGAATAAGGAAACGAAGCACAAAACAAATCCACAACCTGAAAAAATACTTTACCGGAGAAGCCGACACACAGTTGAGGATACTTGGAAAAATACCTTCAGATTAAAACTCTAGATCGGAGAAGACAACTGTAAGTGTGAGGATATCAGACAAATCTACAGTTAGACCGAAATATATTGTACTTTTCTGTCACAAATTTCGCTAGAAATCAACAAAATATTGCACTTTTCCGTCACAAATTCTAATAAAAATTAACAAAAAAGGATCAAAATTTGAATGAAAAATGAATAAGGATAGGATCGAAGAATGTAAAATAACTAGAATTTAGTGAATTCTCACTCTAATACCATGTGAAAGTTTCAAAATCATGGAGAAAAAGAGTAAAATGCAACAAGT
>NC_061117.1:175380318-175385662 GCF_002878395.1 Capsicum annuum | reverse complement strand
ACTTGTTGCATTTTACTCTTTTTCTCCATGATTTTGAAACTTTCACAAAGTCTATTGTCAGTATTGTTACGCTTCAGTTCTTTCTTGAACTTGCGCATAGTGGAAGCTATAATTAATCAGATTGTACTTTTTATGTGAAATGTTCAAGGCTAGCTCCTCGTGTGGAATGTGTCGTGAAAAAGCATCTTTGAATATTCTCGATAGAGGTGTCAAAATAAATCCAAATTGAGCTGACCCGCCCAACCCGTCCAATATTTAATGGGTTGAGTTCAAGATAATTTATTATTGGGTACATTTCAACCCATTTTAAAATTGGGTTCAAATAAATCTAATTCAATCTCCACTTCAACCCGTTAATAGAAAAATAATTTTTTTAATAAAATAAGAAAAAACAAGCAACAATGTGCCCTCACACTCTCAAAATAACCCACCTAACCTCACCCCCTATCTCACCCCAACTCCAATACACCCCCAGCTTAACCAACCCCACCCCGTCTCTATTACATATATTATTTTTAATTTTTAAAAAGCTTTTATAAATTTTTTTGCCCTCCCCCCACCCTCTCCCTACCCCGAACCCCAACCCCACCTCCATCCCAAAAAATTAATTCTTTTAATTTTTCTTGAAAAAAAATAAAAAAATTTTCTTACCCCACGATCAAAATCCTACCCCCCCTCCCCAAAAAGATATTCTTTTTAGAAATATTTTTTAAAAATTAATAAATAATTTTTTTTATAAAAAAAATCTTATCCCAACCCCATCTCCCTTACCCCTGCAACCCCCATACGTGATACGATAGTAGCCCATCCCCAAAAAATATAGTTTTTTTTTAAAAAGTTATTTTTTTCTTGAAAAAAATAGTATCTCGACCCCACCCCTTTCCTACCCCCATATCCCACACCCCTCCCCCTAAAAAATTTATTTTCTTTTATACAAATTCTTACCCACCCCATCACCCCCTAACCCCCATCCCACCCCATGGCATACCCCTTTCTCCAAAAGTTTTTTTTTTTTTTTTTTTTAAAAAAGTGAAAATAAATTCTTATCTCAACCTCATCATAACCCCCGACTCCCTGACCCACCCCTTCCCAAAAAATAAAATTTTATTTTAAAAAAAATTAAATTAAGAAAAATTCTTATCCCACCCCCATCCCGCCTCTGTACTCACACTCATCCAACTTTCCAACTTCATTCAAATTTATTTTCTTGAGTTGGGTTTACAAGAGATAAATATCAATATGTAATATTTTTTATACTAAGTGGGTTAAATTGGGCGGGTCAAGATCTAATTCGATTTTTACTTCAATTCAATCCATTTCAACCTAAAGTAAATTTGGGCGGGCAGAGGTGAACTCAGGATTTAATCTTGACGGGTGCACCTCTATATTTAAATATAGTAATTAATAGCGTTAAAGTTCGATATACACTTCTTTGAAAAATTATTAATTATAGTATTTTATAAGCAAAATTTTAATATTATTGAATATCATTAATTAGATTTAATATGACAAAAGTGTGTTATTCACCGTACTTAAATTCAACGTACTTTTATATTTTGAACAATAATAGAAAGTTTTCAAAAAATATGAAATTCGAGAGATTTGTTTGCTAGATAGTTGCAACGGGTAACATTTGATTTAAGCCTATTTCAAACTTTAAATTGCTAAATTTTTAAATAAAAAATAACTCAATAATCAAAAGATTAAAAGAAAATAAATATTATACAGTATAAGCTAGGGAGAATATCTACCTTTTGAAGTTGGAGAGATGCTTGTATTTTGAAATAAAATAAAAAATAGCTCAATAATATCAACAATAAATAAAAGAAAAAAGAAAAAGTATGAAATAAATGACTACTAAGTAGGAAGTCTTTTTTAATCAAAAGATAAATATATACATTTGCACAGTAAGTGTAAGGAAACTTAGAAAATGGAAAAAGGAGCAATAAAGAAATGTTGTTGTTGGGGTTCGAACCTGAGCAATCACGCAACAGAAAATTGGAAAATGATAAAAGGAGCAATAAAACATTGTTGTTGGGGCTTGAACCTGACCAATCACACATTAAGAGCAACTTTCAAGTGGCATACCGAACAATTTCACTGGCCAACCCAGTTATTATTGTGGGTGCACAACATATATTTAACATAATACTCTGATCTCTCTCTCTCTCTCTCTCTCTCTCTCTCTATATATATATATATATATATAAACTATATATATAGAGTTTTTCTCGAGGATAGCGGGTGCACGTGCACCCGCTAGACTCAATGTAGGTCCGCCTCTGTGGGCGGGTCATGACCCCACCGTATATCTAATTCAACCTATTTAATATTTTCAATCTCAACCCAACCCGTTCATTTGACACCCCTATTTCTCGATTTTTTTGTCGGGAAAATGCTTTATGTAGAAGGAGGAGAACGTGACAAATAGCGAGTCCTAATCCTATGATTAACTATAAACTGATTGGCCAGGCTTCAAGATGTAATGGGATATCTAAATTTGATCATTCCAGTGTACTTTCAATTGCAATAGGGGACATTAAACTGCAATTATGATTAAGTGCTTTAAAATAAACAACTTGATTAGTCAAAAAGAAATAGAGGGTTTTACCAACGTGGGCATGTTTATTGTAAAACATCGGAATTAATTGGATTTTGTTTGCTCTAAACTGATATCACATCACTGTCAGGGTCCGCTATCGTGGTCAGATTATGTAATTCATGTGTTTGTTGGGATGATTGTAGAAGTTACTTTAAGATGGATGTGAAGAGATAAATTTTCCGCCAAACTCAACTCCAAAACCATAATTCATAAGGTGAGGACCGTTCAAGTCTACACAGGGAAATTAATTAATCATTCCTTTTATGATGTGGAACTCTTAACACTCCACTTCAAACCTCGTTAATTGAAGTGTGAATATGTAGCAACGTGATAAACAAAGAATTGAGATGGATCTGATTTTGATATTATGTAAAGAAATGAATTTTGTGCCTAATTCAACTCCAAAACTAGCTCATAAGGTGAAAGTTCTCCAAATCCATCAATATTCTTTCAAAGTGGGACTCTTTACAATGGAAAACATAATATAATGAAACTTTTCAGTTATGAAAATCTTTAAAGAAAAGGTTACGACCCCAGAAAAGTCATGATAATGAAGCTTGTAGCATGTTTCATGAACCACACGCCAAAAAAGTGGGACTTCTGGTTTCTTAATTACGAAGCAAACTATTCTCAAATGTCCTCAACCAACATTTACATATTGACTTATTATACATAATAATAATTTCGCCTCAACAAACCAGTAATGTCAAGGTCCCAATTCCTCCCCTTTTCTGTATAACTTTTTAATTACTGTTACAATTTTGTCAAATCAATAGGACCATTGAAATTTCCTCTTTTTTTTTTCCCAATGCAAAGGTAGATCAAATAAAGTGGTCAATATAATGAAGATTCAATTTCAGCTTCCCCTCCATAAAGAGAAGGGAAGAAAACCAAACGAAATTGTGGGGAGTGATAATTACTCTTCCATTTTTAATCAAAAATTTAGGGGTCGAATTATGAATGTAAAATCGTCTTTGATAAGAAGCACTTTACCTTTTATAGTGAAACTTTTTGACATGAATTTAAATTAGTTGAATTTCGATTTGAGTATAGAATACTGCATGAAAAAGAAAAGGAGAGAAAAATAATGGCATCTGGATTTTGGTAAACAACCAAAGAATTTGTTATGCCTTACCAAACAAAATCTAGTGTATTTGATGGCGTGCGTCATTGTCAAATGAACATAAAATAACCACTCCTACTGACGTTATCAGAATATTTGACTACACTAGAAATTAAATTATAATGGCGGTGAGAAATATAATTTTATACCTCAAACAAAATAATTTGCCGTCCACGTCCAATGACTTTTTCTGAAGCTTCACTAATTAGATTTATATCTTAGCAGCAGTTTGAAAGGTTATTTTATTCGAAAATCTTTGAATTTATGTTAGTTTTCAATTTCCTGAAGCATTTTGTTATTTACTATGCCTTTTCAAGGTTTGTTGGTGGCAAAATGGATATGCCTTCTAGATGTAGTTAACTTTAAGAACATTTAAACTACCTATAATCGTCTATTTATAAGCTTGCACTCAATAGTCAATCAATTTACTTTTCGCTTTCTATTACACGCTTCAACTATTTGTTTATATAGTATGTGAAATCTAACTAATAGAAAATGTCTAAGAATTAGTTCCTATGATGATATTTTAATAGTGTTTGATACTTATTTTGTGACTTTTAATTAATTTAGATTCTCATTGTATAACTCGGGCTAACTGCAAATTTCATCTTAACACAACATATTTGATAAAGAAATAGACCTTGGACCTAATTCAACCTCAAAAGCTAGTTCATGAGGGGAGAATTGCTCAAGACCATATAAGGAGATCAAGGACCCTTTAATCCACCGATGTGGGACTCCAACACCCCCGCATACCCAGGGCTGGACATCTGGAGCGTGGACAATATAAGAAGGGGGGCCTAACATCGGAAACAATGAACTGGGTGAACCTGACTTTGATACCATGATAAAGAAATGGACCTTGGACCTAACTCAATCTCAAAAGGTAGCTCATGAGGAGAGGATTGCCTAAAACCATATAAAGAGATCAAGGACCATTTAATCCACCGATGTGAAACTCCAACAATATTAAGTTGGGGAAATAATAAAGTTGGGCAATTAGAGAATCATGAAGCACAGTGCAGTGAAAGTGAAACAATTTGGATGTGACATTACCTTAGCAAGAGATATAAAGTTCATACAACTCGAATTTATACTAGGTCATAGAATTAGAAATGGTTTTATAGGAGAGCATAAAAATTAGGAAACCTTATTAACATGTACCATTCGGCCAAACTTATCTGTTTTTTTTGCATAGATACGTATAAAGGTCAGTGTAGTACGCTAAAGCTTCTGCTATGTGCGGAGTTCAAGATAGGATCAGATCATAAATGTCTATTGTATATTATACTTAAATATACAAGCTATATATTTGTTGGTTATATTGTCAACTAGAATAGATCGGCCAAAGACGTTGGAATATAAAGATGCAACAAGTGTTTCATATAATTTTCTAAATTCTATTTGCCACGAACTAAATTTGATTTTTTGAAACAATACTTTTCTGTATCAATTTATATATATATATATATATATATATATATATATATATATATCTGCTATATTTAGAATTTTACCTTCTTGTAGTTTAATTGGTTCCTCTATCGGCATTCTCTTTCCTGCTGGTTTTATATGATCGCCCCTAAGTTCTGTATCGGGGTTTATCCTAATTGCTGGTC
>NC_061117.1:175328023-175377318 GCF_002878395.1 Capsicum annuum | reverse complement strand
TGTGTGTGTGTGTGTGTGTGTTTTAATGTATATGACATAATTAATCTCGATATAGAATGAAGAAGAATACTTACTAATCTGTCCATTTGATATCAATTGATTGGTACAGACTTGAAAGAAAGTAGATTTTTGGTATAATAAACAGTAAAAATGATACAAAAAAGCGTACTCTTTATAATCAAACTACTTTTTTCCTAATCTAGAGGGTATTGCTATAACTCATATCAATGCTACAATTAACGCGATAAAGTTTAATTATTCTCAAAGTGTTGATAACAAAAAAATAAGTGCCAGTAGAGGCAAGCCTTAGAATTTAAAGATAATGGGAGCACCATCGACGACGGATGCACATCAATCAAAACAATGTCAAGCAAGATTGACTCATTTATAAAACACTCATAAAACCGACGTTTTAGCATATAAATATAAACTAAATGACATAACTAGATTAAACTCGTTCCACAGACTAATAATTCGGGTAGCACTTTGCATGCATCGGATTACATATTTTATGCATTTCTAATTGTCAACTAAAAGTGAAAATGATGCAGCCTAGACTGAAGCTCAGATCTCGAGCCCTCGGTCAAGGGCCTAAGGGGATATGGTGTATAAATAACATCCCTTTGTCAAATACTATAAGTAGAAGAGATAAAATTTGTTAAAAGTGTTTTAGCTAAACAAAGAAGTGACAAGTATGTGATGGAATAAATTTTCGTTTCATTTTTAATTAAAAATTTCAACTTTAGATGTTAAAATTGCAATACATGGAGTATTTCTCCTTTTAGTTAAGTCTTATATAATTATACTAAGTCTTATATAATTATACTAAGTGATTCTCAATTAGTGACTTCATTTCAAATATCATACTATTTTATTTTCTTAAAAATGCAAAAGAACTATTTCATTCTTTTCAGTTTATATGATTAGTTTGATTTGACATGAAATTTAAAATAAAATTATGATCTAAAATAAGTCACATATATTTACATGGTTATAATTATTTTATTACAAATAAAACTTATATTTTAAATTAAATTATTATTAAATGTAAAAATATTTTATTTTTCTGAACTCGATTAAAAAAGGACAAGTTAAATAAATTAAGACATAAGGAAGGAACAAGAAATGAAAACAGAGTAAATACTCAATAAATTAAGAGAAAGGGAGTAACATTTTTCTTTTAAATGTGTAAAGATTTGGTGATGGCGGGCTTGTCTTCTTTGCTTGTCGTACTACTATATGGGTAAGAACGTGATATCAGCGTGACATAAATTAGGGCCCCCAAAAAGGTGAATAAAGCAGATGGCCTTTTTTCCTATCCTTTTTAATCATTGGCCGTCCATTCAACTGGCTATTAAAGTACTATAATTGCGTTATCCTCAATGAATTCTCACTACAACTATTTTTAGTTTCATGTATTAACTTTGTTTATTAGTGTTATTATTTGTTAATTAAACCACATGATTCTTTTCCCACTTTTGATTCTTATCCTTTGTTGTGGATGACAAGTGTCGAGGTATTTGGGATGCCACTCACCAAATCTAAAATAAGATACCTTTTTCATTTGGTTGTCTTATTGTTGCCCAAAATTGATTATACCTAGTGATATATTTGAATTACAAGTTTATACCTAGTGACATACTTGAATGACAACCCCTCATTCCACCAACTAATCTACTCAAAACGCCCACAATTCCTAGATCCTCAATCTACCACCTCATAAGATTACTCACCCTGCCCTCAACCGACTCAAAATTTTTGATTTCAATTCTGCTCTGATCAGGGACCTGACCCAAAATCATGCCCCAACCCTCGAACTAACACGTGACCAGACCTCAAGCCGACGTAGGACTAAATTTCTATCAAAACCAATATTCGACTAAGTTATGGATTGGTGTTAGGATCGGGTCTCGGGATTAGGTTTTAAGGATGAGGTCAGGGTTAGGGTGGGGTGTTGAGGTCGGGATCAGGTATAGGTATTAGGGCCGAGTCTTAAGATTTGGGTCGATCGATCTCGAGTTTTAAGGTTGGGGGTCTAGTCTAGTCATAGTGGGTTTAGGGGTCGAGAGTTAGGACATGGACCAGGGTCAAGGTTGAGTATCAAGGTCGATTTAGGTATTGAGGTTGGGTCAATCCTCAAGGTTAACTCTTAGAGTCATGGTCTGGTCTTGAAATTTGGGATCAAACTTAGGTCGAGGTCAAGTCTTGAGTTTGGGTCTCAAAGTTAGCATTCGAGGTCAGAGTTAGATCCTGGATCTATGTTGTCATGAGCCAAATTAACAGATCATGCAGGCACCTACACTATCCTAGGTAGCTAGAAGAACCCTCATAACCCAACCAAAGTATGCGAAAGATTCATGTTTTTATAAATAAAATCATTTAACACAGTAGGATAAACTATTCAAATCTAATACAAATATAAACAACTACCATTCACTACCCCAAGACCTAATTAAATATGTACAAAAGCTACTGTTGAGACCTTTAGGGTTGCACTACACTGTGAGGGACCAGGTCCCTCAAAGTCAATCACAGGCAAAATACAATAAAGTAACCAAGAATCAAAAGACAGTGCAGGAAGAGAAAAACACAAGATTTTAGCGTTAAAACCCCCTCGGTCAAAGAAGGGGAAAGCCATGGATTACCCTCACAAGCACCTCAAAATCCACTATAATCAAACTCTTGATTACAACCTTCATTGAACCTAACTCTAGGTTCCTTTTTCTTGTAATAACTCTACTACAAGCTCATCTTGACAACTCTACTAAGGACTCTCTATACTGATTAGCTCTAATCATTTTCAAACTTAGGTGACTCTACCTAAGCACTCTCTGTTCAAGAAAAAAAGTTCATTACTCTTATAACATAATTAATTCGTTTACAAATCAGAACTTACTCAAGAATAATTTCTTTTTAAGTACACATAAATAATTAAGACTTGAGCAGTGTTTAAATAGTGTTTTTGCTGCCTCTCTCCACTCTTTGTATTTTCTAAAAACTATTTGATGAAGAAGCGTTATTTTTGTTTTATAGCTGGGTGATGATTAGGGCTAAAATCTCAGTGGACTAGGTGTCCTATTCATTATAAGAAACACTTGCAAGTTTGTTACACAAGAGGATAAAACTGTGCACACACGCGTGCCAGCTGTACTATACCATGCACATCCAAGTACCTGGTCCCTTGAAGTTAGCTGCTCATCATCAAAACTTGATATAGAAAAATTTCCCCCCTTTTTGTGATGACAAACCAACCATAAAACTTTGAGCACATTTATCACATTTAATTAGTGTGATTACCACTCTGAAGATGAATATTCCCCTTATCATCATGTTCCACCATCATGCAACATAGGGACCTGGTCCCTTGTTGTCATTTGCAGCAAAAACTCTGAGCACATGTTTGATATTTGCTTCCCCCTGTCACTGTTCCATATAGTATATTTTATGTTTGTTTCCCCCTGTCACTATGGCATGTCACTACAACTGTAATTCAACACATTACATGGTACCTTCTCCCTATCACATGAGATTATTCCCTCTTTTGGCATCATTGAAAAGGAATAACAGTAAACCAAGAGTAAAGCAAGTACATATTAGTTAACTCATGGCCACTAGGGTAATACTAACATGAAGAACAGTTTTAGAAGAGAAAATAAATTAACCTAACAAATCAAAATTTATTCATTGTTAAGCAGTTAAGTACCAGTTCAGTATATTAAAACAATAAAAAAAATAATTGTACTCAAAAGCCACATGATAACAAGAAGTTGAACTGATATTGGGTTGAGTAAGAGGATAGGGATTGTAAGACTTAGAAGGAAGGAGACTTAGGGGAAAAAGACTTAATCAATATTACTATTCTAGTAATTACAACAACATGGGCATCCATCAACTGTTTAGTGAGTTTCTTTACTCCTGCATTTAATTCATTGACTTCACCAGTTAGTTTTGTCACTTTCACATGGAGTTCTGTATTTTCTAATATCAGTGCTTCAGAAGCACCTGGTCCTTCAAAAGCTAGCTGCTGATTATTCAACCTTAAGTGCATTATCTCAGCATTTTTTCATCTAAATTGATTCTCACTTCCTCCATTTCTTTGCTTAAGCTTTCCTGAGTAGCCAAAAGTTTAGATACTTGGGACAGTTTTTATTTCTCTTTTTATGCACTCATTTTCTACCAAAGTAGTTAGAGTGAACTTTTGTTTGGATATTCTAGGAATTTCTCTAGTCCCAACTACTCTAAAATGATTGAAGTCCTTATTTAGCAAGTAACCATAGGGCATTTCATGTCTTCCTTCTTTCTCAAGAATTACTTTCTTCATGTGGTCAATCATAAGAGCAGGCAGGCAGATCAATTCAAAATTACTCAGGCATACTATCAAGAATAGATCAGCTCCAGATGCAGTGTTATTTTTCCCTAATCTTAGCAATAGGACTTTGTTGATGAATTCAAATGCTAGTTGAGACTCACATTTCAGGAATTTTTTTTCACAGTTGCTATAGATGTTCTACCCACCTTAGAGGCATTGATCATAAACTCAATTGTGGGCTGTTGCTTTACAGCAATCCTAATTCTAATAACTGGTACATCCAAGATTTTTCCCAATGATTCTTCATCCAAATAGATAGACTTTTCTTGTACCTAGGTAGACAAGCTTAGCTCATCTTATGAGAATTCCATGGTGTAGTAAAATTCTTTGAACTCATTCTCAATGACCATGGGGTTTGATTCTTCAAACAAGTGTAACCAGCCTTGATGTCTCACATATTCAACCAATTCAATCATCCTAGGTTTCTCATATATTTTGGGATCAACCACTCTTCCTGACAAAACTCTATATGTTTTTAGTATTTTATTTCTTTGTTTTCTAGCTATGTAGTTTTCTCCTTTCTTCGGTTTGCTTCTCTTAGGACTGATACTCACTTCTCCCACGATATTTTTTTTTCTCTTAGGACCAGGTCCCTCAGAAATTTCCTTTCTTTTTACTGTTATATATTTTTGCCTTATCTCAACAAGACTGCCAGATTTTGAACTGGAGGACCTGGTCCTTCCAACAATATGACTTTCATATTTCTTTTCTCAATTTCTTTAGAAACATCTACAACAATATCTTTCTCCTCTCCAACCTCAACCACTTTAATATTTTTTTCTCCTTAACTGAAGCAGCTTTCGTGGGTCTTCTTTGTTTAGTGGTAGACAACGTACTAGTCTCAATGGCATCAACTAGAAATCTCTTTTCAGACCTTTTGGTAGACCAGGATTTAGCCAATTTTACCTCAAAGTTCACCATATTTTTCTTGCCTCTTCTTTCCCTTTGTTTCTTCATAGTCCATCTCAAGATCAGTTTATCCTCAACCTCCCCATCCTCTTTATTTGGAGGTGATTACACTTTATCTACTTTACTAATTTCTTTTGTTACTTGTACTTATCCAGTGACTAAGGTGTCATACGCAAGAAGAAGTAAGTTCTTAGTCACCCAGTTCTCATATCAAGAAAGATCAACCCTTTTAACTGGTATTTCTTTACCAAATAATTAAGTAAAAAATTAGGTTTAAATCTGAGGAAGTAGGAGAACCAAGTACTTGAGGAATTTCAAAAAATTCATCTTTGTTTGGTTCATCAGTCAAAATAGGGTTTTGAGAATTTTTAGATGGTTTTGGGACTTCTAAGAAAGAATGAATTTTGGGTTGAGAAGATTTTTGGTTAATGTGAGAGCCCAGACTTTGACTTGAATTCTCTATTATGAATGGACCACCATAGATTTCTAAAGTAGAGGAGAATTCTGTGGGGACTAACACATCTAGAGGTTTTTAATTTTCTAAGGAATAAAGAGTTAGCTTAGGTTTTTGTTAGAAGCTCAAGAAAGTGTTGCTTTGGTCAATGATGGATCAAAATATTCAATTGATGAATGTTCAGGTTGTTCATCTAAACTTTTATCTACTTCATGATGTTTAGCTGGGATTGAAGAAGTAGGAATATCAACCATTTTGATTTTATAAAAAAGAGAGAGAGGGTAAGGGACAGTTTAGTTCACAGTAGCTGATCGATTTAGGAAGATAAACTGAATTAGGTGAAGATAATATGAAAGAGTCTGATTTTGTAAGTTTAGAGAAGAGACCATTATCATTGAAAGATGTTACTTTTGAAATAAAATGTCTGATCCTAATAATTACGACTCTTCATTTTTCACAGGAGTTGATGGCTTATACATAGAGATGAGAAAACACATAGCCTTTCAGACAATATTTTAAGATTGTTAAAGCATGATGTAATGGTACTAACCTATGAGATAGGACCAGGCCCCTCTCTTTCTTGAGTGAATTCTCAACTTATGTTTGTTTCAACTGTTTTCTCCAAAGTTGTCTCCATGGGTGTATACCTGAAAGGGTATGATACCGAGTTAGACCAAACTGCATTCACCTTATCAAGGATACCTGTCTTCTGAACATAGGTAATTTTGGAAAGAGAAACTAATTCACATGATAGGTCAGATTAATTTGATCATTTCTTTCTTTAGCCTTTTGCCTATGCACACCCTTCTTTCTTTGGTCCAAAGGATTTATCCCTTTTTATTTCATTCTCCAGAATATTCTCACTTGGATAAGCCAAGGACCAGGTCCTTGGAATTAATATTTCAAGATAAGACACCTTCACCTAAAGTGTCTTGAGAGAGAGAACACGGTCAGAACTTCCAGTATTGAGCCTTGACCATACACTTCACAGAACCATCCTTGACTATAATCCCCTATCTCATACCTAGAATTATGATCACTTATTGGATTTAGGAACCTATTTGAGTTTGAGTTCCTAATAGAAAGACAGTGGTGTGATCAAATCCTTCTTGTTCCATTTAGGTAGAGAGTTTTTTGTCACATTTTCAAGGGTTTGAAACCCTTCAGATAGGAATTTTCCTACTGAATATATTTAGTACTGCTGATTTTAGCTTTGAGCTAATACTGACATTTTTTTTCAAATGTTCATCTATTCCACAGTGAGTACACAGATGCTTGTTACTCCTATTTTTAGTACCACGATTAGCTTTTTCTTTTGACCCAAGAGGTTATGATTCTCCTTGATAACTAAGCCCCTTACCACTATTTACACCTTGAGTACTCAGATTAGAAAGGATTTGTGAAGATGCAGTCCATTTAAGAGATTTGTTAAGTTCTTCTCTTAGATGGGCCAGGTCCCTTTCCAACTCTTCATTTCTATGAAATGCATATATAAGGTGTTTTTGAGAATCCTGCAATTTCTCTTCAAGATCAATTTGAAGCTTTGAAGCTTCTCTCTTTCCCTTTCCATCTAAGTCATCCACCTTCTCTAGTTTGCCCATACACTTTAGATTTTCAGATTTTAATTTAGTAACCTTTTTTCAGTTTTAGATATATAGAGGGTTAAGGCAATCAATTCAAGCTCTTGATTCTCTAATTTCTCCTCTAGAGCAATTTTCTCAGCATTTAATTCACATACAGAATCAAACAACACACTAGCAAGCTTCTTTATCTTTCTAGCAGAATAGTTATCTAGATTTTCCTTTATATTAGAGAGAGTTATCTCATCTTCATCGTCATCATTTGTATTCCATGAAAAAAATAAGGAATCATAGATAAATAGACTATCTTTTACTGCTACCATAGACACATCTCCAGACTTCTTATCCTCATCTGATTTACTGGAGGAATCTCCCCATGCTGCCAGAGCTTGCCCCGTAACCTTCCTTTTTAAATTGTCAGGGACCTGGTCCCTAATCTTTTCTTTGTCACCTGCATCCTTAAGGTAATCATGATGATCTATTTTTTTCATGGGATTGTCCTTAATGAAATGCTCAGGACTTCCACATTTATGACACAATTCAACATTTCTTTCTCTCCTTTGAAACTGACCACTCTTTTTCATGGCTTTAACAATTCTATTTTCCAAATAGGAAACATCAATATCTTCATCATAAATTGGATCTATTTAGAAGCCTTCAATGTCAGGGATTTCTCTCTTTTTGCTTCCTTCTTCTCCAACACTTGCAATTTCTTGAGCTCATGAGTCTTTAGATTTCCAATGAGTCATCCATAATGAGAGTCTTCAAAGTCCTTGCTTCAGTTATGACATTCACTGTGCTTTCCCAAGACTTAGGAAGAACACCAAGAATTTTTCTCACTTGACTGTGCAAGGGAATCACTTTACCTAAGTAGTGAAGCTCATTTGTGATAGAAATGAACCTTGTACTCATTTCTTGGGTTATTTATCCTTCTTTTATGGTGAATGTTTCATGCTAAGTAATCAATATGTCTACTTTTGAATCCTTCACATCAGCGGTGCCTTCATGAGCAACCCTCATACAATTCCAGATCCCTTTTACATTTTCACAAGTTGAGATCCTATTGTATTCATCAGGGAATATGACATATACTAACAGTTTCTTGGCCTTGTAATTCTTTTCAATCTTTTTCTTGTCTTCATCATTGTACTCTTTCCTTCTTTTAACAACCATCCTTGACACCTCTCCTTCTTTGACTTCTTTAACAGAAACATGAGGACTATTAAGAATTATGCCCATCAACTCACTATTCTCAGCCATAATGAAGTCAAACATCCTGGTTTTCCACCACCCAGAGTATTGTTCGTTAAATCTTGGTGGTCTAGTGGTAGATTGTCCTTCTTCTAGATTAGGTAAAGCAGCCATGCTAACCAAGACACTCAAGGTATGAACCTTTTAGAGTAACCTCTCTCTAATGCCAATTGTTGATACCCTGAGGGTCACACTACACTGTGAGGGACCAGGCCCCTCAAAGTCAATCACAGGAAAAATACAGTAAAGTAACTAAAAACTAAAAGACAGTACAGGAAGAGTAAAAACACAATATTTTAATGTGGAAACCTCCTTACTCAAGGAAGGAAAAAAACACAGCTTGTAATCACAAGCACCTCAAAATCCACTATAATCAAACTCTTGATTACAGCCTTCACTGCACCTAACTCTAGGTTCCTTTCGCTTGTAATAACTCTACTACAAGCTCATCTTGACAACTCCGCCAAGGACCCTCTAAACTTATTAGCTCTAGTCAGTATCAAACTTAGGCGGCTCTACCTAAGCACTCTCTACTCAAAGAGAAAAGTTCATTACTCTTATAACATGAGTAATTCATTTACAAATCAGAACTTACTCAAGAATAATTTCTTTTTAAGCACACATAAACTACTAAGATTTGAGCAGTGTTGAAATGAGATTTTTACTGCCTCTCTTCACTCTTTGTATTTTCCAAAACCATTTGATGAAGAAGCCTCATTTTCCTTTTATAGCTGGGTGATAATTAGGATTGAAATCTCATTGGACCAGGTGTCCTATTCAGTACAAGTAGCACCTGGAAGATTATTATACAAAAGGACAAAATTGTGCAGACATGCGTGCCAGCTGTACTGTACTATGCATATTTAGGGACCTGGTCCCTTAAAGTTAGATGCTCATCATCAAAACTTCATATAACAGCTACCTATTACAAAATAGAGTGATAGTAAAATAATCAATAAAGATACTCTGCTTCTACCAGAAATGAGGTGCAGAAGTTGGTATTGAATATCATCAATTATCTAGCAACCGTAAAACTAACTTGCATCCAGTCTACACTCTAAAAAGAAATGTAGAAGAGTAGGGTTCATTACAAAAACATATACTAGTAGGCATCACTGGCCGACTAATGTTAGTTCACATAATCATAAAATAGAATCAAAGAAAAAATCATGACCTTTTAACAGAAATAAAATCCAACTCGGGTTGTATTACCATTATCATACTATATACATATAAGTTACAACATTGCAAATACTCTAGAAACTTTATTAATGTATTATTTACCACCAATATACTCTAGCATCATTAATTTACTCCATCAACTAGAATACAACACTAAGCCATCACTATCACCTCTTTGTTTACATTACCTCTTTCATGACCCATACCTATAGAACCAACCAAGTAATTGTAAACAACTCATACTAAACTCTCACACTAACAACTAACCACTCTCTTATAACATTAACGGAATAAATAGTCAATCGGATAAGCCAAAATCACAACAACTATAATTAAGCAAGTCAGCTAATATATAACAAGTAAGCACAACATTTCACCTTTTCAAGTAAATGCCATATAATCAATCTCAAGGATACAATCAAGTAGAGAATGCAAGTTAACTCACATCTCAGTAAACACGCCAGAGAACTCAGGTCTCATTAGCAAATCTTTGTAGATATTCTTTGAGAAAGGTCAATTTAATTATTAGAACCTTATCGTTCATTGAGATTCTTCATTGGATCATCACTTTAGATCGCTCTATTCATATTTATTTATTATTATTATTAATATTATTATTATTACTATTATTATTATCATCATCATCATCATATTTACCATATTGATGCGGTACCCATACCACCGTAAAGTATAAACTCTACAGGTCTTATTGGCATGCCCTGATATATGCATGTCATATCAGAATACTATAACAATATCATAGTTTAATGTCGGCCACATTTCTACCAACAAATCTTTCCACTTTCAATTCTTAATCAATATTCAACTTTCACTTTCAATCTTTATCAAGGTATATCACAAACCTTCATTATCCAAGGCATTCTTTTGCAAATTATCTTTTTGATTAAGATATTTATTCATCAAATTTCAGCCTCTCACAAAATTATTTATCAATTTATCTTGATCATCAATAAGTCATTCATGGCATCAATTCAAAGAGTTATCATTATCAAACAAGTCTCTCATAGGCATAATTAAATAAATCATTATTATCATTAATTTAGCCTCTCATGGACATCCAATAGATAAAGTATAATTATAAATACCAAAGCAAGAATGTCATAAAATAAATCACAATGCAACACTTAAGCATACAAGTAACTATTGGAGCCTTCATTACTCGTTAATCATTAGATTACCACTACTTCCTCAAATGTCACAACTTGAGTTCTAACACCACCACCCATAACTAGCACATTCAAGCCTATCATTATTCCCTATCTCTTTCTACATAATATGCCATTCACAATCATTCAAGTCATCTATCCCTTAGACATCACCATTATTCAATCTTAGCATCATTCTGCTTACCACTTTATCGTACAATATAAATATAGACAACTTAGTATATTTTTAACTCAACTAGGCTCATCACTAGAACAATTAAGAAACATCATATCCACGTAATTCATCCACAATAATCTCCTTTCGGGCATATGACATGCAATATTATAAAATATCACATAATTAAATAATGACGTAGTTTTCAGTATTTAAATCAAGGTTCTTGTATATTATCCACCTCAACTTCATATCCATAGGCCTAGACATGTTTTGTTCTGTCCGTTTTAAGTTATAAAGATATGGAATAATACAGTCTTCTACTCATATAACTTAACCTACCTGGATGCCAAGTTTTTTAAAGCAACAAGAGATACCAAGGATGCTCCTTCCTTTTCTTCATGCTTCGAAATGATCAATCATTTAGAAATTAAGCAATCATAAGAATAATTAATCAATTATCCATAAATATCTTTGAAAATTCAAACCCATCAATTCTACCTAAATTCAAGGTCTTTATCATTTCCCAAGGTCAATTAACTATTAACTAATTCTTTTAAGCTTAACCCATCTCTATTAATGAAGGTTTTATGCTAAAGATCTCGTCTTTTTAGAATTCAAAAATTTTAACTAATAAAATACATAATCTAGTTTACCAAGTTTATGCTAAAAATCACTAATTTGTAATCTATAATTAGTTTTAGGTAATATTAAGAACACTCATAAGTTTTCTCCAAATATCCACCATTAAAGGTTCTAACCCAAAATTTTACCATTAAAGGTCTTTTTAATGATTCTAGGATGTTAAAGAATTAAAAGACATAGAAGATGATGGAAAACTAACCTCAACGAAGGATTTTCATCCAAAATTTTCAAAAATCATATCTCTAGGATAGAGGAAAGAATTTTTAGAGGTCTAGACCTGAAACACAGCTTAATTGACTGAAAAATGCCAGGAATTTTTGTCATGATGAAGCAAGTTCTGCCACGGTGGGCTGCCCTATTTCAGTTTGAACACTGATCTGTAAAATAATATTAACTTGTTACTTTAAACTCGAATTAATGAATGGTTTATTGGTTGGAAAGAGGAGTCAAAGAACTTATAATTCGATAAGTTATGGGTCATGTTCCTCCTTATATACTAGGAGATATGATTATTTGAAGTTGACCCTAGTAGAAACCCATATCAAAACTCTATTAATAAAAAAGTTTTCATTTTAAGTTTGTGCTATGTATTTTATACAACCTTAATTCATACCTAAAGAACTTTAAAACTAATGAATTGATATTATTACTTATGAGTAATTAAATTCATCAGGCTCTAGTCTATTTAGACACATCAAAAAGCTTAAATCTTTGTCCGAAAGCTAAAGGTGACACAATACACAAAATAATGACTATTTTGGACTCAAGTTAATATTGAGGAATGAAAATTAAGAATTTTCAAGAATTTATCATAGATAATTTAGTAACACCAGAATGGATCATTACAATTAGATACCAATTTACTACCCGTTCATCTTCGAACAGACATTCAATAAAGAGAACATGAGGTTGGAATTAGAGAGACATTACTAACACAATTGCTTATATTGCACCCTATCTCATTCACTTGATATCATTACAGACTAACCTATATTTTATACTCAATCATTCTATCAGTGCTTTTCAAAACATGAAGATACAGAGTTAAATATTTACACATGAATCAGTTACCCCCCTTATAATAGACTAAGTCTGATACTTGAGTTTTATAAGTTAAAGTAAGATAAAAGGGTTAAAAAATTCACCTTGAAGAAGACAAACACCCAATATCATCTCTTTTTCACCCTAGGTTCGTTCTCTCTTCACCCAACTAAAGGATGGGAAATGAATTTCAAAAATAAAATAAAAAACTAGAAGTTGTGACATTTATCATTGTGGTGATGCAATTACTGCTGTGATGATGACTCTGTAGTGGGAAAAGCTTTCATTGCGGTGAAGCCTTTGACTGCTATGATTAAATTCAATTCCAAAATAGTAAGTACCGCCCATATCCAACGTACCCCTATTTTACAACATAAAAATCAAGTTTCAGGCATCAAATTACAAACCTATCATGGTAATTACTATTATCAAAGATTTAGAGCTCCAAAATCAATTTCAAAAATTGTTATGGGATGCTACATAAGTTTACTATTCAAACGTAAATAATAGACAAGACACATCTAATCCACCCAACAGACAGACTTATTCTTAGACATCTGACTCAGTATCTAGTCAAGACTACCCTTGAAAAATCTACATCTTGATCATATTTAAGTCCCCATACTATTTAAAAATCATATAATTTTGATATTCGCATGCACTCAATCAAGACTACCAGATTCATCCTATAAATCTAGCGTCAATATCTCAGGCCACTATTGTTTTCACCTCAAGATCATCTATAGTTCAAGTTTAATATTTACTACTATATAAAGGTGAAAATATAATCTCTTACTCATTACACAAACTTACCATTATTATCCATAGAGATCCCACAGAATTGAAGCCTACAACACATTCTCCTCCATAACATCACTAATACTTATCTAATAATCATATCTTAATCACTCAACAAGCAATACCCACAAAGTATCACCCAAGGAAAGATCAATCATGTCATTTAATAATTCACTTGTATTCTCTTAGTAAGGTCCATTATTAATTATTCTTTGGGTGTAACTACTTCATTTGATTTTGGATTAACAATCCTCTAAAATTATCATCAATTTGTCAATTCGATAAAATACTAAACACACAATTCAACCACAAGGCCAAGTAAAAAAAATAACTTATCTTTAAAGGTTTCCCTTAATACACCAATCCACAACTAAAACTTATGCCTCGACAATCACTAACTTCAACACTTATCAAATGGAAAACCTTCATTCTCAAGTCCAATTATCCTTCCATCACCAACACCAAGCTAAGGCATACAAAATTATTCTTATTCTTACCTTACAATATTTTTATTACAGACTTTACTAATTCTTAACCACTTTGAAATTGATCTCTACACTAAACATACGAGCAAGGTTAAACAACATCACTGATCATAGGTCATTAACATTATCATTATTAGTTCATATTTTAGATAAGTTATTAATAAAATTCTTTACGCATTGATGTGCTATAGAAATATAGCACTTTTAATGCTTAAAATGAGGAAAATATGCAAGTTTCTGAGGTCATTTTACTAGATATAATGCGTTTAGGGTATATTTTGCAAAAAATCATGTTTTGAATGCTAAGTTCATGAAAAAGTGAAAACAGTACTTTTGGCTACTTATTGGAGCAATTATGGATGTTCGAAACACTTTCCGCCTTGTTCATGATCAAAACATTTTTCGAAAAGTGAGGAAAAGCTGAAAAGATGACTCCCAAAACTTACTAAGTCAATATGTGGACCATAAGTAGCACTTATGGATTGCAAGTGGACAAAGAAAGTGCCATAAGTCCAAAATCCCTAGAACTGACCTGCATGATTTTTGGGTCCTGGCACTTACTCCCACTACTTGCGCCCACCCTGTAGGCCGCAAGTGCTACCTTCACCCAGGGTCAGGGTACAAGTGTAGACCATAAGTGGCAACCGGCCCTATTTTCTCTTATTTCATTCGGACTTTGATATTCACAAACATATTTTGATTTCAAGATTTAACTTTGATCTTGGGATTCTATTGTATTGACTTTGGTTCATCAATTCAGTTATGATTATGGGATTTTTTCTAATTATTATTATTGTGATTCATCGATGCTTTCAATTATGAATGTTGATCATTTCTTCACACACATGAGTGGATAGAAACCCATAGCTAGGGTTGTGAAAACCCTAGCAGATTGAAAAAGTAAGGGAAGTTCTATAGTTGTTTTGAACTAATACCCATGCATATATTGCTTTATCTTTAATATAATAGTTTTCTTAATGGGTTTACACATTAGGATCTAGCCTAGATTATTGCTACTTACTCTAAAAGAGGAGTAATGACTATGAAAAGATAAAGACAATAGTAATTTAAAGTTTAGCTATTGATCCACACTTCTAGGTTTTATCTTAGTAAGATGGTTAGGTTTCATCTAATAACTAGAGACTCAAAAGGTAATAGTTAACTGGGGCCAAGAGAAGGGTTATAAAGGCAACATCTTGAGACTCAAAAGGTAAAGGGTAAAATCCTTCTACTCGTCTAAAAGACTGTAGAGGGCACATAAATTATCGATTCTGCATGCAAGGTATTGGATTGGTTCAACATAGCAGGATAATCCTACATTTAAAAGCCAGGGGAGAAACAATCCTAGTATTCACTTACAACTGGTTACAACCAATGTTGATATTTGCTACTAGTTTGACACTGATATTCAAAAAAAACCCCATTTACTTTTTTAGTTTCGCCCATTGATTACAACTACTGAGAGTTAGGAATCCATGTATTCTCTTGGGATTTGACCCCAACCTTTGTTGGGTTACTATATTTGGCAACGACAGTATCATTTTTAAAGGGGAGATGTATCTTGGACATTACCAAATTTTGGTGTCATTGTTGGGGAATACGGTATTGATTTGTGATTTGAAGTTATTGTAGTTTTTAGATCCTTTTGTTTTTGTTCTTAGTTAGGTATATGCTGGCGTATACCTAGCACATAGAGTTAAGGCAATCCCTTACTCCCATTGAATCCGATTATAGAGAAGATCTTATAAATAACTAGTAGGTTGATAGAGTCAAAGAGAAATAATCCTACTAAAGGAGTTTGTGATGATATTTCTCCCCCTCTTCCTGAAGGACTTCAGGATATTATAAACCAGCAGATGGAGGTGCTATTAGCACAAACTGCTAACTAGAGGAGAGAAAAAGAAGTTTAGTACTTAGCTGGAAAGGTAGAGTTTGTTGTGTTTCGACCTAAAGTAGACCACCGAGCAGCACTCAATGGAAACTAGAATAGAGTTTGAGGTGGCCGAGCCTTTGTGATCCCATCATACCAGTACTTGCAACCGTTTGAGAATAATGAAGAGGATCTGAGGTATGTTTATCTGATAGAGAGTAGTGCCATTATTCCTCTTATTTTACCCCCAGGCATTAATTTTAATATATTGAGTGGTATGATTCAGCTCTTATACATGAATAGTGCATTTACGAGGTTGCCTACAGATGATGCAAACATATATCTAGCCAATTTTACTGGAATTTGCACTTCATATACATATCTACGGGTGAATCAAGAGACGGCTAGATTGAGGTTGTTCTCTTTCTCTCTTATAGGAGGAACATCTTATGGTTAAAGGAACTTCCAAGAGGATCTATCACTACATGGAATAAGTTGCACAGACAATTCTTGAATCGATTCTTTCCTTCATCCAGGATGTTCCAACTTAAGGATGAGATATATAATTTTAGGCAGCAATAGTTTAAGTCTATGTATAAGGCTTAGTCCAGGTTCAAGAAGAAGTTGAGTATGGTGTCCAACCATCGAATTTCAGGGATAAACTTATTGGAGTTATTTTATAGAGCCCTGACCATCAGTTCCAGAGCCATGGTAGATACTATCTCTAGAGGAGTTTTTATAAGATTATGCTGAGAAATAGCTTTTAATATTCTAGACTAGATCTCTCTCACTAATCGAGGGTGGAAAACTTGGGAGGCAGAGAGTGGTTTTGTTACTTACATCATTGGAGCTGCTAGTGACCATAGAGTAGCTGATGATTCTGTAGCACAAGATATTATGCTACTGAGGACTATCTTGGGTTGTTGGAAAAAGTAGTTCATGACCGTGAATTTTGAGAAAGTTCATACAGTAGGATCATAGGGTACATCTTTCAAAGCTTATGAGTCTGCATTAGAAGAGAAGGTTAGGTATTTAGATCATCAGTTAGAGGGTTTTCGACCCCAAGGGTAAGGCAACCAAGGTTGGAACTGCTATGTTAACAAATATAGAGATTGTAGTAAGGATAAAGAAGGTGTCTGGAGATGAATAAATTGTTACAAGGAGAAGGAAGACAGGTATATTTCTCCTGGCAGATGAGTTACAAAATCAAGAATGGAAGAAATGCTAACCCAACTAGCGAAGGATCAAGAAAATCATGAGAACAGTCTTAAAGAGATTAAGGTTGACATTCCAAGGTTGACCAGAAGGGTGGAGTCTCATGCCATTTCTATCAAGCAGTTTGAGTACCATCTCAGGAAAATGTCTGTTATGATCAAACAAAAATAGCATGTTACTCTTTCAAGTGAAAAAGTTTAGAGTCTACCAGCTATAAGTCATTGTCTAGCTATCACCAATAATTTTTGTGCCACTACTGATGATCCCCATGTACCTATTATTGAGGAGTTGAAGATTGACAACACTGAGAGTGATGAGACACCTGAGGTAGAGTATGAGAAGTAGACATGGGGTGATGATAATTTTGAGTATGATAGTGGTAAGGATTAGGTCATTGAGAATAATGACCATGTTCACCCTTATAGTGCGACCCCTTCTTTACCATTAATAGAAAAGGATTATCCCAGAGCAGTTGCCATTTCATGTTTTATTAGGCCTTTCAATGTCAAGCAGGCTTTATGTAACTTGGGATCAGGAGTAAATATAATGTCACTGGCTGTGTACAAGTTGTTGAGAATGAGGGAACTCAAACCTACATCCATAAAACTATTGATGGCTGACTCATCTATGAAGAAACTAATAGGTATTTTGTGTGATGTAGAAGTAAAAGTGGCATCCCTTATGGTGCCCGCTGATTTTATGGTTCTTGATCGTGAGGTAAATTGTCAAGACCCTATTATATTGGGTATACCCTTCCTATCCACTGGAAGGGCATTGATTGATATGGACTTGGGAGAGATCACCTTTAAAATAAATGATGCATAAGTAGTATTTGATATGTGTATGATAGTGCAATAGCCAGACAATATACGAGTGGTGTCTGTAATAGACACTATTGATAAGGATGTTGTTGAAGAGGGAAATATACCAAATCACTTGGTGTTGATGAGAGACATATGGTAGATCAGTTTCCAGAGATTAAGACACCAGATCTAGGACATATAATAGAAGAGGTGGGAATTTTATGAGCTGAGGTATGCTCTCTCACTGAGAGCCACATATTAGCCATCCTACTAGTTGTATCCCCAATTATTTAGCTATCACCTTTGCATGGTATCAGATACTTTGATTTATTTGCAAATTATGTTGTGGCAGTCCCCATAATTAGACCAAGAAAGGCCGAGAAGAGGACCTGCAGACTCTAAATAGGCCACATGAGCAAGCCCTGAAAAGGGCCACCCATAATTCGATGGAGACTACATTTGTTAATAGACAGAGGCTTGCCAAGCTAGTTATGAGTGCATATTCTCTTAGTGCACCACCACCATCATGGCCTCTTCCTATAGATATTCCCCCATCTAGGGATGCTCATGACATAGACGTTTAGTGCGTCCCAGGTATGTTCTCACTTCGCTCTATTTTACTTTATTTAGTGCGCTGCACAATAAGGACAGTGCGTAATTTTTAGTTGGGGTGGGATGTACCATAGCCACAATGGGTTTTTATTGTCGTGATTCTTTTCCCGTCGGCCGCGGTATGGTTATAGAACTAATATGTCTAGGATAATTTATTTCGTATTGTGTTTTATTTTGTATTGTGATATGTTTTGTGTAATTAGGAGATTTGTAATTATTTAGGTCATTTACTATGTTTTTATGGATTTTTGAGAAAAATGATACCCCTCCAAAATTTTGTGTTTTAGAACTGTGCAAATGTATATGTGTGTGAACATTGTGAATCTTGTTATAATGTTAGGATTAAGGACATGATAACCACTTGCTAACAATTGCATGAATCAAATAGGTAGTAGCTTGTAATATTGACTCTGTGTCATATGTGTGAGAGATGCTACTTAGTTTTCTTTATGTGTCGAATTCAGAACACTACCGGTTAGTCTTGCCGAGGTTGAAGGATAGTCGGTTAGGAAAGAATCGTAGACCATTTTTTATTCTAGTCCACTTTTAGCTTAAATGACCTTCCCTATGTGAAATAGTATCCCTTGATCCCTGTTTTGATCCTTGTAGCCTATTTTTCTTGTTTCACCATTCACCTTCCCCTTTGTATTATAATGAACCTGTTTTCGCCCTAGTACTCCTTGGACATTGTGCACCTCAACTCAGACAAAATTCATAAGTTGAGCGTGTCTATCATAGGTGTGCATAATGTAAAGTGGGTATGTCGAAGGGTAAAATAAGTGAAAAAGTTAGTAGGGCTGGGTGTGGTAGAAAAATAAAAATAAAAAAGAAAAAGAAAAATAAAAAGAAAAAGAAAAAGAAAAAGAAAAAGAAAAAGAAAAAGAAAAAGAAAAATAAAAAGAAAAAGAAAAAGAAAAATAAAAAAATTATGAAAAAGAAAGAAAGAATAAAAGACCACAACCAGCCTGAATGTGCAATAAGGAATAAAAAGGGAGAAATAAGGGTGGAATAAAAAGAAAATTAGCTAGTAAGTGGGACCCCATGGTTAGTGTAGCTTCAAGGAGGCTTAGTCACTTGATATGTCCATATGTATCATACCATCCCTAAGCCTAAATTACAAGTTGAGAAAAATCCTATAGTTATCCTAACTTGACCGTCTAAAAATTAAGGTAAAGAAAATAAGGGCAAGCCTATGGTATTTGATGCACATTGAACGGAACTTATCTTCTGAGTGTGAGTGTCTCTTGACTGTCCCTGGATTGTCATGAATGATTTCATATGAGTGAGTGAGACTTCTTTGTTGTGAGAGCACATGAGTCATATTGCTAGCTATTTGTTGTTTTGGGTAGTGTAACTTGTATATATGTGTGGTTGTCTGTTGCTAATGTAATTGACATACTTTGATCCTATTGTGTCACACTGTTGTGCTTCTTATTCATATACAATTGGTTTTGAAAAGTGAGATTGGAAGGGTGTTATGTTTTAAGCTAAAGGTGTTGACTGACTGCCTTGAATAGCTTAGATTCTCCTAGTTAAGCATTGTGTTTGTTTTTATTGCGTTTTATTGCCCGAGGACATAAAAATGTTCTAAGTTGAGGTTGTTGATGTGGTATTGAAATATAGCACTTTCAATGCTTAAAATAAAGAAAATATGCAAGTTTCTAAGGTTGTTTTTTTAGATATGATGCGTTTTGGGTATGTTTTGTGGAAAATCATATTTTAGATGCTAAATTCATGAAAAAGATGAAAAAGGTGTTTTTGGCTACTTATTAGAGAAATTATGGATGTTCAGGACACTTTTCGACTTGTTTGTGATCAAAGTATGTTTGGAAAGTGAAGAAGAGCTGAAAAGATGACTCCCGACACTTACTATGTCAACATGTGGACCACTAGTAGTACTTATGGACCACAAGTGGACAAAGCAAGTGCCAGAAGTCCAAAATACTGAGATCTGACCTGCTGAACTTTTGGGTCCTGGCACTTACTCCAATTACTTGCACCCACACTGCAGGCTGCAAGTGCTACTTGTGCCTAAGGTCAGGGCGCAAATACAAACCATAAGTGGCCACCGACCCTATTTTCTCTTATTTAATTTGGGCTTTGATTTTAGGGTTTTCTCATGTACTATAAATACCCTTTATGTGTTTTTTAGTAGGGGTAACACACTTTTGATATTCACAAATATATTTTGATTTCAAGATTTGACTTTGATCTTGGGATTCTCTTGTATTGACTTTGGTTAATTAATTCAGTTATAGTTGTGGGTTTTTTCTACTTTTTATTATTGTGATTTCATCTATACTTTCAATTATGAATGTTGTTGATTTCTTCACAAGAATGAGCGGCTAGAAACTCATAGCTAGGGTTGTGGAAATCCTAGCAGATTGACAAAGTAGAGAAAGTGCTATTGTTGTTCTTAACGGATACCCATGCATATATTGCTTTATCTTCAATATAATAGTTTTCTTAATGGGTGGACACGTTAGGATCCCGCCTATATTATTGCTACTTAATCCAAAAGAGAAGTAGTGACTAGGAAAAGATAAAGATAATAGTAATTTGGAGTTTAGCTGTCGATCCACGCTTCTAGGTTTTATCTTAGTAAGATGGTTAGGTTTCATCTAATAACTATAGATTCAATAGGTGATAGTTAATTAGGATCAAGATAAGGGTTAGTAAGGCGACATCCTGAGTCTCAAAAGCTAAAGGGTGAAATCCTTCTACTCCTCCAAAAGATTGTAGAAGGTACATAAATTATTGATTCTGCATGCAAGGTATTGGGTTGGTTCAACATAGCACGATGAGCCTACAGAGTTGAGAAGCCAGGGGGACACAATCCTAGTGTTCATTTAACACTGATTACAATCAAAGTTGATATTTGTTACTAGTTCGACACCGATACTCAACCCCTCATCTCATTTACTTTTCTAGTTCCGCTCGTTGATTACAACAACTTTGAGTCGTGACTCCATGTATTTCCTTGGGATTCGACCCCAACCTTTATTGGATTACTATATTTGGTAGCGACTGTATCATCTTCTTAGAGGAGGTGTAGCTTGGACGTCACTAGGTATCAACAACCTCTACTAATTTTTGGTACTTTCATTGAGAACTCATTTTATCAAACCTTAAAAGTCAGTTCATACAAGGACCTCAAAGATGATATCATTTAGCTAGTCCTCACAAGGAATTAATTTAAATTTCAAATAATAAGGTTGTAAAATAATTCAAATAAAGTTTCAATAAGTAAACAATACAAGTATCCACATATAATATCAAATAACTGGAGCACACAAGGATCCATTCACAATATCAATTGCATGAGCCCATCATTAATGTCTTTTTTATAATCTTCCTTTGACATCATGTCCTCATATCATCCTATCAATTGTCATATCATCGATTTCATCAGCATAATAATAGTATCAAGAACAAGGAATCATCAAAATATTTATTGGTTTCACAACAACAGAAAATCACATGGTTTTATTACAATTTTCACCAAAAGAAACGTAAGCAATTTATTTCACCACAATTTAAACAAAAATAATTCACAACAATCATATAATTTAATAGTTCAACTTTAGCCAAATATCTGAAACATACAATCAAATAAATTCATTACTTTCATACATCTTCGTATAATGATATTAATCCCTAGTCATTATTAATATATACCAATTCAAATCTCCTAGATCTCAATATGAACTCACTAAGATACCAGCTGGAATCAACTAAATTCTAATTGAGCTTCGTTGAGATGCCAATTGAAATCATCTATGTACCAATTAAATCATCTAGATACCCATTGAATTTAGCCTAGTAGTCAAATATTTG
This sequence comes from Capsicum annuum, assembly GCF_002878395.1. NCBI lineage: Eukaryota > Viridiplantae > Streptophyta > Magnoliopsida > Solanales > Solanaceae > Capsicum > Capsicum annuum. Next base: position 175,354,926 of record NC_061117.1, on the reverse strand, counting down.
TACGATAAGATGGAGAGAAAGAAAAGAGGCGACTTCTACATGCCTTATAGCCTTCCAAGGTTTGGGTTTGAGGCCCCTCACACCAATTCATAAACTTCTACTTGATATTGCTCTTATACTTATTGAACCGGTGAACCTAATGCTCCGATACCAACTGTCATTGTCTAAATTAATAGATCGTGTCGGAACTTACGCTATTCTAAGTAGCTAGAAGAATCCTCATCACCCAACCAATTATGCGGAAGACTCCTGTTTATATAAATAAAATCATTTAGCACACTAAGATAAACAATTTAAATCTATTACAAATACAAAAAACTGGCATTCACTACCACAAAATCTGATCATACATGTAAGAGCTACCTATTACAGAATAGACTAATAATAAAATAAATAATAAAGAGACTCCACTTCTGTTAAGAATAAGGTGCAGAAGTTGGTGTTGAATATTGTCATCCTTCTAGTAACTGTAAAACTAACCTGCATCCAGTGTACACTTCAAAAAAGGGATGTAGAAGAGTTGGATCAGTATGTACATACGTACTAGAAGGCATCATCGACCGACTCATGTTAGTTCACATAATGATAAAATATAATTAAATATAAAAATCATGACATTTTAATAGATTTGAAATCCAAATCGCATTTTATTAACATTATCGTAATTTACCGATATAAGCTACAATATCCCAACTACTCTTCCAACTCTATTAATATAATATATACCACCAACATCCTCTAGCCTCTTGAATTCACACCATCAACCATAATTCATGCCAAGCCATTACTATCACCCTTTTATTCACGTTACCTTTTTCATTACTCACATCTATAGAACCAACCCAGTAATCATAAACAAATCATACTAAACTCTTGGGTTAATAACTAACCACTCTCTTATAACATTAAACAATAACAACTAGTCAATGAGGTAAGTCAAGATCACAACAACTATAATAAAGCAAGTCAACCAACATCTAGCAAATATGCACAATGCTTCACCTTTTCAAGTAAATGTCACACAGTCAATATTAAGGATATAATCAAATAGAGAATACAAGCCAACTCATATCTCAGTAAGCACATAAGAGAACTCAAGTCTCATTAGCAAATCTTTGTGGATATTTTTTTGGAAAGGTCAATTCAATTTTGGATTTTTGGGATCGTTCTTTGAGATTATTCATTGGATTATCACTTTAGATTGCTTTATTTATTTTTCATCATCATCATCATCATCATCATCATCATCTCAGTAAGAACATAAGAGAACTCAAGTTTCCTTAGCAAAAATTTAGGGATATTCTTTTGGAAAGGTCTGTTCAATTTTGGATTTTTGGGATCGTTCTTTGAGATTATTCATTGGATCATCACTTTAGATTGCTTTATTTATTTTTCATCATCATCAGCATTATCATCGTCATGATCATCATCATCATCATCATCATAATGATCTTCATGATTGTCATCATCATTTTTACTAAGCCGGCGTGACACCCTTTTCACCAAAAGTATTTAGTATGTAGATCTTATTAGCATTGCCTCGATATATGCATGTCATATCAGAATACCATAGCAATATCAAAATTTCACATAAGTCAGATTGCTACCAATAAATCTTTTTACTTCCAGTTCTTTATCAATATTCAACTTTCACTTTCACCCTTTATCAAGGTATATCACATGTCTTCATTATTCAAGACATTCTTTCACACATTATCATTCTGGATCAAGATCTTTCATTCATTAACATTTTGAGCCTCTTATAATATTATCTTAGCAATTTATATTTATCATGAATAAGTCTTTTATGACATCAATTCAAGGAGTTATCATTATCAAACAAGCCTCTCATAGGCATAATTTAATAAATCATCGTTATCACCAATTTAGCCTCTCATGGACATCCAACACATGAAGTACGTTTATCAATACAAAGCTAAAATGTCATAAAATAAATCACAATACCACACTTAAGCATACAAGTAGCTGTTGGAGCCTTCATTACTCGTTAATTATTAGATTATCACTATTTCCTCAAATATCACAACTTGGGTTCTCATATCACCACCCATAATTAGAATATTCAAGCCTATCATTATTCCCTACCTTTTTTCATATAATATAATATTCACAATCAGTCAAGTCAACTATCTCTTATGGAACACCATTATTTAATCCTAGCTTCATTCTCCTCATCACTTCATCGCACAATATAAAATTAGACAAATTATTACTTTTGTAACTTAACTAGGCTCATTACTAGAAAAAATAAGAAACATCATATCTGCATACTTCATGCACAACAATCCCATTTGGCACATAACACATAATGTTATACAATATCACATAATCAAACAATGACATAGTTTTTGACATTTAAAGAAAGGTTCTTGTATTTTATCCACCTTAACTCTATACCTGTAATATTAGACATGTTTTCTCCCATTGTTTTTAAGTTATGAAGCTATGAAATAACACAGTTTTCTACTTATTTAACCTAGCCAATCTGGATGTCAAGGTTTTTGAAGCAACAAGTCATACCAAAGATGCTCCTTCCCTTTCCTCATGCTTTGGAATGATCAATCATCTACGAATAAAGCAATTATAAGATCAATTAATCAATTACCCTTCAAATAAATATCTTTGAAAATTCAATCCACTAATTCTACCCTAATTCAAGGTATTTATCATTCCCCAAGGACAATTAACCATTAACTAATTCTTCCAAGATTAATCCATCTTTATTAATGGAGTTTTTATGCTAATGGTCTCTTAATTCTGGAATTCAAGATTTCCAACCAACAAAATACATAATCTAATTTACCAAGCTAATGCTAGGAATCATTAATTTATAATTTATAATTAATTTTAGGTGATATTAAGAACACACATAAGTTTTCTCCAAAAATCCACCATTAAAGGTTCTAACCCAAAATTCTTTCATTGAAGGTCTTTCTAATAATTCTAGGACGTTGAACGATTAAAAGGTAAAGAAGATGATGAAAAAACTTACCTCAACAAAGGACTTTCACCTTAAACCTTAAGAAATCACCTTTAGGTTTAGGGAATGAAGTGTTAGAGTTCTTAAATTTGAAACACGGTTGAATTGACTTAAAACTGCAAGAAAATTATACCATAAATGAACAGGTTCTGCCACAGCGGGCAACCCTATTTAAGCTCAGAGAGTGCTCAGTAAAATAGTCATAACTTTTTGAGGAAATACCCAATTACCCCCCTGAACTATACCCAAAAAGGCTATGACACACCTTAACTTGGACACCCTTAGTTTCTACATGGCACATACGTGGCACATACGTGGCACACACTTGTGCCTACGTGGACACTTCAGTGTGTTGTGCTACGTATGTGCCACATAGGCACTAAGGGTGTCAAAATTATACTTTTAATTAGTTCAGGAGGGTAATAGGACCCCTTTAAGTTGAGGTGTGTCATAGCCTTTTTGGGTATAGTTCAGGGGGTAATTGGGTATTATCTCTAACTATTTACTCTAAACTCAGCGATTGACAAACAATTTGCTGCGTTAGAAAGGGGACTTAGATAACTTGAATTTTGATAAGTTATGAGTAATGTAACTCCTTATATTATAAGAGATATGGCTGTTTGAAGTTGACCCTAGTAGAAATCTATATCAAAACTCTATCGGTAAGAAAGTTTTTAACTTAACTTGTTGCTGGGACATTATATGATCGTAATTCATACTAAAAGAACTTTCAAACTAAAGGATTGATATTAGTACTCATGAATAATTAAATTCATCGGGATCAAGTCTATTTAGAAACACCAAAAGGCTTATATCTTTATTGAAAAGCTTGAGATGACACAATGAACAAAATAATGGCTATTTCAGACTCCAATTAATATTGAGAAATAAAAATTATTAATATTTAAGAATTTACCTCAAATAATTTAGTAAGGATGGAATGGATCATTACACATGTCAAGTCGAGGGAATACTGGTGAAACACCTTATCATTTGATCCTTAGAAAGTTCTTAATTTTAAGCTCTCTAGACATCATACGACTTGTGGGTACTATCGTATAATGTGGTACGATTTAGGGTCCCTCCACTCGTATGGAAATTAGTGTGATTTGGTTATATTCTATACTTTGGTTATATTCTATACAAGATACAATTAGGTATCTTACTAGTCGTATGTTAGGGTACGAGCAGTATAATACCTAATAGTATGATGTCCTATGTCTAGCCTAGAGGATTTTATCTAGGGTATGGGTTAGGGGGTACTAATGTATGATTGGGTACAATTTGGTCTAGGGGCTCGTATTTTGGATAGTGTTGGAGTACAACTTGATTCCTAGGGTACGAGTGGTGTATACCGCTCTTTTGTTTGTGTATGAGTTAGGGGGTCATACCCTCTTGTGCACATTTTATAGCTTTTAAGCTGAGGACATTTTAGACATTTACCACCCCAAAAACCTTAAGTCCCCACATCTTAAAACATATTGTGGTCTCTCATAACATACTTTGAAAGATCAAAACACATCAAAATCCTCTCTAAACTCTCTCAAGAAAATTGGGGCTAGGTTCTTAAAAGGTGTTCATCTAGAGGCTCAAGAATCAAGTTTCTTTTGTGAATCTTCGTAAATAAGGCATGTGACTCTTCCCTTATTATTAGTTCTCAAATATCATGTGTTTTAAACATTGTTTACGATTCTTAAATGGTGATTTTGAAAACCAATGTTGAGGCTTTTGATACATATTATTAAGTACTGTTTACTCTTGGTTTAAATTATATTTATACATATTTTTGGTGATGCTTTTCACATGTGGATTCTTGGTAATTGTGGTTTAACAATGGGTCATGAGTAACCCTAAACTTGATGGTTTTTACTTTAGTTTTGGTATTTGAAATTATGTGCCCTCAAAGTATTTGTGAAAATGCCTAAGTGAATAAACTAGTCACATGTTAATGGTGTTTTGAACTAAGACATTGGCCTAATTAATATGAATGGTTGGTAAATGGTTTTGTAAAGACCTTGTTTTCTATTTAATGATTTAAATGGTAACCTTGGTGGTCTAATTGGCTAAAAGGGTTTGAGTCCCTAAACAACAACAACAACAACAACAAACAAGTTTATCCCCACATAGTAAGGTCTGGGGAGGGTAAGATTTATGCAGCCTATACCACTACCTCTGGAGAAGTAGCAAGGCTGTTTCCGATAGACTGAGTCATTAAACATTAAATTGATTTATGTTTTTACTAGATAATGGGTTTGAGTCCCTAAATGGTGAATTAAATTGATGGTTTTCTATAGATAATTGGTTTGAGTCCTTAAGTCAAATGATAATGGTTATGGCATGTTGTACGCTTGCAAGTGGTGTTGGTATGATGATACCAACAAAGTGCCTTTGGTAAGTAATTGGCTTAATGGCAGTTTACGTGAAATGATGGTTTTAAAGTAGGATTTAAAGTGGAATGTGTAGCTGGGCCGCAAAAGTAGAGTTCGAAGGAACAACAATGGAAACTACACTAGCCCTTGCTGGTGTCTTTATGACTGGGTAGTTTGTGTCCCCTGAATAAATATATGAATGGGAGGGTCGAGTCCCTCATAATACATGTATTGGTGCTTAAGTCACCTTGATTATGCCGGGAGGTTTGAGTCCCCCATATAGGCATATACGATTATGGATATTCTCTGGTTCGTGTGGCTACACACATTGGGCCTATCATAGGGAGAGCTGGGACCATATAGCATGTGGGTGCCTTGTATTATGACGTTATGATACATAGCCGAGGTTAATAATTTCAAAGTTCATGCTAATCTTGTTCCCTACCCCGGCTTGGTATATATGCATATATCTATTATATTGGTTATATGAATTTGGTTGATTGGATTTAATCTGTTGGCATTATTTTATCCCTATACTTGAGTTATATGTTAACACTCTAACCGCTAACAATTTTCGATACTGTATTCCCATGCGATGTAGGTATTGGTCAAAACCTTACACCTCCTACTTAGTGATTGGACTTTGGAATAACTTGTGTTGACTTAAAGTGGTGAGCTTTTATATTTTGGAAGGCTCCATTTCTTGCATTGAGTTTTCTATTATCTTTGTAGTTTAGACTTAGACATTGGTTTATACAATGGTCGGGGGCATGTCTCGACCAGATATTCTTGGATTTTTAAAGGCTTTGTATGGACAAACTATAGAGTTGGGTACGTCATGGTATGGATATGGACTTCGTTATTACTTTGGTTTTTTATAGTTATAGGTTGGGTATTGGATGGTTAGATTTGTTTGGGTTGGTCATGGTCTTGGACCTATCCAAATTCTTTGTGTTATTAATGACCTTATCATATTATATGTTCAAAATTCATCCGACTCCAGGTATATATTGGTTGGTTGGATTGGGTAGCGGGGTGATCTCCGATCCTTGTTGGGCTTAAGATTTCCATTACAATAAAGCCTTGGTTCAGGTTGTGTCAAGTTGGTATCATAGCTTAGGTTCATGGTCAGTTGGGTGTTCACAAAGTCGTGTCGAGTAGAGTCTCTTTTAAGGTTGTGTAATGCACCACACTAATAAGGGAGAGTCTACGAGGTATTTAGGAATGTTTCACTTTCTTGTTTTTTTATATCGAGCTATAGATTCTAAGGTCTTGGATTCTTCTAATTATCGTTTGCTCATTTTTCAGATCATGCCTCCTTGATGATTTGAAAATCATGAAAACTCCTCTATCCCAACTGGGGACGATGTTGATGGGACACCCTCTACTTGTGGAGTCCAAACCCAGTCAAAGGGTCCAGTTCCTGATTGTCTGGAATTCCATCAATTATATGTAGTCCTTCTTTAACTCCTTAGGTTGACGTAATGAATGTTGGGTTTTGTTAGTCGATTTGTATGATTGATCAATTGGTAGATTCTTTAGATGAGCGTGGTGCATCTACTACTCCATCTTCTAAGGCCACAATGGTTGGCTAGTTCATAAGGTTGGACCCTCTGAATTTTACTGGTGTTAAGTTGGAGGATGATTCTCAGGGTTTTATGGATGATATGGAAAATATTTTCTAGGTTATGCATGCCACGAATGTGGAAGGGGTGAATTATGCTGCCTACTAGCTAAAGGATGTGGTGTACCAATGGTACGAGAAGTAGAAACGAGCAAGGGATAATGGTGATAAGTCATCTTTATGGGAGGATTTCTCTAATGTATTTATGGACCGCTTCTTTCCTTAGAAGTTGAGGAAAGCAAAAATAAAAGAGTTTGTAAATCTGAAGCAACGAAAGATATCGGTCAAGAAGTATGCCTTGAATTTTCACCAGGTGTATCAGTATGCTCTGGAGATGGTGTTCGATATGAGGGCCTGAATGAGAATGTTCACTTCAGGACTATCTTGTAAGTAGATCTTTGAAAGTAAGGACGCCTTACTGATCAAGGACATGGATATCTCTAAGTTCGTTATGTACATGCAAGAAGTGGAAGAAGAGAAAAGGAAGCAGGCTAAGTTTAGTGAGAGGAAGGGAAAGAAATTTAGGCCTTCTAATCAAGGTGGTAAGGGGAGTTTTGGTTCTTTCTCTACGGCTATTCTCCTTACCCGAAGCCGTCGGGTGATTATAGATCTCAACATGATTGTGGGTTATAGGCATAGGGTTCCTAATCTCAGGTTAGTGGGGCTCAATCGGCTCCATCCCACCCTCCTTGCAAATTTTGTGGGATGTCGCACCATGGGTTCTATGAGTAAAGAAAGAACAAATGTTTTTATTGTGGTTAGATTGGTCATAGGCAGCGTGACTGTTATGTTAGAATGGCTTCTGGGGCTAACAAAGTCTCGGTTGCCTCTTTATCTACTTTGGCACCAAAGGGTGCTGAATCTATATCTATTTCTGCTTCTGGTACCGACACTATCTTGAATCGATTATATGCTCTTATGTCTCGCCAGGATTCTGAGGCATGTCTCAATGTTGTTATGGGTATATTGAAGCTTTTCTCCAATGATGTGCATTATTTACTTGATCTAGGGGCCACTCTATCTTATGTGACCCCATTTTTGGCTTTATATTTTGGTTTTGGTCCTGAGTTTATTTCTGATCCTTTTTCCGTATCCACCCCAATTGGTGAATCTGTGATTACTAAAAGAGTCTATAGAAGGTTTGTGGTATCTGTTAGTGGTAGAGCAACTCTTGTAGATTTGATAGAATTGGATATGGTTGATGCTGATATCATATTAGGGATGGATTAGTTACATTAATGCTATGCTTCCTTAGATTGTCGGACCCATAAGGTCACATTTAAATTTCCTAATGATTTAGTCATTATATGGGAAGGGGGTTCTTTAGTACCTAAGGGGAGATTCATCTCATATCTTAGAGCCCAAAAGTTGATTTCAAAGGGGTGTTTGTATTATTTGGTCTGAGTTAAAGATTCCAACTCGGAGGGTCCTTCTCTAGAATTTATTCTTGTGGTAAATGAGTTTCTTGAGATATTCCCTGATGATTTTCCTGGTGTCCCTCCCAATAGGGAAATTGATTTTGGGATTGATCTTGTTCTGGACACTCGTCCTATTTCCATCTCTCCCTATAGAATGGCTCCAGTTGAATTGAAGGAGCTTAAGAAGCAATTTAAGGACCTCTTAGATAAAGTTTTCATCTGTCCTAGTATGTGTCCTTGGGGTGCTCCTGTGTTGTTCATGTGTAAGAATGATTTTCCCTTTGAATGTGCATTGATTATCGTCAGTTGAATAAGGTGACTATAAAGAATAAATATACTCTTCCTAGGATCAATGACTTGTTTGACCAACTTTAAGGTGAGTATTATTTTTCTAAGATTGATCTTAGGTCGGGTTATCATCAGCTTAAGAATAGGGAGGTGGATATCCCTAAAACTGCCTTCAGGACCCGATATGGTCACTATGAGTTCCTGGACCCGGTATGATCATTATTAGTTCTTGGTTATGTCTTTTGGGTTGACCAATGCTCCGACAATGTTTATGGATTTGATGAATAAGGTCTTTCATCAGTTTTTGGATTTATTTATCATTGTTTTCATTGATGACATCTTAGTCTACTCTAAGAGTGAGGCAGATCATGTCGATCAGCTTTGTGCTGTGTTGCAGACCTTGAAGGATCAACGTTTGTATGCCAAGTTCTCTAAATGTGAGTTTTGGTTGAAGTTTGTGACTTTTCTCAATCATGTTATCTCTAGTGAAGGGATCATGGTATATCCATAAAATGTTGTCGTGGTTAAATGTAATGACCCGAGACTACATCCTAGTCATCACACAGTGCTTGGAACCGCAAGTGATCCCAAGCTAACCTATAAATGGGCATACTATTAAGCAACTGAATTATAATAAAATAAATAACAAGTTCTGCTATGCGGAAATATAATCGTGGCATAATCTGACTAAATACATTACTGATAAAGTTTACAATCTGATGAAATTGAAGAAAGAAACTGAAATTTACATGACTGACTCTGAATAACATCTATAAAGCCTCTACTATACTGACTATAGATAGCCGGGACATGCCTCCAACTACCACTAATCAATATATATGAAAATAAATGAACTGTACATGAACTAAAGCTGTCTGGAGTTCCCGAAATAAGAGAATTCATCACCTGCTGGCTGGAAATTGCAACTGTCTGATCATGGTGTACGGGCTATAGTGGTACCTACATTATGAAATAATGTAGTCACACAGACGTATATGTGGATCAGTACTTATGAAATATACTGAGTATGCAGGAGTGAATGCAATAAGTAAAACTGATTTCATACATAATCTTAAAACATGCATGCTAAGTGTAAGTAGACTCACAAAATAGGCTGGAATAAACTGAAAGTTGAAAACATCTTAAAGCATGAGTGAAAAACATACTCTGATAAGATGGTGAATCTCTATACTTAATTACTGTAAATCTTTACTTTAATGATATAAGTAGAACTAAAGCTGGGATACGGTAAAATTTGAATACTGTATGAATACTGAGTCAGGAACCACATGATTAAAACTGACATAACATTAAGGATCTGAATATACAATTATAATAAGCATGAATACCTAAACATACAGAACCAAACGTAACATAGACTAAGCTTATCTGATTAATTGAATGACTGATAGCTGAATACTGGTCATGTCAAATTGGACTGTACTTAGTCTGAATAACTGAATTGAAACTACAGAGTACTATACATATGAGATAAAGACTAATTGAATAACATGAGATGACCAAACATGAATGCCTGTAAACCGTATTATATGAGAATACAAGACCAAGTGTATAACATAATTCTCAAATAGTCTGCAAACTAAAATACTGAAATACTAATAACTGACAGCTGTATGCTATGGTCAAGCAAACCTAAAACTGAACTGAATATTGAAACTAGAATTATGGGAGTTATCATCTAACTGACATACTCCAATTATAGACTGATTTGGGGTCCAACCTGTAACCCCAGTTAGAAGGGTGTTAGCATCGTGCCACAGGTTACTAACAGTAGCTGGGTCAACCCTAATCTGGCAGGAAGACTCATGAGATATATATGGTTACTCCAACCTTAGTCTGGCAGAAAGACGATTTTCCCTATGCTGGCTACAATGTTATATAACTTAGGGACTGCTACTAAGGGTCAAACCCTCTTCTGGCAGGAATGCCCCCATCCCTGCGTTCACTCAGTGCTGAATCCTACTCCCAACTAAATTGACACTGAACTAATCACTAGATTGTACTAGGCTTGACTGAACTTACACTGATTCTGTTGACTGACCGAATGCTACTATTTGATGTACTATGAAATTATTCTATTTCAACTAGAGACTAGATAAATAGCTAAATTTTGGGTATTCAATACCACCAGGACTCAATAACATAGATCATAAGGACACGTGTGAGCATTTGATACCATAATAAGTAAGCGTTATTTAAAGAAACCTATCACTTGGGCATTTCATCAAGCACATGGAGATTAATACTTTAACATTGAGAAATTCATCAAACACATGGGAATCATGAACTTGGACATGGGAATATCTCAAACATGGGAGCATAGCATGATTATATAACTAAAAATCATGAATTTAGGAATTCACATGAAATTCGAGTGAAATAGGACATACATGTAAAGATCATAGCTTGAACCTAAAAATATCTTAAACATGGGTGAACAATAGAGTTATATAGCAAAATTCATAACTTGGGGATCCATCTTGAAATTGATTGAACATGACATGGGAATTTCATCAAACATGTGGAAAACATAAATTTAAAACATGGGAATGTTGCTAAAAATCATGAATTTAGGATCTATCATGAAATTCACTTGAATAAAGCATGGGAAAATCAAATTCATAGAATGGGGAATTCTCAAAATTTTGTATGGAATCACACATGGACTGAAATTAATTAAAATCACCATGAAAACATGCAATTCAATCTTTCCTGAATATTTAAAATAACATAATAATAAAAAAATTCATCCTTTAATTGAAATAAAAGGGTTTGGGATCCATAGGTGAAAGAAGATCCATGAATGAACTCCCACATACCTTAATTATATGAATTCTTGGAGAAATCATGAATTTGATGTAGAAAGCTTGACTTGGAAGCCTTGGGAATGTTATTAAAAGCATTTTATTGAACTTCTTGAATTAGGAACCTTAATTTCTTAATTATATTGAATAAACTTTAATGAAGTTCTTGGTAATCTTGAGGGGGATAAGATTTTCTTGGAGAGAAAAAGACAAGAAATCATGTATCCAATGCTTTTGGGGGCTGAAATTAAGTGTTATGGGCGGATTTGGGTGAGGGAAAGTGACCAAAGTGACCTTAGACACTTCAAGAACTGAAATAGTGTGTGAAATAATTTAGAGACATGGTTTCCATCGCATCGCGTCACTAATTGTGTCGATGACCGACACGTCACGTCCCAATTGCATTGGCTTACTACCTCTCACGAAAAATACCATAACTTTTTGCTCGGATATCGAATTAAGGCAAAATTGGTATCGTTGGAAATATAATTCAATTATATACAATTTGGAGGGTATTTATATATCAAATTGCACTTATATAATAAGTATACATATTAAAATTATACCTTTGAAGAACCAAACCCCAAATTTTGGACAAATCTAAGGTTCTTAGCTCAACTTGGCTCTAAGTGATTCTTATGAGCATTTTTTACCTCAAAAGCACATAAAACATGAGGATAAATATCATGAAACTCACATTCACATGGAAATTATTTGGATTGTAACTTATACCCATAGAAATGATGGTTCAAAGACTAATGTAAAAATATGGGGTGTTATATTAAGAAGTGATCTAGACCAGTGACTCCAATTGATATTCGAAGCTTCTTGGGTTTATCCAGTTATTATAGGGGGGTTTTGGAAGTTTTTTTTTACTATAGCTATCCCATTGACTAACTTAACTCAGAAGAAGGTCAAGTTCTTGTGGTCTGGTGTGTGTGAGGGTAGTTTTGAGAAGTTGAAGAATAAGTTAACTTTGGCTCCGGTTTTGACCTTGCCCAAGGGTAATGATGGATTCTTAGTGTATTGTAATTCTTCTCATGTTAGGATTGATTGTGTGTTGATGCAACATGGTAAGGTGGTGGCCTATGCTTCTAGGTAGGTAAAAGTTTGCGATAAGAACTACACTACTCATGATTTGGAGTTGTTAGATATGGTATTTGCATTGAAGATTTGGTATCACTATCTCTATGGAGTTCATATTGATATCTTTTCTGATCATAAGAGTCTACAGTATGTGTTTACTCAAAAAGAGTTAAATCATAGGCAAAAGAGGTGGCTTGAGTTGCTAAAGGACTATGATATGAGTCTTCACTACCATCCAGGTAAGGCTAACATATTTGTTGATGCTCTTAGCAAGTTATTCATGGGGATTCTAGCTTATGTGGATGAGGATATGCAGGAGTTGGTGAAGTACATTCACCATTTGTCTTGTTTTGGAGTTCGTCTCATGAACTTTGAGAATGGTGTTGTGTTCATACATCAGGTATCTCAGTCATCTCGTGTTGTTGAGGTAATGTAAAAGCAAATGTTGGACTCTGATTTGATGAAGATTAAGAGAAATATAGGTCAGCAAAAGGTTGTTAACTTTGTGATTGGTGGTGATGGTATCTTGAGGTACCAAGGCAGTTTATGTGTTCCCGACATTGATGGATTAAGGGAAAGGCTTTTGGGAGAAGCTCATGGATATTGTTATGTTATTCATCCTAGTTCTACGAAGATGTATCATGATCTTAAGGAGTTCTATTGGTGGAATAATATGAAGCAAGATGTCACTAACTATGTGGCTAAGTATATGGTGTGTGAACAAGTGAAAGTTAAGCACATGAGACCTAGAGGTTTGTACCAAGAGATTGAGTTTCCCGAATAAAAGTGGAGATAATTAACATGGATTTTGTAACTGGTATTTCTCGATCTCAGAACTAGTGTGATTCGATTTGGGTCATTGTGTATAGGATGCCCAAGTCTGCTCACTTTTTACCGGTAAGGACTAGTTATAACATAAAGGATTGTGCTAAGTTGTATTTTGTGGAGATTGTCAAGTTGCATGGTTCTCCTATTTCTATCATCTCAGATCATGGTACTCTGTTCTTATCTCATTTTTGGTGATTTTTTCTGAAAGGTGTTGGGATTAAGATGTGCCTTAGTACCGCTTTCCATCCACAGTCGAATGGACAAGCGAAGAGGACCATTCCGACATTGGAAGATGTGTTTCGTACTTGCATGATTGGCTATGGTGGTAGTTGGTTTGACCATTTGCCTCTTATAAAATTTTCTTATAATAATAGTTATCACTCTAGCATTGGTATGGCTCATTTTGAGACATTGTATTATAGGAGATGTCGTTCTCCTATTGGGTGGTATGAAGTTGGTGAGGGTAAGTTATTTGGCCCTAATCTGGTTTACCAAGCCTTGGAGAAAGTGAAGGTGTTTCATGATATATTAAAAACCGCTCAAAGTCGCCAAAAATTTTATGTAGATGTAAGGCATAGGGAGTTGGAGTTCAAGGTTGGTGATTGGGTATTCTTAAAGGTGTCTCCCATGAAGGGAGTAATGCGGTTTGGTAAGAAAGGAAAGTTAAGCCCTCGGTATGTCAGTATGTACTTGGTTTTGAAGAAGGTTGGCTATGTTTCTTACGAGTTACAGTTGCCTTTTAGCTTGAGCTCCATTCATCCATTTTTTCATGTCTCAATGTTGAGGAAATGTGTAGGTGATCCTTCATCGACTGCTCCTTTGTAATGATTGGTACCTTGGATTTTTTTATCTTATGAAGTAGTCTTGGTTGAGATGTTGGATCGTCAAATACGTCGGTTTTGGACAAAGGATGTGGCTTCTGTAAAGGTTCTTTGGAGGAACCATTAGCTTGAAGAAGCTACTTGGGAGGCGGAAGAGGACATGAAGTCCAAGTATCCATATTTACTCCCCATTCTAAAAATTTGTGCTTGAGGTATGTGTTGTTCTTTATATCCTTATTTTATGTCTTATTTTCTAACTTGTTTAAATGTTAGTTTGATGTGTAACAATGTGTTAACTCGTACTTGTGCTTGCCTTTGCCGGTCATTCGAGTACGAATGATCCATGTGAGGGAGAATTAAAATACCTTGGCTTTTGACCTTTAGAAAATTCTTGATTTTAAGATCTCTGGACATTATACGACTTGTGGGTACTAGTCGTATGATGTGGTACGACTTAGGGTCCCCCTAATCATAAGAAAATCAGTGTGGTTTGGTTATATTCTTTTCAAGGTATGATTAGGCATCTTACTAGTCGTATGTTAGGGTACGAGTAGTATGGTACCTAACCATATGATGTCCTATAGCTAGACTAGAGAATTCTGTCTAGGGTACAAGTTAGGGGGTACTAATCGTATGATTGGGTATGATTTAGTCTAGGGGATCATATGTTGGATAGTGTTGGAGTCCTACTTGATGCCTAGGGTACGAGTAGTGTATACCACTTGTATGTTTATGTACGAGTTAAGGGGGGGTCGTACCATCCTGTGCATATTTTATAGCTTTTAAGATGAGGATATTTTAGAGGTTTCCCACCCTAAAACCCATAAGTCCCCACATATTAAAATATATTGTGACCTCTCATAACATACTTTGAAAGATCAAAACACATCAAAATCGTCTCTAAACTCTCTCAAGAAAATCGGGGCTAGGGTTCTTCAAAGGTGTTCATTTAGAGGCTCAAGAGTCAAGTTTCTTTCGTGAATCTTCGTGAATAAGTCATATGAATCTTCCCTCGTTGTTAGTTCTCAAATATCATGTGTTTTAAACACTGTTTATGATTTATAAATGGTGGTTTTGAAAACCAATGTTGAGGGTTTTGACACATATTGTTGAGTATTGATTACTCTTGGTTTAAATTATGTTTATACATGTTTTTGGTGATGCTTTACAC
Source organism: Capsicum annuum (assembly GCF_002878395.1). Taxonomy (NCBI): domain Eukaryota; kingdom Viridiplantae; phylum Streptophyta; class Magnoliopsida; order Solanales; family Solanaceae; genus Capsicum; species Capsicum annuum. The sequence goes on along the minus strand of NC_061117.1, from coordinate 175,339,495 downwards.
ATATGGGTTCTTGGTAATTGTGGTTTAATAATGGGTCATAGGTAACCCTAAACTTGATGGTTTTTACTTTGGTTTTGATTTTGGAAATTGTATGCCCTCAAAGTGTCTGTGAAAATGCCTAAGAGAATAAACTAGTCACATGTTAATGGTATTTTGAACTAAGGCATTGGCCTAATTAATATGAATGATTGATAAATGGTTTTGTAAGGGCCTTGTTTTCTATTTAATGATTTAAATGGTAACCTTGGTGGTTCAATTGGATAAAAGGGTTTGAGTCCCTAAATGTTAAACAGATTTATGTCTTTACTTGATAATGGGTTTGAGTCCCTAAATATTGAATTTAATTGATTTATTGTATAGACAATGGGTTCAAGTCCCAAAGTCAAATGGTAATGATTATGACATGTTGTACGCTTGAAAGTGGTGTTAGTATGATGATACCAATGAAGTACTATTGGTAAGTAATTGGCTTAATGGTGGTGTGTATGAAATGATGGTTTAAATTAGGCTTTAAAGCGGAATGTGTAGCTGGGCGATGAAAGTAGAGTCTGAAAGACTAACATTGAAAACTGTGCTAGCCGGTGCGGATGTCTTTTTGATCGGGTGGTTCGAGTCCTCCGAATGAATATATGAATGAGAGGTTTGAGTCCCCCATAATACATATATCGGTGCATAAGTCAACTTGATTATGCCGGGAGGTTCGAGTCCCCCATATAGGCATATATGGTTATAAATATTCTCTAGTTCGTACAGCTACATGCACTTGGCCTTTTCAGCTATGGGGGAGCTGGGCCCATATAGCTTATGGGTGCGTTGTATTATAACGGTTACGCTACACAGTCCAGGTTAATGATTTCAAAGTTCATTCTAATCATTTTTCCTACCCCAGCATAGTATATATGTATATAGATATTGTATTGGTTATATGCATTTGATTGATTGGATTTGAAATATTGGCATTATTTTTTCCTTATCTTTGAGTTACATGCTAGCGCTCCAATCGCTAACCGTCTTCGATGCTGTATTCCCACGCGATGCAGGTGTTGGTCAAAATCTTACACCTTCTACTCAGTGATTGGACTCGGAAACAACTTGTGTTGACTTAAAGTGGTGAGCTTCCATACTTCGGAAGACTCCATTTATTGCTTTGAGTTTTCTTATGTCTTTATTGGTTTAGACTTGGACATTGATTTTGGCTATGGTTGGGGGCGTGTCCCGATCGGATATTCTTGAATTTCTTTTGGAGGATTTGTATGAACAAACTGTGCACTTGGGCACGTTATGATATGGATATGGACTTGGTTATTATTTTGATTTTGTTATAGTTGTTGGTTGGGTATTGGATGGTTAGACTTGTTTGGGTTGGTCGTGGTCTTGGACCTATCCCAAAGTCTTTGTGTTGTTAATCACATTATCTTGTTATATATTCGAAATTCATCCAACTCCTGGTATATGCTGGTTGGTTGGATTGGATAGTGGGGTGATCTCCGGCCCTTGTTGGGCTTGAGATGCCCATATGACAAGGCCCTGATTCGTATCGTGTCAACTGGGGTGAGATTCCCGGGTAGGTGTAACATTGGGTGTCGGGAGCTAAGTCCTTCGTTAGGATAAGAATGGTTTAGAGTCATAGTATTTTTTTAGATTAAAATAGGTTTGAAAAATATAAGGTGAACGAAGTTCAAAATGAAAATACTAAAAAGAGAAAGATACTGACAACAAATGATAATCAAAATAAAAGAACAACAAATCAGTCAAATACATTATGAAATATTCTCTCGTTTATTTTACTTGTTCATATTTGACCTGACACACACTTTAAGAATCAACAAATAAAATGGTACCCCCTTCGTTAATTTTGCCTTGTCCAATATTAACTTGGCACATCATTAAGAATGATAAACAAAATGACAATTTTTCTATTCAAATACAATCATTTATAAACAATAATTTCATGTTTTGAGAAATGCATTAGAAAATGACTATAATTAATAACACGGGTAAATTAGAAATTAAGTGATAAATTATCTCTTGATTTTCTAAGCCGAACAAGTTAAAGCAAATATCTAGTTTTAGTATAGTAGACAAGTAAAGTGAGCAAAGCGAGTAAGTTTATTTTACTCACTTCGTTCGGATTTACTTGTCATTATTTTTCTAGTTTGATTTTTATTTTTACTTGTTATTTTTCACAGATCAAGAAAAGACAATTTTCTTTCATGTTTTACCTTTAGCATTAATTACTTATTCTCCAAATTATTTTTCAATACCTATTACTAAATATCAATTAATAGGGGTAATATAGTAAAATCACTATATCGATTATTATTTTATTAATGAATGTGTTATGTCAAAGTGACAAGTAAAAGTGAGCGAAAAACGTATAACCCCTATTTTAGTCATCTAAATGCTGAATAATGGGGGTAAAAGAAGTATAAAATAATGAATTATATCATAATTTTTCAAACTAAACAAATAAAAATGAATTATCTCATAATTTTTCAAACTAAACAAATAAAAATGAACATATATTTTTCAATTTACTAGACAAGAAAAGGTCAACAAAAGAAAAAGTACTCCCTCCGTTTTGTTTTAATTGACCTTTAATGACTTGACACTTCTCTTAAGAAAATATTTAATAGGGGTTTATTTTACTAAAGTAACCCTATTAATTATGCATTGAAAATATAAATTTGATTATATACACTTTACATAGTCATTTAATGATGGGGAAATATTGAAAAAACACAATAAATTTTTCTTGATTTTAGAACTTGGACAATTAAAATAAAACAAATATTTTTAATAAGAGAGCCAACTAATATGAAATGGAGGAAGTAATATTTACTCCCTCCGTCTCATTTTATGTGTCGTCGTTTTTTTTCTGGTTCGTCCTAAAAAGAATGTCACCTTTCCCTATTTGGTAACTATTTAAAGACACAATTTCACTTTTATCCTTATTAGTCCCACTTAATTACAGAAAAAATAGTACTACCTTTTATAATAAATAATAATTTGGTAAATATCACCAAGTATTTCCTTATTTCTTAAACTCTGTGTCCGATCAAGATATGCCACATAAAATAGGACGGAGGGTATATTTTAAAAATATACCCATTAATAGAGGTACACGCTTAGTAGTGTGTGAGTGTGTTGGTGTACATACATATACAATCAAATAAACCAAACAAATCGCAGGGGAAGTATCTAATACCAACTAGGGTTAAGTAAACAAAATACTTTAGATTACACATGTTGGATCTTACGATTTCTAATAGAATTGTCGTGTACTTAACTACTCCTGTAACTTGGGATTATTTATACATCTCAAACCCTTCTCACATATTCCTTTGTGTTATTTTTATTGTCCACTTTATTAAAAATATCTGTCTCATATTAATTTTCCATCAAACTAAATCAAAAGGATTAATCAAAATTTTCCCATATTATTTTTACGGCTAATTTTATTTTAAAATATGAACAATTATTTGTAAAATTGACATCTGAAATGTTAGCGGGAGTAATATCCTACTTTTACCTACCTTTCTATTCTCCACTAAAAAAGTCTTAACTTACTATGTATATATAACTCCTAATTAATATTAACTTGTTTGCTCCAATATGAAGTAATCATATGCTTAGGAAGGCTTGACAGAGAGGAAAAGAAGGTTAAAAAAGATCTAATTTAATTGTGGCAGATCGGTAAACTAAGGATATTTATTAAAGGTATCTAAAGGTGGTTCAAGATTTACATAGTCGATCTAATATGTCTGTAAAAGAATGTTGTCATATATTTTTATTTATTCAAAAGCTGACAAATATCAAATAAACCGATATAAGTCAAAGCGATGAATTGATTCGATTTTAAACATTTTTCTTTTTTTAAGTAAAACAAATCAACTCAACTCAAACCATGAACACCTTTATATTATATATATATATATATATATATAATATTAACGCATGAATATGCATGTGTATATATATGTATGTATGTATATATATATATATGTATGTGTATATATATGTATGTATGTGTATATATATGTGTATGTGTGTATATATATGTATGTTTATATATATATATGTATGTGTGCATATATATATATATATATATATATATATATATATATGTATGTATGTATGTGTATATATATGTATATATGTATGTACTAAAATAGGCGATATAAAATAAGCGATAAAAATAAAATAAAATAAAATAGGCGATAATAAAATAGGCGATAAAATAGGATAAATAAAATAGGCGATATTTTAAGATTTTTGTAAAAATCCTACTCAATACTCCCTCTTTCCCATTGTTTCTTCACGTTTATCATTCTTATATTCTATACTTTCCCCAATTTTAATTTTTTTTTTAATCTTACCCGGTTCATCTCTTACTCTTAACCTATGTTCCTAATAACTTACTTCTTTAACCACACCTCAGAACTTTCATCTGGAAATTAACACTCATCCTTCGTCTATTCTGCAGACATAGCGGACTATCAAGGCCAGAATTTCTAGGAATTTACAGGTTAATCCATCGTTGTTATTAAGAAATTAAGAGGTTAACCATATACTAAGGGTAATGAATTTAAAAAAACATTTAATTTACATGATGTTCTGCGAATATATCTAAAATTTTTAAAAAATATAAACATCTAAAAATTTAAAATATAAAAACATATTTTTGATGGGGAAAATATAAAATAAATAAGAACTTACATGAAGTAACTGGGATAGAGGTTTCCCTTTCAGGAATCCCCTAAAAACTTTGGAAAACTGAAAGCTCTTTTATTCATCTTCCTTATATTACAAACTTTGATTTGCACTAAGAGGAAAGGTTGGTTGGAAAAGGAGGATTTATACATAGGAAAGTATGCTGAGAGGTTCTAAGGTTTTTCGATCTACCTTCTTCTACTAAGTTACAAGTCTTATATAGACTGAAGTAAGAAAAAAGGAGTGGACTAGAATCAAACTATGTGGCCTTGACAATATGGACGACAAGTACGGATAAGATTCTTTAATAATGCAGGTCGGGTACACATTGGGCCTTATCGTCACATGCATTATTATTTCTCTTTTCCTGACAAGTGCTTCAACAGTTTTTCTTTTTTTTGGAAAGTAATGATAAAGGAAGCACTCACTCTGACACAGACTTAATTACAAGACTCAAAGTGGGCATACCCACATGGAACTCTTATAAAAATTACAATACTTGTACCTTATAGTATCAATCTCCTTTATTACTTATCTTTGTCTGCTTATGTGTCCAAGTTGTGTAGGGCTATGGTGTCGAAACTCATTCCAGATTCATCATCTTCATAGGGATCCTGAGCATCTTGGAGAAGACTATCTTCAAATCTATCATCTTCTTCGTCTGATGATCTTGGAATATTAATGTCTGTATTATTCATGTCTGGAACTACTCTATCTGTGCTTGTACATGACTTGTCTTTATTATCCATATGCTTATCTTGTTCTTGGCTACTAAAGAACTTTTCTAATGTCTGTTTTACAATAATCTCAATTTGTTTATTCTTCTTTTTTGCCGTTAATGTCTTTTTTAAGGTACTAGTATTATGTGATTTTGATGATGGTCCTGCTTCATCTTCACTTTTTGGCAAAGTGACAGCCCTTAACGGATTTGATTTGTCTTTACCGATTACCGTTTGAGCCGGACTAGCTGCACCAATATCCGATACAGTAGATTTCTGAGCATTCAGAGGGGAATGCACACCCTTCTCATCCATTTTTTGTGGAGATGGAGAACTCTGTATCTGAGTACTGGCATTAGTCTTTCTTGTATGAAATTTACTTAGTTTGTCTTGTAAAGTCTGTATTTGCTCCATGAGTCTAGAGTTTTTTATAATAAGAGCCTCCTTTTGAAGATTTAATCTCTTGAAGTCCTTGATCATAAAGTGGCAGTGGTCACAGAAAATTATTTTATCTGAGTCTTTTTGGATATTGTACTGAGGAATCTGGTTAAGATTTTGTCTTAATGCTGGAGATAAGAAAAAATTAGGTTCTAGGTGTCCTCTTGCATAATCAGAAGCTTCAGAAAAATCATTTAAACATTTGTAAAGAGGATTTTTTATACCACTTATAGATTCTAGTACTTCTATCCTGGTCTGAAAAAATTTGTTTGTCTTACCATGTATAATTACATAATATTTGAATCTAGGCTTACTTTTATCTGATATATATTGACATAAAGCTTTCATGGCGGTTAAAAAATATTTATGGTCTGGTTTATGGTGTGCTATCCACAAATTGTCTATTAGGCATTTTTTGGGTCTATCTAAAATATTTTATGGTCTTAGGTTAAAAGAATAATTACTAGGTGGGAAAACAATTAAATTAAAAGGCCCAAAGTCTATTCTCTCCAGTGATTGCATGAAGTTTTGGAGTTCGATAGAGTTTTGGGGTCTAAATCTAACATTTTCTAGCATTGTCTAAAAATAAATGTCTTAAAACGAAGAAGAAGCTGTTCCCTTGCCTTTGTCTGCTGCATGTTAATTAGTTGGTCGGATGCTGAAACAAATATTAGTCGGTTAAACAGATTTTGTTTTTAATTGTAACCTACTTAATTTATCTGCTAATTCATTTTCTTTTCCTTTAATATATTCAAAAACAATATTTTTATATACCGATATAGTGTCCATAAAGTTTAATCATCTTCTTCTACTACTAGCTTTATCATTTATCTTCTGACTAAATTTAACTGTTGTCTCACAATCTGTTCTTACTAAAACTTCTTCTTTATTTAAGATATATAATTTAAAACTATTTAAACCATATATTATGGCTAATACTTCTAAATCTATGCTAGGTATATTTCCTTTTTCTTTATATTGTCCACTCTGGAATGCACATATTTTTTCTTCATTTTTATCACTACATTTATTAGGTCTTGCTTTTAATATGGCTCCCCAACCTAATTTGCTTCCGTCTGTTTGAACAAGTAATCAATTTCTAGTGGAATTTTTAAGTCTAGAATATGTTTTACTCTTTCTTTTATTTGTTGAACTAATTTAATATCTTTATTATTAAAATATTTTTGACCTTTGCTTTCAGTTTTAGCATATAAAGGTCCGGCTATTTTTCCTAAGTCTTGAATAAAATTACTTGCATAATTTACTAATCCTAAAAATTTTTGTAGATCTTTAGTATTTTCTAATTTATCTGGCATTTCTAATACCTTTTTGGCTATATGAGGTTGAAGTTTAATCCTCCCATTCCCTAGAGTTATTCCTAAAAAATTAATATGTGTTTTGCATAGTTCCATTTTCTTTTTACTAATTATTATTCTGTGTTTGACAAATAGTCTAAAAACCATTTGTAAATGTCCTAAATGTTGTTGTATATCTTTACTAAATACTAAAATGTCATCTACATATACTAACACAAAGTTTTTATAATCTCTAAAAATATTATCCATTTTTCTCTGAAAAATGGGTGGGGCTATTTTTAGTCCAAACGGCATAACAAGTCACTCATAATTTCCTTCTGGACAGGTGAATGCTGTCCATTCTATACTATCTGGGTGCATTTTTACCTGCCAATACCCGGATTTATAATCGAACTTACTATATATCTTTTTACCTTGTATTCTATTAATTAACTCACTTTTATCTGGTAGCTTATATGCGTCTGTTTTGGTTTTGTCATTTAGTCTTTTATAGTTTATTACCATACGAACTTTTTCCCTGATTTGCTCGCTATGGTTTCTTACCATAAATGCTGCTGATCTGTGTTTAGATGTTGATCTTCTAATTACTTCTAACTTTAATAATTCTTTAATTTGTTTCTCAAATTCTTCTATATCTTCATTATTAGCTTCTATTGATGATGTCTTTATGGTGTATTCTGGGTTAATTATATCTAAATTACACATTATTTCGTTAGCATCCCAATGTGCTAAAGTTTTTTCTCCTATTATTTCTATTTTATCTAAAATTGCTATTACATTGTCTAAGTCTTTTGGATTATTTATTATTCCTATTGTGTTTATTCCTTTTTTAAAGTTGTAAAATTGAGCTTCAATGTTTATTAAAGTATAGTCTTTTTCTATGTCTTTTAAGCATTCTTGGCCTTCTGCATTAAGTAGGGTATAATTTTTAAAATCTTCTAAGTTATCTTCTAAATTTTTGTTTTCTTTTAACAGGTTGCTATTTTGGCATTGATTATTTTGGCAGTCTTCGCAACATGGTTTAGAAATTCAATTCTTTTTATGTGTTTTTAATGTATTATATGCTGTTGTTAATGTTACTATTTGTACCGGTGTATAAGTTAGGCATTATTCCATCTCTTATTAAGAGACATCCTCCTTTATTTTGGATACAAAAGCTTAGTCCTATAACAAAGTCTGAGCCTATGTTTAAATCCCTTGCTAATATTCTATTAACATTGTAAGTTGGGTTATAGAATTTATTATATGTATTTAAAAAACTTATTTGTGCATTTTCTATGCAATAATTGTAGATATTTTGTGATCCATCCATTTGGGTAGCTGTTATAGGTCTTTCCAGTATTCTTAGTAAATGTTCTGGTACTATTTCTTTATTAATTAGAAAGCTAGTACATCTGGGATTTACTAATGCTAAAGTTTCTATCTCTGCGTCTTCAATTTTAATTTTTACTAATACTTTTATGGTAGAGAATTCTTTATCTTCATTGCATATTAGGCTAGTGTCATTATCTTCCAAGTTTATAAGTTCTGCCTCTAGTTTTTCTAAATGTATAGCTTCTTGTGTATCTGATTCTTCTATAGTGATTTTGTTTTTTCCTTTTTCTATGATGGTTAATCTTTGTTCTAGATTATTTACTCGGGTTTCTAGAGTTGATACTCTTAAATTTAAGATTTGATTATTTGTATATTGTTGTTCGCTATTTATTTCTGATTCTATTTTTATCTTTAAAGTGTTTTCTATACAGTTTATACAAGCTTCTAAATAACATTTTTTACATTTAGCTCTGTTGTCTTTACTTGGATACCAATTGCATATACGAATTCTATTACTGCCTAAACCTTGTTTCTTTTGAATTCATGTACACATTCTTGAGTGACATTCATTAAATTATTGATTACTAGATTGTTTAAGTCTAGATCTTTCATCTCCTGTCCTAATTCATTTACTAAATTATCTTCTTCTGATTTTGAAGAATCAGATTTAGAATTATCTTTATCATTTATATCAATGCTTATTATTGAGTTTATACTTTCTGTATCTGACATGTATTCGTCTACATTTAGTAAAGTTTCTTGGACATCCTCTATTAATTGAGAATTTCTAGTTCTATTATTATTTCTTACAGGACATACATTAGCTAAATGGTCTATGCTTCCAAAAGTATAGCATTCTAATTTATTTTTATAGTTTCTATCATTTCTATATTTCCTAACATGTCTATCTCTATTTAACCATGGTTTTTTGGCTTTTGATTTTCTTAAGAAGTACTGTTTACCACTATATAGTTTTTGATTATGTTTCTTTTTATATTTTCTATATTGTTTTTTATCATAATTTTCGGTTGTGTATATAACAGATTTACAGAAATTCATTTCATTTCTTTTTAATTGTTTTTGTATTTGTATGTTTATACATTTTTCTGTTAGTATATCCATTAGATGTTGTGTTTTATGTCCTATTGTCCATTTTAGGTTTGGGTTGGCTACTACACCATCTCTTTTATACCATCTATCTTCTATTTCTCTTCCTAAAGCTCCAGGTTATTTATTAAATAATTTTTTGCCTAATTCTTCATTAAAAGTGTTTCCGCTGACAGTGCAATAATAAAAATAATCTTGTAGAAATTTCTTTATATATACCTAATGTGAAATCCTTAGTTGTTCTAGTTTTATTAATTCTTATTTTTGTAATGCTAATAATCCACTATTTGGATCTTTTCCGGTTAATAACATGCGTATTTTATTTGTAAAATTATAGGGGTTTGGTCCCATACTTAATAGAACCTGGAAATCATATGGGCAGTTTATCTTAAAACTTTTTCATGTTGCTTTTGCAGATTCTTCTAAAAAGGTTTCCAAATATTTGTACATTGTTTCCATATCCGTTTTTGTATAGTGTCTTAAGCAATCTGCTGCTACTTTTCCTTTCCATAGATCTATTACTGTATCCCACATTTGTGGGTCATGTGCTGGTATATTTAGAATTTTACCTTTACTATCTCCTTCTTATAGTTTAATTGGTTATTCTATTGGCATTCTCTTACCTGCTGATCTTATACTATCTCCTCTAAGTTCTGTATCTGGATTTATCCTAATTGCCGATCTTCTAGGTACATTACCTGTACTATAATCTATTGGTTAAGGATTAAGGTTTGTCTGTTGAAATGGGCTAGCACTTGACGAGCTAGTTGGTTCTAATTCTGCTAGTTCTTTATAACTTATTGTAGAACTTAATACAGATATTGTGTCTTCATATTTTCTTTCAAGAAATAGTTCTTTATTATTTCTATATCCTAAATTATCACTTCTTTCCAAACAATTTTTAAAATGTTCTATACGTTCTTCTATTTTCATTTCATCTTTTTGACATCCTTTATATTTAAAAGTTATATGTTTATATTCTTCTGCTAAATTTTGAGCTTTTTCTATTACCATATCTACTTCATAGCCTTCGTCTAGAATTTCTATATTCGTAAATTCACTTTCTGTTTCTATATTACTTTCTGTTTCGACATCATCTAAATTGCTTTTAGTTGTATAACTATAATCTGTAAATCTAACTGAAGTTTCTCCTTTACTTGTAGTGTATAATAAATGAGAGTCTGGTGTGAGGATTTTTGGTTTATTAAATTTATTTAGATTTCATTCTAAACCTGCATATACTTCTGGATCTATTTTTATTGGTTTTATTAAACTTATGTCTTTATTTCCCATTATTTCAACTACATCATTTACTTTTAGTTTAAATTTAGTATTACTACTTAAAGTTAATTTTCCGATAAATTATTACCACTATTCATTTCTTCATACCCTTTAGTTTGGATTCCTATTTTAATATTTTTTCCAAATTCTTTTAAGTTCATAAAAAAAATCTGAACTTATATAGAATATTCCTCCATTATTTTTCATATCTACTTTAGTTAATCCTATTATTGATTTTTTAATGTCTGACCATCTATCATCATATATTGTTATTAACACTTTGGATCCTAAATTTTTTCTAGTTAGACCTTTTATTCCTATAACAATGAAACCCATATGCATTAGTATCATTTTATTATTTTCTATATGTCTTAAAGAGTTAGCATTTACTAAATCTAGTATTTTAAAATCTTCTTCTATAGCTGATATTTGTTCTTCTCTATAATGTCTATATAGCTAATTATCTGTAGAAAAATATTCTGCATTATATAATTTTTTAGGATTTAATAATTTTAATTGATGTTGTTGGAAAATTTGCAAATCTCTATCTACATCTATTATTTCATTTAATTATTGGTTCAGCT
>NC_061117.1:175318590-175325023 GCF_002878395.1 Capsicum annuum | reverse complement strand
TTACAACTTTAAAAAAGGAATAAACACAATAGGAATAATAAATAATCCAAAAGACTTAGACAATGTAATATCAATTTTAGATAAAATAGAAATAATAGGAGAAAAATATTTAGTACATTGGGATGCTAACGAAATAATATGTAAGTTAGATATAATTAACCCAGAATACACCATAAAGACATCATCAATAAAAGCTAATAATGAAGATATAGAAGAATTTGAGAAACAAATTAAAGAATTGTTAAAGTTAGAAGTAATTAGAAGATCAACATCTAAACACAGATCAACAGCATTTATGGTAAGAAACCATAGCGAGCAAATCAGGGGAAAATCTCGTATGGTAATAAACTATAAAAGACTAAATGACAACACCAAAACAGACGCATATAAGCTACCAGATAAAAGTGAGTTAACTAATAGAATACAAGGTAAAAAGATATATAGTAAGTTGGATTGTAAATCCGGGTATTGGCAGGTAAAAATGCACCCAGATAGTATAGAATGGACAACATTCACCTGTCCAGAAGGACATTATGAGTGGCTTGTTATGCCGTTCGGACTAAAAATAGTCCCACCCATTTTTCAGAGAAAAATGGATGATATTTTTAGAGATTATAAAAACTTTGTGTTAGTATATGTAGATGACATTTTAGTATTTAGTAGAGATATGCAACAACATTTAGGACATTTACAAATGGTTTTTAGACTATTTGTCAAGCACGGAATAATAATTAGTAAAAAAAAAATAGAACTATGTAAAACACATATTAATTTCTTAGGAATAACTCTAGGAAATGGGAGGATTAAACTTCAACCTCATATAGCCAAGAAGGTATTAAAAATGCCAGATAAAATAAAAAAATACTAAAGATCGACAAAATTTTTTAGGATTAGTAAATTATGCTAGGAATTTTATTCAAAACTTAGAAAAAATAGCCGGACCTTTATATGCGAAAACTGGAAGCAAAGGTCAAAAAAATTTTAATAATGAAGACATTAAATTAGTTCAACAAATAAAAGAAAGAGTAAAACATATTTCAGACTTAAAAATTCCACTAGAAACTGATTACTTAATTGTTCAAACAGACGGAAGCAAATTAAGTCGGGGAGCCATATTAAAAGCAAGACCTAATAAATATAGTGATAAAAATGAAGAAAAAATCTGTGCATACCAGAGTGGACAATATAAAGAAAAAGGAAATATACCTAGCATAGATTTAGAAGTATTAGCCATAATATATGGTTTAAATAGTTTTAAATTATATATCTTAAATAAAGAAGAAGTTTTAGTAAGAACAGATTGTGAGGCAATAGTTAAATTTAGTCAGAAGATAAATGATAAAGCTAGTAGTAGAAGAAGATGGTTAAACTTTATGGACACTATATCGGTATATAAAAACATTGTTTTTGAATATATTAAAGGAAAAGAAAATGAATTAGCAGATAAATTAAGTAGGTTACAATTAAAAACAAAATCTGTTTAACCAACTAATATTTGTTTCAGCATGCAACCAACTAATCAACATGCAGCAGACAAAGGCAAGGGAACAGCGTCTTCCTCGTCCCAAGACATTTATTTTCAGACAATGCTAGGAAACATTAGATTTAGACCCCAAAACTCTATCGAACTCCAAAACTCCATGCAACCACTGGAGAGAATAGACTTTGGGCCTTTTAATTTAATTGTTTTCCCACCTGGTAATTATATTTTTAACCTAAGACCAGAACATATTTTAGATAGACCCCAAAAATGCCTAATAGACAATTTGTGGATAGCACACCATAAACCAGACCATAAATATTTTTTAGACTCCATGAATGCTTTATGTCAATATATATCAGATAAAAGTAAGCCTAGATTCAAATATTATGTAATTATACATGGTAAGACAAACGGAATTTTTCAGACATGGATAGAAGTACTAGACTCTATAAGTGGTATAAAAAATCCTCTTTACAAAGGTTTCAATGTTTTTTTGAAGCTTCTGATTATGCAAGAGGACACCTAGGACCTAATTTTTTCTTATCTCCAGCATTAAGACAAAATCCTAACCAGATTCCTCAGTACAATATCCAAAAAAACTTAGGTAAAATAATTTTCTGTGACCATTGCCACTCTATGAACGAGGCCTTCAAGAGATTAAATCTTCAAAAGGAGGCTTTTATTTCAGAAAACTCTAGACTCATAGAGCAAATACAGACTTTACAAGACAAACTAAGTAAATTTCATACAAGAAAGACTAATGTCAGTACTCAGATACAGAGTTCTCCATCTCCACAAAAAATGGATGAGAAGGGTGTGCATTCCCCTCTAAATGCTCAGAAATCCACTGTATCGGATAATGGTGCAGCTAGTCCAGCTCAAACGGTAACCGGTAAAGACAAATAAATCTATTAAGGGCTGTCACTTTGCCAAAAAGTGAAGATGAAGCAGGACCGTCATCAAAACCACATAAGACTAGTACATTAAAAAAGACATTAACGGCAAAAAAGAAGAATAAACAAATTGAGATTATTGTAAAACAGACATTAGAAAAATTCTTTAGTAGCCAAGAACAAGATAAGCATATGGATAATAAAGACAAGCCATGTACAAGCATAGATAGAGTAGTTCCAGACATGAATAATACAGACATTAATATTCCAAGATCATCAGACGAAGAAGATGATAGATTTGAAGATAGTCTTCTCCAAAATGCTTAGGATCCCTATGAAGATGATGAATCTGGAATGAGTTTCGACATCATAGCCCTGCACAACTTGGACACATAAGTAGATAAAGACAAGTAATAAAGGAGATTGATACTATAAGGTACAAGTATTGTAATTTTTATAAGAGTTCCATGTGGGTATGCCCACTTTGAGTCTTGTAATTAAGTCTGTGTCAGAGTGAGTGCTTCCTTTATCATTACTTTCCAAAAAAAATAAAAACTGTTGAAGCACGCGTCAGGAAAAGAGAAATAATAATGTATGTGACGATGAGGCCCAATGTGTACCCGACCTGCATTATTAAAGAATCTTATCCTTACTTGTCGGCCATATTGTCAAGGCCACGTAGTTTGATCCTAGTCCACTTCTTTTTTCTTACTTCACTCTATATAGGACTTGTAACTTAGTAGAAGAAGGTAGATCGAAAAAACCTTAGAACCTCTCAACATACTTTCCTATGTATAAATCCTCCTTTTCCAACCAACCTTTTCTCTTAGTGTAAATCAAAGTTTGTAATATAAGGAAGTTGAATAAAAGAGCTTTCAGTTTTCCAAAGTCTTTAGGGGATTCCCGAAAGGGAAACCTCTATCCCAGTTACTTCATGTAAGCTCTTATTTATTTTATATTTTCCCCATCAAAAATATGATTTTATATTTTAAATTTTTAGATGTTTATATTTTTTAGAAATTTTAAATATATTCGCAGAACATCATGTAAATTAAATGTTTGTTTAAATTCATTATCCTTAGTATATGGTTAACTTCTTAATTTCTTAATAACAACGATGGATTAACCTGTAAATTTCTAAGAATTTTGGCCTTGATAGTCCGCTATGTCTGCAGAATAGACGAAGAATGAGTGTTAGTTGCCAGATGAAAGTTCTGGGGTGTGGTTAAAGAAGTAAGTTGTTAGGAACATAGGTTAAGAGGAAGAGATGAACCGGGTAAGATAAAGAAAAAATTAAAATTGGGGAAAGTATAGAATATAAGAATGATAAACGTGAAGAAACAATGGGAAAGAGGGAGTATTGAGTAGGATTTTTACAAAAATCTTGAAATATCGCCTATTTTATCGCCTATTTTATTTATCCTATTTTATCGCCTATTTTATTTATATTATCGCCTATTTTATTTTATTTTATTTTTTTCGCCTTTTTATCGCTTATTTTAGATCGCCTATTTTATTGAGATGGTATAGTAGCCAACCCAAACCTAAAATGGACAATAGGACATAGAACACAACATATAATGGATATACTAACAGAAAAATGTACAAACATACAAATACAAAAACAATTAAAAAGAAATGAAATGAATTTCTGTAAATCTGTTATATACACAACCCAAAATTATGATAAAAAACAATATAGAAAATATAAAAAGTATATATATATATATATATATAGGTTTAGTGTCTTGTTCTATCAGAGTGTTTGGGTTTGTTCTAAATAGACGAAAGCCAGAAGTGCAAGTAGTCAAGCCGCAGATATGTTTATTGGACAATTTATGGATAACATATAATAGAAGAAACAATAGTTATTTTATTTCAGTTTTAAATGCATTAAGTTACTATTTTACTGAGAAAAATACTACTAACAAGTTTACATTCTATGTTGTTCTCAGAGTACAACAGCAAGGCGTGTTCCAGATTTGGATAGAGGTAATGGATGCCATATAATTATAGAACACCTCTTTATAAAGGTTTTTATGACCTCTCAAAGACTCTAGACTATGCCCGGAGAAATCTGGGACCAAATTATTTTATTACTCCAGCTTTAAAATCAGAAACACAAAAAGTTCCTTAATATATATTAACAAAGACACAGACAAAATTATATTTTGTGATCATTGTTCCTCTATGAACGAAGCTTTTAAAAGACTGAACCAAGTCAATGAAATTTAAAGACAAGATAATGAAAACCTTGTAAAAGAAAAAGGACAGATGTTAGAACATATAAGTATTTTACAAGACCGTATAAAAATTCTTCATTTTGAACTTTCACAACAGACTCAGCCAATTTATGAGACCCAACCAAAGAGTTCTCTATCTTCTTTAAAAATAAAAAAATCCACTGTATCGGGTAATGATACAGCTAGTCCAGCTCAAATGGTAGTTGGTAAAGACTTCTCAAATCCGTTAATGGGTGTGCGTTCCCCAATGAATGCAGCAAGACCCACAAAAAAAAAAGAGTGTGTGAAAAATTTTCTTAGTTCTTCATTTTCCGGCAGCTGTCAAGTTTTCAGGGGACTCCCGAAAGGGAAACCTCACTTCTTTCTTATGACATGTAAGTAGTAGTTACATAGGTCTTTATATTTTTTTCCCAAGTTTGTAAATTATGTTTGAATTAATCAAGTTTATATTTTTTTCACATGTGTTTTATTATTATTAAGGTCCAGATCGCCGGCGGTTTTCCGCCAATTTTTTGATCTTATAAAATTTATAAATTACTTATAAAAATACCCTCAGTATATGGTTATTCTCTTAGTGTTTTAGCAATAACGATGGATTAATTTATAAATTTCTAGGGACTTGGATTTGTTATTCTCCCGGGATATGATTAAAGAAGATATTGCTAAAATACCTAAAACTGAAGAGAAGGAGATGGACAGGGTATAAAAAAAAAATCAAAAAACCAAAAAATACAAAAATAATATATATTAGGATAAAATACACTTGGACCTTTATGACTTGAACACTTACACTAGACTAAGGACAACGAAGGAGGCAGGACTGAACTTTACATATATATATATATAAACTTTTAACATAGTATTTTTTGAATCCCTTTAATATAATCATTGGCTTCACTAAGGTGACTAATCGTTTGGCATTTTCCTGAATTTCGTACCTAACAAAAAATGTAGTGCATTAGACTATTTTTTTTTTTTTTTTTTGTTCTTATTGTAATTAACCACATATTCCGTCTACTATAGATCCCCTTCTGACCATTTGTATTCATTTTCTTTTAAGTGAAAGATTGTGTTTGATATTAAGAAGAAAAATTCACCTGAAATATTTTTAAAATAATTTTGAAAAATAAATGATTTTTGTATTTATTTGTTAATATTTGATAAATAAAAAATGACGCTAAAGGTTTTTTCCGAGTGAGTGCTATTGAAAAAAAACATGATTACTTTTAGATTAATAGATGAAGATCTAGTGTTCCTAGAATTAGGCAGCTGATCTTAAAATTTGAGCATTACTCTAGAGCGTAAAAAATTATACAAAGTGAGCACATTAAACAAACAAAAGAAAAATAATTTCTTGTGATTTTCTATTTCTTATGAGAAATGATTTACTTTGTTTGAGTTGTCTTTATTTAATACATGTAGGGGGGTAGGAGCGTATTTTTGATCATTTCCTCTTGAATCTTTTTAAGTTGAAGTATCATAAAAGGAAAAAGAACAAATTGACGTAGTTATAAGGGCGACATGGTTAAAAAGAAAAAGCCATTTTTAAAAGTCAATTTATAATTAGTCACAAGTCTTGATTAATTCATAAAAGAGATACCATTTAATGGCATTAGCAAATAGACTTTAAAAGTTGTCTACTTTATTCCTTAAAGTCTTGAAAAAAATTGAAGTCTCCACCTCAAAGTCTAAAAAGATTTGTACCATAGCTTCAAAGTCTTGAAAATATAAATAATTTTCATATCTTATATTTTATTTACCGATTTTAAGAAAAATTATATTTTTCTCTCCAAAAGCTCTAGATCCAAGCGCCC
>NC_061117.1:175131701-175318490 GCF_002878395.1 Capsicum annuum | reverse complement strand
CCCCAAAATTCAGTCTCTTTTTCTGTCATAAATTCAGGCTTTACCGTAGAAGACTTTATAATGACACAGTTCAACTTTAGTTCAGTCATTGTTGAAGGATAATTCCTTCTTAATTAATGCAAAGATAAAAAAACTCTTGTAACTCTTTGTAATAAATCAATGTAGATATACATAAGTCATAAGAGTTGTAGGAAGGGAGAGTTAATACTTCATAAATATTATACATTTATTCAAATGACGGTTTCTTATAAATATAACTTTGAGAATGAAGAGACATTCAAAAGTCTTGAAAGTTACTAGCCTTTATGATTTTGTCATTAATTTAAGAGTAATGTTACATTGCGTACATTAACTCTGTTTGTTTTCATTTACGCTTTTGATGGATGAAACGTAAATGATATACCTATTTAAGGAGCATCATTTAAGAACAAAAGATGTAAAAAACATAGAAAATAAAATACTCTCTCCCCTTCATCAATTCTCTGTCTCAATCTTGGATTACTATTCTTTGGCAACTTTTGGGCAATTGATTTGGACAACCTCCAAATTTTCAGCCACGAATGCACGTGTTTGGCGGTAACTGTGGAACCTTGGGGAGCGACTGGCTAGAAGAATTTGCACCGGAGTCAGGCCTGAAATCACTTTCAAGATAGTGGCTTGCCACAACACAGTATTTGTGACTATTCTCTTACTATTATAAATTCTAGTTTCATGTCAATATTATAGTATTTTTTCAATAATTTGAAAGTGATTTACTTACATACAATATTGATAAATGACTATTTCTTTGAACAAAACTTTTTCTGATTTGTCAAAACTTGAGCCACTGGATGAAAATAATTTTAAACGTTGGTCACAAAGACTTCTGATTTTCTTAGAACAATTAGAAGTTGATTATATTTTGTTTAATGGTGGTTCTAGCATTGTTACTGGTTCTAACACTATTACGATTGTTAATGAATTTGCTAAAACGAAGTTTAAAAAGGATAGCAAAATTGTTAAAGGACATTTATTGAGTCATATGACTAATAATTTATTTGATTTATTTGTTACTCACATTTATACTAAAGAAATAAGGGATAGTTTGCAAAACTCAAAATAAGGAAGACAAAATGATGACCAAGTTTATCTTACGGAGGGTGATGAAGTGTTCACTGCAATTGTCGTTGAGGCGAATCTGGTGGCTAATAAGACTGACTGGGTGTTGGACACAGGCGCTTCAAGGCATTTCTGCACAACAAAGAGTTATTCCATGACTTTGAGGAATTCACCAATGGGGAGTATGTCTACATGGATAAATTCACTACTGCTAGAGTTATGAGTAAAGAATTTTTTTTTATTTAAATTAACTTCTGAAAAAATATTAGCCTTGAATAATGTTCTGTATGTTTCCCTACCGAGTAGAAACTTAGTTTCTGAGGCACTTTTCAACAAGGTAGGCCTTAAATTTATTTTTGAAGCAGATAAAATAATTATTTCTCGTGGAGGATACTTTGTTGGGAAGGAATACCTTAGTGGAGGCTTATTTGTACTGAACATTGTTTAAGAGACTGTCAATAATGCAAATATTTCTAATTATGCTTATATTGTTGAGTCTATTAATTTGTGGCATGGTAGACTAGGTCATGTTAATATTGCTTCTATCATAAGACTTAGAAAAATGTATTTAATTCCTGCAGTATATTTTGATGACATTTCTAAATGTCCCATGTGTGTAGAAGCAAAGCATGCAAAAAAACTTTTTAAATATATTACTAGTAGAAAGACTGAATTGCTTGAACTAGTACATTCAGAGTTAGCAGATTTTAAGATTACTATCAGCAAATGTGGAAAGAAGTGTTGCATTACTTTTGTTGATGACTTTTCTAGGTACACTAAAGTATACCTCCTTAAGTCTAAAGATGAGGTTGAAAGTATGTCTTTAAAATTCAAAGCAGAAGTAGAAAATCAATTAGGCAGGAAAATTAAGAGATTTAGATCTAATAGGGGCGGTAAATATAGTACTAAAACTTTAGAAGATTTTTGTGAGAAAAATGATATTATCCATGAGTTTAGTGCTCCTTATACTCCCCAACAAAATGGTGTAGCTGAACGAAAGAATAAAACTCTTAAGGAAATGATGAATTCTATCATTTAAGCTCGGGTCTACCTAACTATATGTGGGGGAAGCTACCTTATCTGTATTCTATATTCTTAATAGAGTCCCTCATACAAAAATTATACAAGACCTCATATAAGGTATAGAAAGAGTTTGCCCCTAACTTGAAATTTCTGAAAGTGTGGAGGTGTTTAAATAAGGTTGGTCTACCTGATTTTAGACGGGTAAATGTAGGCTCTAAGACTTTTGACATTGTCTTTATTGTTATGCTCAAAATAGTGTTGCATACAAATTTATGTCATTAAATGATTATTCTATTTGTGAATCTAGAGATGCAAAATTTTTTGCAAATGTTTTTTCTTTGAAAAATGTTGTTCCTAGTGATGTTCAAAATAATACTTCTATATCAATGACTCTTAAGTCTGATGTTATGCCTACATTTGATGTTATTGCTAATGAGCTTGAAAATGAACTTAGAAGGAGTAAAAGACATAGAAATAAGACTATTTTTGGTCAAGATTTTATCACCACCTTCTTAATTGAGGATTTTGACATTGATACTTTAAATGATGAATTAATGTCTATCTACTTAATAGAAGAAGACCCTAAAACTTATGATGAAGCACTAAAGTTCAATAGATGTAATATTTTTGTCACGACCCAAACTAGAGCCTAGTCGTTACGGGTATATCAAGCCTACCATGGGCCGGAGACCACCCCATTAGCCTAACCTTTAGAACACAACAAATGAATACATCAGAATCTAACCAAATAGTAATAAGAAGGATATATAGTCAACGGAAAATTCTAAGAATCAAAATAAATAAACAACCCAATACTTGTAGACAAAAAACTCTAAACTCAGAATACTAAACTAAGTCGGTACATCCCCTTGAATATAACCAAAAAGAATCCAAAAAGAAATACCAAGAAATAAAGTAAACAAGTGAAATGACCGGGCCTTCCGAAAGATGGAGGCTCACCACTTCACAACAGATCCACAGGAGTATCAGACCACCTAACGCTGCACAGGAGCAACAAAAAAACCCTTGAATCCTACATTATAAAATGATGCAGCATCCAGGAATGGTCAGTGGGGAAAGCACTGAAATGTAACTCAGGATGGTAGGATAAAATAATGCCATTTTGAAAACTATCCAAAAACCATATGCACAATATTTATACATACATATAAAGGATGCCGGGATAGGGACAAGGGTCATAAACATGAGAGTTTAAACAAGTATCCTGAACTATGTAGCTCGCTCCGTCTTAAAGGCACCCATGGGCTATATGGGTCTAGCTCCCCATGCTGGAATATTCAGTGCGTGTTAACCGCACGAATCGAGAAAAGGCTAAAGACACCAAGGTGATATCCATCCAAAATATAGTGTGTATTCAGACACATAGTCATATATACCCCCACGCTCGCAAATGTGATTTTATTGTTGGTCCCTCTGGGACTACACCTTCACGATGAGCTACACGATTTCATTTAAGCCCAAACTAAAACATTTCACATAAACCCAACCATTAACCAAGGAGTCATTTATTAAGGCATTTTCCAACATGGTATCGTCATAGTAATTTTCTTGCAAGCTAATTTAATTATGCCAAACCAGTCCATTTAACCGTTTAATTCTCAAGTTCCATTCAAATTCCAAAACCATAGCCACCAAGGGCATTTAGAAACCATTTTTACTTTCCATTATCCTTTGATTCAACACAATGTTTCAAAGGTAAGTTAACTAATTATAACACCCCGCATTTTGGGCTAGAATAAAAATCGTCATTTCTATGTGTAGATGATCCAAAAGCCATAAATCCTATGCAAATTTCACATGATAATCAATTATGTAGTGTGGAAACCTATTTTAGCATGAATTGATATCATAGAGGTCCCCTAACTCAAGGACGAGT
Source organism: Capsicum annuum (assembly GCF_002878395.1). Taxonomy (NCBI): domain Eukaryota; kingdom Viridiplantae; phylum Streptophyta; class Magnoliopsida; order Solanales; family Solanaceae; genus Capsicum; species Capsicum annuum. The sequence goes on along the minus strand of NC_061117.1, from coordinate 175,314,472 downwards.
TGAAAGCTTTCCTATCGTTCGAGTTTGAGTGAGTGTCAAAACTTGGGTCAACTTCAATCGACCATAACTCTTTGTATATAACGAATTAGGGGGACTACTATACATCAAATGAAAGCTCTACAAATTATATTTCCAACGATACCAATTTCACCAAAATACGATACCCGAGGAAAAAGTTATGTCCATTTTCGTGACTGAGACAATAGCATCGTGCGATTAGTGTACGACGTATGCTTTGTCACACGCACCCCATTTCCAGGTTCTATTTTTGCATTATAAGGGAAAAAGTGGTATCCCCCCCCCCATTAAGCCATAACACGGGATTAAATTCCCCATACACCAAAATAAGGTCATTCTCTCTCAAAATCACCAAGAACACTTCTTAGGATTTCAACCCAAAGATCAAAATATCTTAAGATTTCACCGTAGATTTTCAATAATTCTTTAAGATTCAGAATCTCCATTGAGAGGGCTACAAAAAGCACCCATCAATTGTTCAAATTGCATCCCTAAATCACGAGTTCATTCAAGAGTCATAAATTAAGGTACATGGGGTTTTCCTCAAATTTTATGGGCAAAGAAACCTTTAATTCATGCTAAAAATTTAGAAATCATGATTTTACAGAAAGGGTTTGAATTTTACCATTACTAGCATGTTTTATAAGCTTTAATTAACATTGTTTGGTCTTTAGGCCTTTCCCGAAGTGATTTAAAATCCTATGTATATGTATGTATGTATGTATGTGTTTTAATGTGATATTTGAATTGAGAGCATGACTCACATGAAATTCCTCTTTTGATATGATTTATCCCATTTTTCATATGATATGAATTGTTTTGAAATGCATCTTGAAAAGCATGATACAAAATGTATTAATTTATACTATGACATAAATATAATTTTTGAATCAAAAGAGAGGGTTGTTTGTATTGATAAATATTGAATATAAATATGTAATGGAAAGAGTTGCATGGTTTGACAAAGATTTTAGGACCACCACATTGTTATTGAAAGAATGATAATCCTTGCATATTTTTGACTTGTGCATTCGCAACATGAAATCTCTTATACTACTTGCATGTTTGGGCAGTCTGAATTGAGTTTTTGATGAAAAAATCATGCATGATGCCTGGTGCATTATGACTTCAGAAATAGGACTTGCAAGTTTTTGTGTGACGACACCAACATAGATAATGCCATGGTAATTCAGAATAGAATAGAATGCATGTTTGAAATCAGACATTCAGATTTTGAAACTAGAATGATGCATGTTTTAGAACGGGCTAAAATTGGGCATAACGAGAGCTTAGGTAGTTCTCTGAAGAAAGAGCTATGGAGTCAGAATGTTCCTCTTACATACTCTAATTCGTGCTATAGTGTCGCCCGTACGGAAGTAAAGTCATCCCAATTATTTCATTACTTTGATTTGCTCAGATATGTCTCATTATTGGGGGCAGAAGTTTAGAGCCTAAATGATATGGTCCTTTCTGATTAAGCCATATAAGAGTTTAAAATTAGTGCAAGGACTTGAGAAGAGTCCATTAGTGCTCCAAGGTGTATTGATTCTAGTGTGAACTTTGATTCTGATAAAATCATACTTTTCAGTCTGCAGTATTAAGTATATTCAATCCTTTTCAAAATTTATGTTGCAAACGTCATGCTTCAGGGGGAATGATGTGTAGCAGAATGTTGGAACTGTATTTTCACCTGAGTAGTAGTATAAGTTAAAGTGACGGTGTCATGACCTATTGGTAGTGATATTGGATCAAGAAGTTGGCAATGTGAAGTCGGAAGGTTAGAAATCAAAGTGAGGGTGACTTTTGTGTAGATAAATGTATTTAGTTGAATAACTAGTGCTTGAGAATGATTTACCATTTTATAGTGATAGACAAATGTGGTAGCTAGTAGCATGTGTGGATTGTATGGTAGTCTATGGGGAAAGTGTTTGACTCAGATTTTTTTTCATTTATACAGAGTAAGATGTGTATTCTTAGATCATTGAATATTGTGTATCAAGTTTTTATCTTTTGTAATCTTGTTATCATTGTGTTGTTGAAACTGAAAGTCTAGTGAAGCCGTGTTGGGCTCTTTCGATTAACTAGCATAATTGCCTTGTTATTCATCTCATTTCTTGTTCAAAAACACAAAATCAAAGTCTAGTGGAGCCATGTGGAGCCTATTTTGATTCACTAGAAACTTGTTGTTCATCTTGTTGTTCTTGTGTTGGTTGGAACTGTAGTTTAGTGGTGTAATAGCAAGAAAAGTGGTAAGGGCGATTTATTGAATATATGTATGGCCGAATATTTTTGCATGAGATTGAGTTGGTAATGAAGTAATACGTCCCTGTGTGTTAGTTTAGTAGAAGGTAAGGTAGAGAAAGAGTTATTAGTTAAGGTGAATTGTTCTATACTTGAAGTATGAAAAGGGTTGTTGACGGTGTTTGTCGTGCAATAAAATTTTAGGTTATTGATGAAGGTACTTGGTGGATGAGTGGCATTAATGTAGATGCCCCTAAGGTTGCAAGAGGGAGTTTAGTTGGGACTTATAAAGCTATAAACTAAGTTTAGCAGTATGAAAGGGGTAGATAGTAATGATGTGTAGAAGGAGGATGTGTTAATGGATTTTAAATAAGATAGATCATAGGATTGTGATTGATCCTTTCTGTTATGAAGTTTTGGTGGATTAATGTTTTTAGATATTTGGCATGTAAGAAAATTGTGTGAAGTTGTGGTTCATCATAGCCAGAACTAGATACTAAGTTGGAATAGTAGATGGTGATCAAGGTTGATATAATGAATTGATATGGTGGGTGTTATTTATGTGAAAGTGATCTAGTAGGCTTGAATAGTGTATATAAGAGCTTAAGTTTATTTGATTTGTAATCAAGTCTGATGTTATAAGTATGATGTAGAAGTACGCCCAAGGTGCTATGGGGCTGCATTATTTTCAAGGATCATTGCATGTTGTGTGGTTAGTAGTATCGTTGAGTTGCTAGGTGGAGAAAGACTAGTTAAATAATATGTGATGTTCTTGATAGCTAAGTTATGGAGTTATGACTAATGATGTTGAGCCTTTTTGTATAATCTTGATTCTCATGGTTTAGAAATATAAGTTTGCAGGCATGATGCTGGTAGACTATGACCGAAGTGGTATGGTCCGTCAAAGGTTTGGATATATACATGTTTAGTGTTAGAAGAATCTAAGTTGGTGAATATTTAAGCTGTTATATGATGACTTTTGGGGCTATAGAAACCTCAGGGTTGAATCTTAGAAGGAGGTATTAGCATTGGTTGTTATACATGAAGATATCATCTTACAAGGTAAGTTTAGTTTTATGTGTATTGTTATATCCCCGACTCTAGAGTAAAGTGATTTCAGTTTATACCAGAGTGTATATAGTGGTTCACAGACTTAGAGTAATGGATTAAATCTAAGGGAGAGATGATAGAACGAGTAACCAAGTCAAGTTTTCAGATGCTAATAGATGTGCCAATAAGTTGTGGAATTGGCCGTGAGAAAGAATGATGTTCCATCTATTCTTATTTCAGCAGTCAGTTATTCTGATACATACTCATGCTTTATGTTTCAGCTTCATTATCATAGCTCGTGTTCATACATATAATAAGGAATCATGTACTCTCCTAGTTCTTAGTATGATGAGCTCCTAGTTTGTTCAACAGTCAGAATCACTTTTCGTAAGTTATGAATTCCAAATAATCAGGTCATACAGTTCATGACTCTTGTACACAAGTGATACTCTTAATGATCAGTGAAAATTTAGATTTATATTAGGTACGTCCTTAGATTAGATCTCTTTAATGAGTCCATGCTATAAGTGCTCTATTCCTCACGCCTCAGCAGGGTATCAAGTTATGCTTTGTACTCCCCTCATGTTTCGAATCCCGATATTCCAATTTTTCAGTGACCTTTTTCCTTAGGTCGAGATAGTAATGATAAACAATTGTCTAGATGGGAAAGAGTAAACAGTTCTTGTTGATGAAAGATGGTTGTGTGCTTATTTGAGTTAAGGCAGTAATTGTAGGGTAAGATTGAGGCCAAGTCTTTAATACATGTCAAGGTTAGTTGAAGTCTTAGGTGTTATATTTGGGAAAAGTTGTTATGTGCTTGTTTTATGTAAGTCTATATATTGAAAGAATTTTGAGGTGAAGTTTCATTTATGGCTTGGTTAGTTGAAGATATTTTATGTGTATTATCTAAATAGTGCAGGGAAGTTGTTAAGGATAAAAGTATTAGAGAATATAAGAAAGATGCTTTATGAGTATTTGTTTAGAAGTGCATATGTGGGTATGAAAATAGGCTTGAATGTCATGTTTGTATACATACGGATGGATGCTTTGAGTGTTTGTGAATGTCTAATACAAAGTTGAAGGTGATTACTGGAGTGGCAATAAGAATTATGAAAGAGATGAGGAATTATGAAATTTAGGGTGTACTGAATTCTTGATTCATACTAGTACTACAGTATTATGTGGTGCGTCTTGTGATTTTGAGTTAGGCTTGAAGATTATGAGGGGATTTAATTTAGTTTAGACATTAGTAGATGGAAATATTTGAGGCCATGTAAGAAAAATAAGTGGAATCAATGAGCATAGTGTTTAAGGGGAAAGTATAGTTGAGAGAGTATTTTAGAAATGTGGCTAATCTTGAAAGGAAGAAGTTGCATTGCCTAATGTTTGGTAATTCTATCCTAGTCTACGAGTTATATGCCTATATTCCATGCTATAGAGTAGTGTCATTGTTGTGATTCCTTAGTTGGATGTCTTGTATAACTTATATCAGAGATTCTTTGCTCCCAAATGCTACTAAGACTTCTTTAGAAAGAGTGTTGAAGAGATACTCCAGTTAAGTATAAGTGTCCAGTATAATTCAGTTTAACAGTCAGGCAGACAAGTTACTGTGGTTTTTCACCTTTTCACCCAGTCCTACTATCCGAAGTCTAATGCGTATGACCATTCCAAAAGATAATCTATTCCATCCGTGTAAGTTGCGAACTTAGTTCAGTCCAAGCATCACGCTTCAGATTCAGTTATTTAGTTATGACTCAGTTCATAAGAGTTCAGCACATAATCTCAATTTTTTCCAGCTATTTTAGCTCAGTGTAATACCTTTGTATGATCTAAATCTTGTTGCCTCATGATTCATACTTACATAAGTTATCTCTTCCAAATCTAATGTGTGTGATTTGAGCATAAACACTTCATGGGGGAATCCTAAACTCTCAGCATGAATCAGCTCCTTAAAACAAGTAAGGGCAAGTCAGCTCAGAATTCAGTTTCATGATAGAAGCTTAAATTTTTCAGATCAGTTATATCCTTTCTTAGAAGACACATCATGTCCGCGTTATTCCATACCTTTAAGCTTCAACGTTCCTACCCATCATTCGGGGACAAATGATCCCAAGGGGGAGATAATGTAACACCCCATATTTCGGGCTAGAACAAAAATTGTCATTTCTATGCATAGATGATCCAAAAGCCATAAATACTATGCAAATTTGGCATGTTAATCAATTATGTAGTGTAGGAACCTATTTGAGCATGAATTGAGATCATAGAAGTCCCCTAACTCAAGGAAGAGTTGAAAGTTTTCCTATCGTTCGAGTTTGAGTGAGCATCGAAACTTAAGTTAACTTTAATCGACCATAACTCTTTCTATATAACGAATTAGAGGGCCTACTATATATCAAATGAAATCTCTACGAATTATATTTCCAACGATACCAATTTCACCAAAATACGATACCCGAGGAAAAAGTTATGTCCATTTTCGTGACTAAGACAATAGCATCGCGCGATTAGTGTGCGACATACGCTTTGTCACATGCACCCAATTTCCAGGTTCTATTTTAGCATTTTAAGGGCAAAATTGGTAATCCCCCCCACCCTTAAGCCATAACACGGGATTAAATTCCCTAAATACCAAAATAAGGTCATTCTCTCTCAAAATCACCAAGAATACTTCTTAGGGTTTCAACCTAAAGATCAAAATATCTTAAGATTTCACCGTGGATTTACAATAATTCTTCAAGATTCGGAATCGCCATTGAGAGGGCTACAAAAAGCACCTATCAATTGTTTGAATCTCATCTCTAAATCACGAGTTCATTCAAGAGTCATAAATTAAGGTACGTGGGGTTTTCCTCAAATTTTATGGGCAAAGAAACCTTTAGTTCATGCTAAAAATTTAGAAATCATGATTTTACAGAAAGGGTTTGAATTTTACCATTACTAGCATGTTTTATAGCTTTAATTAATATTGTTTGGTCTTTAGGCCTTTTCCGAAGTGATTTAAAATCCTATGTATATGTATGTATGTATGTGTTTTAATGTGATGTTTGAATTGAGAGCATGACTCACATGAAATCCCTCTTTTGATATGATTTATCCCACTTTTCATATGATATGGGTTGTTTTGAAATGCATCTTGAAAAGAATGATACAAAATGTATTAATTTATACTATGACATAAATATGATTTTTGAATCAAAAGAGAGGGTTGTTTGTATTGATAAATATTGAATATAAATATGTAATGGAAAGAGTTGCATGGTTTGACAAAGATTTTAGGACCACCACATTGTTATTGAAAGAATGATAATCCTTGCATATTTTTGACTTGTGCATTCGCAACATGAAATCTCTTATACTACTTGCATGTTTGGGCAGTCTGAATTGAGTTTTTGATGAAAAAATCATGCATGATGCCTGGTGCATTATGACTCAGAAATAGGACTTGCAAGTCTTGGTGTGACGACACCAACATAGATAATGCCATGTTAATTCAGAATAGAATAGAATGCATATTTGAAATCAGACATTCAGATTTTGAAACTAGAATGATGCATATTTCAGAATAGGCTAAAATTAGGCATAAACAGAGCTTAGGTAGTTTCCCGAAGAAGGTACGAGTTCAGACAACTCATTGCCCAAAACTATGATTTGTCGATCCAGGTATATTATTTTACGTTGGCCTAGTGCCTTGTGTAGTATTAGACTCAGACACTCTAACCCTTGCAGCACACTTTGGTTGGGGGATTTCCCGCCGAGTCAATGGTGGATTCCATATAGCCCGTGTACTATCAGACTTGTAGGGGAGTGCCACCTAACTCAGAAGTAATACGAAGAATAGAATTGCATTGACAGAAAGGTTTTATGTTTTCAAAAATGCCCATGTGTTTTGAAATTATATCTTTCATGATGTTTTTGAAAAGCTCTCAACTATTTTATTTATAAACAAGCTTTATTTTGGATTTCTTCGCATACCAATACATCTGTATTGACCCCCCTCCCTTCTAGGTTCTGAGGCTCAATCTAGGGGTCCCGATAAGCAGTATATTTTCTCCAAGCAAAAGTGTAGAGTCCCGTGGTGAGCCTTCTATGTTTTAAAAGGCCTAGATACTTCATTTATTTATCATTAGTATGTTTTGGTCTACTGGGGGCCTTGTCCCAGTTTTTAAACAGTTGGATTTTTACATGTAGTAGAGATTTCACAAACTGAGTCAGAGATCGTTCGGATGTTTTTTTGAATTGAAACTTTCATTATAATTTGAATTTAGATTTAATGACCATGTTTCCATTTCAGTATATATTTCCGCATTATTTTTTTTATGAGCAGTGTATGTGATTACAAGTTAGAAGGGTGTCTGGGCCTTCATGGTTCGAGATGCCTATCACGGCTAGGGCCCCGGTTCGGGTCGTGACACTAATGTAAATTACATAGCCAAAACAAAAATTACAAAGGTGGGTTGAGGTTAATGCCATTATCAAGCTAAATTTTCAAAAAATTGGGAAAACCCAAGTGGCCCATTCTAATCCTCATAACAATGCACCCATTCATCCCAAAAAACCATTAATGATAGCATAAACAACACATTTAAATCATGGGAAAAATAATTCAAGTAATAATCATCCAAAGCCCTCAACCCTGTTCCAAACCCATCACTTAAAATCACATGAATAATGAGTAAATAAATGCCACAATATAAAATTCAAGTTAAGGATGAGAAACATGCCTGAAATTGAATACAATTAAAAGTTTGGAGCCCGAAGTAGTGATTTCTTTAAAAATCCTTGAGTTTACTTGAGTTGGGAGTTGGAGAAAAAGAATGAACTTTTATCTTTGAAAACTGAAGAAAGAGGTTTATTTGGTGTTTAAAAGTTGTGCAAGGGGTAAAAGGATAAAAAAACCCTCACCCCAAGTGAAGAAAAAAAATTGGACGACAATTACATAGCGATGTAGCACGCCTCTATTGCGGAACTTAGCCTCCATGTAACGCCCTTATCGTGGAGCTAATTGGCGTGGCATACCACTATCGTGGAGGCTTACTACCTCAGAGTCCCAAAATGGCCCAGAACCCCTTTCTAAAAAGTTCAAAAGTTTTTCAAAATGCCCTTTTAACATCCCTTAACATAATTCAAGTCAAAATTTAACATTACGCACGTGAGAGGGTTGAAATAAAAATTTTCAAACCCCCCTTAGGATAATTCATCCCCGAATGAGGAGTTAGGATATTTTTAGGATGACAACAGAAATAACACAGTAGAATCTAAGGAAAAATTTAGAATACGACGAGAGAGAGAATGCGAAATATACCTTAAGAATTTTCATCTAACACGGAGAACAAGAACGGATACTTAGCCTTCATATCTTCCTTAGCTTCCCATATATCTTCTTCTACCTTTAAAATCCTCTAAAGGGACTTCACAGAAGCTACATCCTTTATCCTCAATCTATGAACTTGCCTATCAAATATCTCAATCGAGTCTTCCTTATAAGATAAAGAATTAGAAACACCAATATCCTCAACTGGAACTATCAAAGAAGGATCACCCACACACTTTTTCAACATAGCCACATATGAAACAGAATGAATAGAGGCCAAACTTGCTGGCAAATCTAACTCATCAGTGATATTCCCAACTCTCCTTACAATCTGGTATGGACCAATGTAACGGGGACTGAGCTTCCCCTTCTTCCCAAATCTCATGACTTCTTTCATAAAAGAAACCTTTAAGAATACGCAATCACTTACTTCAAAATCCAAACCCCTCTGCCTCATATTTGCATAAGACTTTTCACGACTCTAAGCAGTCTTAAGTTTTTTTCTAATCACCTCCTACCATAAATATCCTCGAAAGGAGCCATCTGAATGCTAGAATGGTAACTATTATTATAAAAAACTTAATAAAAGGCAAACGGTTAACCTAACTACCCTTAAAGTGAATCACACTGGCCCTTAGCATATCTTTCAAAGTATGATTAGTACGCCCCGCTTGTCTATCCGTTTGAGGGTGGAAAACAGTGCTAAGGTTTACCTGAGTTCTAAAATGAACGCTAGAAGTGAGAAGAGAACTGTGTACCCCGGTCTGAAATGATAGATGCCAATGATTTATGCAACTTAACTACCTCCTGGCAGAACAACTTAGCATAATACTCTCCTAGGTAGTTAGCCCTCACAGGAAAAAAGTGAGTAGACTTAGTCATCCTATCCACAATGACCCAAATAGAATCGTACTTATTGTGAGATCGCAGAGGACCCATAACATAGTTCATATTGATCATCTTCTACTTCTACATGGGCAACTCTATCTCTTGGGACATTACACTTGGCCTCAAGTGATCGACCTTGACTTGCTAATAAATCATACACTTAGCGACAAAGTTCGCCACATATCTCTTCATATTATTCCACTAGTATATTTCCTTCATGTCATGGTACAATTTAGTTGAACCCGGATGAACTATATACTTGCACTCATGAGCCTTGGTCAAGATTCTTTCCCACAACCCATCTACATCAGGAACACACAACCTTCCTTAATACCTCAAGATTCTATCTCTCTCAATCTTGAATGCTATAACCTTTTGTTGACTCACATCATCCTTGATCTTCATAAGTATAGGATTCAATACTTGTTTCTCCTTTACCTCAGCACCAAAAGATGATTTAACCACTTCTTGTACAATTACTCTCCCATCCTCAGAGTCCAAGAGATAAACTCCAAAATTAGCCAACCTGTGGATATCCTTTACCAACCCTCTTTTTTCCTTATTAACATGAGATAGACTCTTCATGGACAACCTGCTAAGACCATCAACAATAATATTAGCTTTACCTGGATAGTTGTGAAGGCTTATGTCATAATCCTTAAGTATCTCAAGCCATCACCGTTGTCTAAGATTCAATTATTTTTGTATAAATATATACTGCAAGATCTTATGGTCTGAATAAATGTCCACATGCACCCTATACATATAATCGACCAAATCTTCACAGCAAAACCACAACTGCCAACTCTATATCGTGAGTTTGGTAATTTCTATTATGAACCTTAAGTTGCTTGGAAGCATAGGCCACAACCTTACCATGTTGCATCAAGACATAAGATAGTCCTATACAGATTGTATCATAATACATAACAAACCCATTTGTACCTTCAGGCAGGGTCAAAACTTGAGCAAAAGTCAACTTATCCTTCAACTTATAACTACTACCCTCACAAGCATTGAACCATAAAAATTTAACCTTTTTCTGAGTTAACTTCATCAGCGGGGTAGCGATAGATGAAAAAATCTCCATAAACCTCCTATAGTATCCTGCCAAACCCATAAAGCTCCTAATGTCAATTGGAGTCATGGGTCTAGGACACTTTTTAAAAATCTCAATTTTCTATTGATCCACCTTTATCCCCTCACTAGAAACAACATGCCCAGGAGAGGTCACAACACTTGACAAAAATTCATACTTAAAAAACTTTGCATACAATTTTTGGTCCTTAAGAGTCTGAAACACAATTCGAAGGTGATTGGCATAATCCTCCTCACTCTTTGATGTGCTATGATTTCATAGTACTTTCAATGCTTAAAATGATGAAAATATGCAAGTTACTTAGGTTTTTTGGTTAGATATGATGTGTTTTGTGTTATATTTTGCAGGAAATTAAGTTTTGGAACTATTCTAGAGAAAAAGAGTGAAAGATGAAGTTTTGGTCCACTAAAGTAGGTACCTATGGCCCGTAGGTACTACTTACTAGGTGTAGGTGCCAACGTATGTTTTAGAAAGTGAAGTTCAGAGGCTCAAAAGATGAGTAATGAAGAACCTGCTATTGACAAAGGCCACCTACGTTCTGTAGGTGCCAGAGTAAGTGTTAGAGGAGCAAAATACAGAGAGTTTTTAGGAGCTTTTAGAGAAGGAGTAGTTACATAGGACCACCTACGGTCCATAGGTGCCACCTATGGCCACCGACCTTGATTTTCCTCTTTTGTTCATGAATGGTTTCCTAGGGTTTTTTTCTACTCTATATATACCCTTTTGATGTTTTTTTGGTTAGTTTACGCACTCTTGATACTTATAAATATATATTTGATTTTGAGATATGATTTAGATCTTAGGATTGTTTTGTATTGATATTGTTTCATTAGAATGAGCTGCTAATTCCCTTAGCTGGGGTTGTAGGAACCCTGGCAGAATAACGAAGTAGGGAAAGTTTTCAATCTTTCTAAATTATTGTTGTTATATGTAATGTGGTTTTATTTAAGCTTATTTCTTTCTTAACGGTTTCAAATATTAGGATCCATCCTGTATTATACGAACTTGAGAGGGAGGTAGAGATTAGGAAAATAAGGTCACAACAGTGATTTGGGGTTAATTTTTAAAATAAATTTACCTGCATTATCTACTTATGACGATTAACTTACATCTAATTAAGTTAAGACCAAGAGGAGATATTAAAACTGGGTCCAAAGAAAGGGTTAGTAAGGTGATGCTCTGAGAGCGAGAGTAGATAAGTGAAACCAAATAGTGTCGAGAGGTGGTTGGTGATGCCTAACTTACCAGATTCTACATGCACAATAGTTCGATAGTTGGATTGAGCACTAAAAACCTACAGAGTTATAAGCTAGGGGGAACACAAGCCTAGTGTTTGTTTCTGATTGTTTACAACCAAACCTCCTATTTACTTTCAGTACTATCCATTGATTCCAGCAAACGGGAGGTATAATTCCACGTATTCCCTTGAGATATGACCCCAACCTTATTGGGTTACTATATTTTGTTTTGTACATATTAGCCTTATCTAGAGGTGTATCTCTGGGCGTCATCAAAATTTTAGCATAATGTCAGGGGAATACGGTGTTGAGTTGTTGATTGAAGTTGCTGGTTTTTGATTTTTTTTATTTTTTGATTTTAGTTGGGTGTACGCCGGTGTATGCCTAACACAAGGAGTAGAGGCAATCCCTTACGCCTATTGAATTCAAATCCAGAGAGAATCCTACAACTGACTCGTAGGATGTCAAAGCCAATTCATGATGATGTTCTTAAAAAGGTTTAAGATTATACACACAGTTTACCTCTCTTTCCTCTAGTAGATCCTTAGAACATTGCTGATCAAAGAATTGAGTAGTTATTTGCAGAGGCATCTGCTACTAATTTGAGGAGGGATGAGGAGTCCCTTCATTAGCTCAGCAGGCAGAGCTAGCAAGTCTAAGACATAGAGTAGATCCTTGAGTAAAACTCGAGGGAAATACAGCTAGACTGGTTTGAGTTCAAGTAATCCCAGCATACCAGTACTTACCGCCATATGATGATGATGAGGATATGGGATACCTTGAGCTGGCTGAGAGGAGCTATCATTCCCCCTAATATGAAGTTTGACATTACCAATGCCATGATCCAGCTCTTAAATTTGAAAAGTATAGTTGCAGGCTTAGCTACAAATGATGTAAATATGTATTTTGCTAATTTTATTGGGATTTGCACATCTTATACCATACCTAAGGTAGATCAGGAGGTACTCATATTGAGGTTGTTCCATTTTTCGTTGACTGGAGAATCTTTATTGTAGTTAGGGGAACTTTTTGAGGATCGATTACCATATGGAATGAGTTACGCCGGCAATTCTAGACCATTTCTTTCCTCTTTATAGGATGTTGCAGTTAAAAGTTGAGATATATAACTTCAGGCAGCTACATTCTGAGTCGATGTATGAGGTTTGGTTTTGATTTAAGAAAAAGTTAAGCATGGTACCTAATCATTAAATTTCAGGGACGAACTTGCTTGAGATATTTTATGGAGCCCTGAACATCAGTTCCAGAGCTATGGTGGATACAATCACTTGAGGAGGTTTCATTCTCTTATACTGTAGCATCTGATATTCTAAACCAGATCTCTCTCACTAACCGAGGGTTGCATTCTGGGAAGAAAGAGAGTGGTTTTGCCACTTATGCCATTGGGCTTTCGGCGGCCATAGAGTAGTGAATAATTCTACGGCAGAAAAGATACATAGCTTTGAACTGATATTGGGTTGCTAACGAAGAAGTTCTCAATAGTGAATTCTGAAAAGGTAAATATAGTAAGTTCACAGGGTAAGGCCTCTAAGTTTTATGATTCTAATTTAGCAGAGGAGGTTAAGAATCTAGATCACGATTTGGAGGGTTTTTGAGCCAAGAGTTAAAGAAAACTAAAGTTGGAACTATAATAGAGATAGATACAGAGATCACAGTAGGGAGTGTGATAGTGACTGGAGAAGAATGGATGACTATAAGGAGAAGAGAGATAGGTATGTTCTACTGGGCAGTCGAGATACTGAGTCAAGGATAGTGGCGATATTGTCCAAGCTTGTTAAGTGTCAGAAAACTTACCTTATAGAGATTAAGGGAGATATCTCGGGATTGACCCAAAAGGTTGAATCATATGCAATTGCGATTAAACAATTAGAATAATGGTTTGGGCAAATATCTACAACTTTGAATCAGAGGTATCTGGGTACCCTTCTAAGCAATACAATTCAAAATCCCAAGAATGATGGTCATTGTCTAGATATCACCACTTGGAGTAATAAGTCTAGTCTTAATCCCCCGTTGCCTGTCATTGATGAGTCAATGAATGATTGTGTTTTGCTTGTTGAGACACCTGATGTAGATCCAGAGAAAAGGACAGGTATTAATGTTAATGTTGATGACGCTAAAAGTAAGGGAATGGTCGATGAGCCTTTAGTAAAGAAAATCCCATGACCGCCCCACCTTTTCTTCAAAGGTTAAAATAGAAGAAGGAAGAAAAAAGTTTAAGAAGTTCATTAATATGTTAAAAGAGTTGAGCTTGAACATCCCTCTCATGGAGGATTTGGAGTAGATGCCTAAGTATACCTAGTTTATAAAAGAACTAGTGATGAAAAAGAGAGCGGCTAGTTTTTAGGATGTAGGTGGATTGATCCATTATAGTTTGGTTACTTCTAAGTCTTTGGCCTAAAAGAAGCATGATCCCAGAGCATTCACGATCCCATGCACCATTGAGACATCCAAGTTTGATAGAGCGTTATATGACTTGGGAGCCAACATTAATCTAGTGCGACTGGCTATGTTCAAATAGTTGGGATTGATCCCTATAGAACCGACAAATATGTGGTTTTTGTTGGCACACCACACAGTGAAGAAACCCATGGGCATATCATTTGATGTGTTGGTGAAAGTTGATAACTTTATTTTTCCGACTGACTTTGTTATCCTGGATTATGAAGTTGACTTCGAGATGTCCATTATATTAGGAAGACCATTCATGGCCATTAGAAGAGAGATAGTTGATATGGAGAAGGAGGAGATCAAGTTTAGAGTTAATAACTAGGAAGTCACATTCAACATTCAAAGAACTATAAAACAGCCAACCGATATAAGGGTGGTGTCGATTATTCATCGTGTTGATGACTCATGAGGTTATTTTTTTAGTACCTTTATGAATTTGAGTAATCAAGGTAACTATGTCATGTAGAAACATTAAATTAAGTGATGCATAGAAGGCAACCCTTGGGCTTGTTGGTGAAATCTGAGTAACCAACTTAGCCACGTTGTGCCATGACGTTAGATCAAGCGCTGGGTGGAAGGCAACCCACTATTTTAGTATTCACATAATTTTTTTCTGTAGGTACAGTAGCATAAGGAAAGGCTTGGAACATGGTAATACATTGCTTAATTCATAATATTCTATGTAAGGGGACTTCTAGACCCACTCATAAGGGTCAAAAGTACCATTTGGGCCAGGTAAGTTGTGCATTAAATGTTAAAAAAAAAATTTGAGGAATTTTAGGGATTTTATTGACTTGAACTTGTGAACATACTTATGAGGTCATAAATACCACTTATGACTTTGTAATAAGTGCAATATGTGTCAGAGAAATAAGTCCAGAGAACAATAAAAGGGCTAGAAAAATTGCGCCTACCTATGGCCCGTAGGTGGTGCCGTAAGTGGCCAAATTTTTGGACCAGTTTCTTTTAAAAATATGGGTCCACCCAGACCTAACTCGACCCAAAATCAACCCATGGGGATATTTAAACCCCCAAACCCAATTTTTCCCCACAAAACCTCAAAATTTTCCTTTCCCTCTAAAATTTAAACTTACTAACTTCCTAAAAAATACATATGAGGCAAGAACACTAATTTTTCCCGATACCAACTTGTCTAAATTTCATGTATTGTGCATCAAAGTTAGGACTCTTCATCTTTTTCAATCTTCACTTTTGGTTCTTGAAACAAAATGTAAACTTCTTGGATCCTAGTAGTAGTATATTATGCTAAACTTGAAATAAGTAAATTGGTACGTCTAAATTGCTTGCAAAATATCTGGAAATCAACATGCTTATATATGAGAGCCTAGAATTAGCCTAACATCAAAAATAGGTTCATTGTTCTTGAATTATAACTTGATGATCATGCCCTAAATGAAAGTTGAATTTGAATAGGTTGAGGAATCCCAAAATTCTTGTATGCCACCTTTGTATTGAAGAGTTGAACAAATATTAGACTTATTTAGACTGAGTATAAGTTATAGGGATGTAAAATTGAGGAAAAATTTGAAGTGTTTGAATTTTGAGTTTTTCTTTAAGGCTTACAATCCCTCACTATCTTTTGGACACTAACACTTGGTTTTTCAGGTACACATGGCACCAAAGGCTTCTAAGAAGAAAGAAGAACCTTTGAGGCAAAGGGACGAAAACCTCGAGAGCAGTGATTTGCTAGAGCAGTACCTGATTTCCCCAACCAGAAAAGCCCCGACCTGAGTGATGCAGCCACGAATTAGAGCCCAAAGACATATTTTGGCTAAGATTATTATTAAAGCTGCCTTGGGCGTACCACTTGTAGACCGTTCATAGTGGGGAAGAGGTCCTACTTTTACTCAGCCTGGATCTCAGCCACAAATAAATATAGTAGTACCCAGGCTGAGGATGAAGTTGTATAGGATGCCACCTCCACACTCTCCCCAATCTGAGGGGATAGAGGATGATAAGGAGGAGGAGGTAAAGTCTGAGTCACTTCCAGCATCAGCCACACAGAACCCCCCAGTCTGAGGAGGGGTCACGAGATGAGTCCATAGCACCAGTTCTCGATCAATTTTCTGTAGTAACCCAGTCTGAGGAGAGTACAGACCAGACTTCACATGAAGTGCTACCACCAAGCACAGAGCCACCAGCTCAAATAGATTAGGCTTCCAACCCTAAACACATCTCGACAAAACCTATGGATAAGGTAAATTCAAGGTTGTGTATAGAGGGACTTTGGACTAATTTTTAGCATAACATATTTGTCACTCAAATTAGTTAACCCAAGTGAACTATATATTAGGAGAGACCGATCGAGTTGGTTGGGTTGGTTGGAGTGCCATTGTTGTAGCTACGTTTGATAGGTATCAGCTGGGGTGGATGACTATACCCCTGGGTTCATATATCCAGGTAGTGGTACATGAGTTCTATGTTTTCTATGCCATTATGGTATCATTGACCACACCTAGATATGGTAGAAAGGTAGAGAAACCTCAGTTATATCATACGCTGGTGAGATGTGTTATGGTTGATATTTCAGCAACGACCATCCGTTGAGTTCTTTTTGGTACTGAATAAATTACTCCAATATCAGTTATATCAGATGTTGGTGAGAGGTATTATGGTGATATTTTAGTAGCGACCATCCACTGAGTTCTCTTTGGTCCTAAGTATATTGCTCCAGTATCTACTACAGAGTATGATTACAGATTAAGGTTTGCGAGGGACAAGTACGCTATGTGGGATATAGAACATAGAAGAGGGATGGAAAGATGGAATACTAGTTATATTTCACCTCTTGTTATAAATACCCCTTGGATAGAGGGGTAGGGTGTGATTAAGAAGGCAATATTAAATTTTGCCACAAAGTTCTGGTGGCTGGTAGTCTGTTTTACATTGTGTCCAACTGCTACGGACAACCTATTGACCTGGGATGGAGCTGAATTAATAGCAAGCATGATGGAAGGTTATTATATTGATTTTTCAGCCGTTATTAGGCACAGGCTTCATTAGAAAGCCTTTGGTGATATGGAGACACTGCCCTTTCCTTATCTTATTTAGATGTTATATGGTGAGGTCGATGTGCCAGAAGTTTTTGGTATTAATGCGATAGTAGAGGCGATAGGCAAGGCCCAAACTAGTATGATCAAGGATCCGGCAAACCCGATCCTTGCATAGAGGACTAGTACGTCTCTGATAGTGATTTTGGCTTAATTTGAGGGTCCATCAGTTCCTGTAGAGCCTATTGATAGACAGGGTGGATATGCTGGTATTAGTATGGATTTTGAGATGATGGAGCATGGATAGGACCCCGAGATGAGAACACAAGGTGAGGGGACCCCAATCATATCCACTTTATCCCCGACTTCCACTTTCAAATTGGTTGGTCCACTTCAGTACCCCTTCACCCCTCTATTATAGTTGTTGCCACAGGTATGGTATTTTTATCACATAATTTTTTATAGAGCTTAGTAGAGAGTTAGAGTGCTACGACCACCCAACAAAAATATTGAGGCCGAGGTGGCATTATTGTACGGGTAGATCCGGCCTTGGGTCCGAACGACACTTGAGGTGGCAGAGACTAGATTACTAGATAAACATAGGGCTGAGACGTCAAAGTTTTGAGCTGAGGTTTATTCCCTTATATATGCTTTTGAGGGTTGAGTGTCATCCTGGTTCAGTGATACTGAGGCACCCGATTTAGTTAAGAATAGAAAGGAGGTGGCCACACCATGAGCAGAGATACACTCTCTTACTAAGAGCAATATTCTTTCCATCCCTCTAGTTATACCTCTATTTTTTAAGTCGGTACCTCTACGTGGACCTAGGTGCTTTGACTTATTTATGAAGGATAAGGAGATAATCCCCGTAGTTGGGACCCAGAGAGGTAGAGTTATAGAATCCTGATGTACCATATGATCAAGGCTTGAAATACACCATTTGAAATTTGAGGGGGACTAAATTTTTTGATAGGCAAATATGTGTTGAGATAGCTGTAGGTGCATCCTCTAGTAGTGCATCGCCACCACCACTGCCTTCGCTAGTTGAGATACCACCACACGAGGATGATCATGACATAAACGCCTAGTGTATCCTAGGTATGTCCTCACTCTCTTACTTTATATTGTTTACATGCACTTGGGATAGTACAAAGTCTTTTAGTTAGGGATGAGGTATACCATAGCCGCCACAAATTTTTATTGCTATGATTTTTTTCTTATCGGCCATGGTATGATTGTAGAATCAATATCTCTAGGTTTATTTTTGTGTCGTATCGTGTTTTGTATCGTATTATGTTGTGTTTTTTTTGTAATTAGAAGATTTTTTAGTATCTAGAGCAGTTGACATTTTTTTGTTGATTTTTGATAAAAAAAATGATACCCCTCCAAAATTTGTTTTAGAATTGTGTGATATGTATATATGTGTGACCATTGTGGATCTTGTTATGACATTAGGATTAGGGACATGATAATCGTAGCTAACAATTGCATGAATTGGATAGGTAGTAGTTTGTGATGTGACTCTGTGCTATATGCGTGTGAGATATACTTAGTTCCCTTTGTGTGTGGAATCCAGAACTTGCACAGTTAGTATTACCTAGGTAGTAGGATGGTCAGTTAGGGAAGGATAATAGGTTGTTTTTTATATTAGTCCACTTTTAGCCTAAATGACCTTCTATGTGTGAATAAGTATCCCTTTATCCTGATTATTGAGCCTTATAGGCTATTTTTCTTATTACACCTTTCAGCTTCACATTTGTGTTACAAAACCTGTTTTGACCCTGATCCTTCTTGGAGACTGTACACCTCAACTTAGGAAAATTGCTTAAGTTGAGGGTAGCTATTATAGGGGTGTGTAATATGAAGTGGGTATGATGAAGGGTAAAATAAGAGAAAATGAGAATAGAGTTGGCTGTGGTGGAGAAAAAATGAGAGAAAAGAAAAGAAAAATTGGGAAAAAGAGCGAAAGAAAGAATAAAAGAAACCACACCCAACATGAATATGCAATAAAAGAATAAAAAAAAAAGAAATAAGGGTGGAATAAAAAGAAAATTGATTAATAAGTGGACCCCACAGTAAGTGTCATACCAAGGAGGCTTAGTCACTAAATATATCCATATTTTTCATACCATCCCACAAGACTACATTACTAGCCGAATAAAGTCCTATAGTGATCCTAACTTGACTATCGAAAGGCTAAGGTAAAGAAAATAAGGGCAAGCCTATGGTATTTGATGCGCATTGGTGGAACTTCTCTTGTGAGTGTGAGTGTCTGTTGATCATCCCTGCATTGACATGCGTGATTTCATATGAGTGATTGTGACTTCTTTGTTGTGAGGGCATATAGGTTGTATTTCTAGCGGCTTACTTGTTTGGGTAGTGTAACCTGTACATATGCATGGTTGTCTATTACTAACATAATGTCATATCTTGATTCCTTTGTGTCTCATTGTTGTGCTTCATGTATACACATAGTTGGTTTTGAATTATTGAAATAGGAAGGGTAATATTCTTGAGCTTAAAGTGATGATTGATTGCCATAGATAACTTAGATTTCTCCAAGTTAAGTGTCGTAGTTTTTTTTGTCCTGTTGTGTTACCTGAGGATATACAAACTTTCTAAGTTGAAGATGTTGT
Source organism: Capsicum annuum (assembly GCF_002878395.1). NCBI lineage: Eukaryota > Viridiplantae > Streptophyta > Magnoliopsida > Solanales > Solanaceae > Capsicum > Capsicum annuum. The sequence continues at coordinate 175,294,508 of NC_061117.1, read as the reverse complement.
GTCCTATGGTTTCATAGAATTTTCGATGCTTAAAGTGATGAAAATATGTAAGTTACTTAGGTCTTTTTTAGATATGATATGTTTTGTGTTATGTTTTGTAAGAAATTGGGTTTTGGAACTATTCTGGAGAAAAATATGAAAATTGAAATATTGGACCACTGAAGTGGGCACCTACAATCCATAAGTACTACTTACTGGGTGTAGGCGACAGAGTATGTGTCAGAAAGTATAGTCTAGAAGCTCAAAAGCTGTGTAAATAAGACCTTGCTACTGACAGAGGGCACCTATAACCAGTATGTGCCACCTACGGTTTGTAGGTGCTAGAGTATGTGTTAGAGGAGCAAAATTGTAAAACCCAGGGTTTTTGATCCTTGAAAAATTTCTAAAATTTTATCCTCACTGCCTTGACTATGCCTTACCCTACGAGTCGTAGGGAGTCTTGACGAGTTGTTGGACTAAAATCATAATCCAAACAATAAGTGTTTGACTAAGTTCTTCTCTTTGAGTATGAGTGGCTTACTAAGAGTTGCAAGGACTCGTTATGAATCATTGGGTGCAAATCGTAGAATGTCCAGTGTTTACCCAAAATAGGTTCTGTGTTGACCATGATTGGACCTTACGAGTCGTAGGGTCCCATTACGAGTTGTACTAGTTGAGTCATATGGTCAGCAGTATGTGCGTACCCTAGAAACTATCTTGGCTACAACTCATGATTACAAGTCGTAATGAAATCTTACAATTTATATAGTGACCCGTAGTCACTGACGACTAAATTTTAGTTTTTAAATTGAAGGCACTTTGTACAATTCCCTTCTTACCCAAGTAAAACCTCACATCCGTAAAGCATTTGAGAGGGGTTATTTCTCATTCATAACATAATCAAACACTTCCAAAACTCTCTCAAGTCTCTCAAGCAACCATACTTAGGGTTTTCAAGAGGTAGATCACCTAAGGATTCAAGAGTGGAATTCTCTCCACAAACTTGGATATTTTAGGCATGTTCCTCTTTCCTAATTGCTAATTTGTTAAAAGGATTTTACTCTTTCCTAATTGCTAATTTGTTAAAAGCATAAGTTTTAAAGTGTTGTTCATATGATATTGATGTTCGTTTTGAAACATAGGTTGTGGTTTTTGAATAACTGTTGTCTATGTGTTGTTTTATATTTATCCCTACATGAGTTATTTTTAAATGATGGTTTTAAAATAAATTTAGTGCATGGTATGGTGAATAAACAAGGGGATTGTGATTTCCCCAACTTTGTAACTTTTGAAGTGGTTATGACCTCAACCCCATATGGTGAAAATGGTTTTGAATATGAAAAGTATGCATATTAAACTGCTCTTGAACTATTGCATAATGTGAAAAGTCAATAAAGCATAATGATTTTTGAATTGAACCTTAAGTGGTGGTGTAATTCCCCAAGCTAATGTATAATTGAACCAAGGGGGTTGTGAATTCCCTAATTGATGTAATTGGTTTGGCATATTGATGTTACTTTGCAAGTGTAGTTGGTATGACGATACCAATAATGTATGACTTAATGTGTAATGTGGTTCAATGAATAGGAATGTGTGATAAATGATTTAATTAGGCTTTAATGAGGGTTGTATAGCTGAGTTATGAAAGTTGAGGTCTCAAGGGACCAATACTGGAAATCACGGTTGCTGATGCGGAGGTCTAAATAACCAAGTAGTTCGAGTCCCTCTTATTATTATCATATGATTGGGAGGTTTGAGTCCTCCATATTATATTACATGATTTGGTATTTGTATCACCTCGATATGTCTGGTGGTTTGAGTCCCCCATAAAGCATATATATACCTTCTGGTTAGTGTGGCCAAACACACTAGGGCCCTATCAGCTGGGGGAGAGTTGGGCTCATATAGACCGTAGGTTCCTTCTTATTTGATGATTATTGAGCTAAACAATCCAAGATAAAGTTTTAATATGCATGTTTATCCTTGTCCCCTATCCCGGCATGTGATATATATATATATATATATATATATATATATGCATTTGATTATGTGCATTGGTTTTGAATGAACTTGAATTGTTGATCACGATATTATGTTATCCTTATCCTTAAGTTACATGCTAGTGATCACCCTACTAACCATCTTCAGACATTGTATCCCCACACTATGCTGGCATCAAAGATACTTCTACTTTTTCTGTACAGAGTTAGATAGATCGGCTCAGTTCATCGATTCATCGTGGTGAAGTGGTGAGCCTCCATTTTCCGAAAGGCTTAGATAATTTATCAGTTCTTATATTACATTAGAATTAGGAGTTTTCATTAGCATTAACATTATCATTGTCATTACTAGAGTCGAGGACATGTCCCGACCAAGACTGATTTTTGATTCTTTTATTAGAAGGCTTAGTTGGACTATTGTGGACTTGGGTGATGTTGCTAGGTTCTTTGTACGGTTACCGGTTGTTAGTTATAGTCATGATTTAAATATAATTAAGATTATTCTTATGCTATCTTATTATATGTTCAGAATTTATTCAACCTTGGGAATGTTGTGTTCACTTGGTTAGGTGCAGGGGTGGTTTCCGGTCCATGTGGGACTTGAGATGCCCGTCAAGGCCAGGACCTGGTTTGGGTCGTGACAAAAATACAGAAAGTTTCAGGAAATTTTTTAGGAGAGGCGCCTATGTGGGACCACCTACAGACCGTAAGTGCAACCTACGGCTCGTAGGTGGCCCAGTAAGTGGCCACTGACCTTGATTTTCCTCTTTTGTTCGGGAATGGTTTTCTAGGGTTAATTTGTAATCTATATATATCCTTTTGGATGTTTTTTATTAAGTTTATGAACTCTTAATACTTACAAACATATATTTGATTTGAGATCCAATTTTGATCTTGGGATTATTTTGTATTGATTATTCAGTTGAAGACTTTGGGTTTTATTCGTTGATTGCTGTGATATTGTTTGAATGCTTTCAATTATGAATTCGTTCAATTGTTTCACAACAATTAGTTGATAATTTCCTTAGTTAGGGTTGTGGGAACCCTGACTGAATAACAAAGTAGGGGACGTGTTCAATCCTTTAATATTATTATTATTGCATGCATTGTGGTTTTCTTTGAGTTTATAATTTTCTTACTAGTTGCAAACTTTAGGATCCAATGTGCATTTACTACGAATCGGAGAGGGAGGTAGAGATCGGGAAAAGTATATCACAACAGTGATTTGTGGTTAGTTTCCAAAATAATCTCACCTGCATTATCTACTTAAGACGATTAACTTACATCTAATCAACTTGAGACTGAGAGGAGATAGTTGAAACTAGGGTCCAAGGTAAGGGTTAGTAAGGCGACACTCTAAGACCGAGAGTAGAAGAGTGAAATTCACCAAATAGAGCTGAGAGGCGGCTGGTGATACCTAACTTACCAGATTCTACATGCACAACAGTTTAATAATTGTATTGAGCACGAGAAGCCTACTGAGTTAGAAAACAGGGGGAACATAAGCCTAGTGTTTATTCCTGGTTGCTTACAACAAATGCTTTTGAGTTCGATTATTGTTTACAACTACAAACCCCCCCCCCCCATTTACTTTTAATACTGTACGTTGATTCCAGCAAACATGGGATATGTGTGTTTGGTATGAAAGAATATATTTTTCATGGAAAATAAGTTGATTTCACACTTGTTTTTTTATGTTTGGTTGGTGAGTGAAAAATGTTTTCTGAAAAATATTTTCTAGTGTTTGATTGGGGAATGAAAAAATATTTTTCAGAAAATACATTGTAGTGCTTAGCTAAAGAGTAAACATACATTTTAGAAAAATAATTTTTGACCCCCAAAAAATATTTTTTAGGGTGTGTTCGATATGAAGGAGGAAAACCGTTTTCTAGAAAAATAATTTTTTTCTTACTTTTAATCTTGTGTGAGTTATGAAAATTGGGTAAATATATATTTTCTAAAAGTATTTGTATATTTTTAACAAAAACAATGAGAGCACATAGAATAAGAAGGGTGGGATAAGAAAATATTTTAATTTTTTTAAATAAATTAAAAAATAATTTTCTTTTGGAAGAAGGGGTTAGTAGGTGTGGGTTGGGTTGTCAAAATAGGTAGTAGGGGTGGGGTAAGAAATTTTTTTGATTCTTTTAAAACCTAATTAAAAAAATTGGGGAGGGAGAAGGGCGACTAGTAGGGAGTGGGGGTGGGGTTGGGGGTCAAGGTAAGGGTGTGAGGATGAGGTAAGAAAGAAATTAAAAATTTTAAAAATAAATTTTAAAAATTTAATTTTTTTTAGGAGGAGATTGGTAGGGGAAGGGGAGGTTAGGTAGGAGGGTTAAGAAAAAAGTTAGAATTTAATTTTTAAAAATTAAATATTTTTTGTGGAGGGGTAGGGGTTTGAGTTTTGAGGTAAGGGATGAGGTAAGAAAAAAAAATATTTCTTTTGAATGGGGGTTGGTGGGGGTGAGGGTCGGGGCAAAGGAGTAAGGGTGGGGTAAGGAAAAACTTAATTTTTTTCAAAAAAAAAATTTTAAAAATTTATTTTTTTCAGAGGGGGGGAGAGGGTTGGTAGGGATAGGGGGTCGGGTAGGGGGTAAAAAAAGTTTTGAGTTTTTTTTAAAATTATATATTCTGTGTTTTTAGGGGAGGAGGGGGGTTACGGGTTTGGGTTTTGGATAGGGGATGAGGTAAGAAAAGAATTTGAAATATTTTTTTTGGATGGGAGATGGTAGAGGGGTAGGGTGGGGGAAAGGAAATGGAGGTCGGAGTACGGGTAGGTGATTTTGAGAATTGTGTGAATATTTCAACTTAAGAGTGAGGCTGAAAGAGAGTTTTGAAAAATATTTTCCTTACTTTTTGAAGGAAAGTCATTTTCCTTAGATTTGAGGAATACAAGTTGATTTCCAAAACGTTTTCCAGAAAAAATTTTCCTGCATACCAAACATACTCATTATTCCATGTATTCCCTTAGGATCCTTGTTGGGTTAATTTATTTTGATTCGACCACTTTAACCTTATTTAGAGGCGTAGCTTAGGGCGATATCACTCTTAGAGTACACCAATATGTCATCAATGAAGACTATAACAAAATAAACCTAAAACTGCCTAAACACCCGATTCATAAGATCCACGAAAGTAGCCAGAGGATTAATCAACCCAAATGACATAACCAAGAATCATAATGGTCATATCGGGTTTGTAAGGCAGTCTTAGGAATATCAACCTCCCTAATATTTAGTTGATGGTAGCCCGAACGAAGATCAATCTTAGAGAAACACCTAACACCCTAAACTTGGTTGAAATGATCATCAATCCTAGAAAGAGGATACTTATTTTTCACTATAACCTTATTCGACTAACGATAGTCTATACAAATCTGAAGAGACCCATATTTCTTTCACATGAAAAGTACGGAAACACCCTACAGAGAAACATTAGGATGGATGAAGCCCTTATCAAGAAGATCTTTTAACTACTCTTTTAGTTCCTTTAGTTTAGCCAAAATCATTCTATAAGAAGGAATGGAAATGGGACAGGCATCGGGTGCAAGATCAATCCCAAAATTTATTTCCCTATTGAGAGGAATTTTAGGAAGATCATCGTTCAAGAAACTCATTAGCCACAGGAACAAATTACAAAAAAGTACTTTCAGAAGTTGATTCCTTAACCTGAACTAGATAATACAGAAACTTAAGGTAGGAAATAAACTTCCCTTTGGATACTAAGTAACTCCCCTCCCACTCGATCACTGGTTTATTAGAAAAATAGAAACTGACCTTTCGGGTCCTACAATCCATAGAAGCATAACATGAATGAAGCCAATCTATTTCCAAGATTACACCAAAATCCACTATATCAAGTTCTATCGAATCCACCAATGTCTTCCTATGAAAAATGGATACCTGACAACCCCTGTATATTTTTTCTAGCAACAATAGACTCACCCACCAGAGTAGACACGATAAAGGGATCGAAAATATTTTTAGGATCAAAATCAAAGTGTGCATCTATATAAGGGGTCACATAAAATAGGGTAGAACCAAAATCAAGTAAACAATAAACATCATGAAAAAATTGTAACATACCAGTGACAACATCAGGGGATTTCTCAAATTCTTGACGAGTACCAAGTGCATAGAGATGATTCTAGCTAGAATCGGTACCTGAAATGGCTGAATATAATTGACTAGGCTAACCACAATTGAAACATAAACTCCTTTCCTCCTCATAATATCTATGGTGAAGTTGCTCGCAAAATTGACAAAGGGAATAAGGTGGGGCTGACTGAGCTCCTCTAACATTAGACTGGGCACCCTATGCCTTAGGACCACTGCTAACCTGGAAACGAAGATCGCCAGATGGCTTAGGATAAGGAGCACTAGTTGTCGAATATGAATTTCCACATTTTTTTCTTGGTCCATTGTCTACCATTTCTCACACTGTTCTATTGACTTAAACCCTGCTCTAAATATCAAACTTCTTGCTCTGCCTCTCTCCCATCTCTATCTGCTTCTTTTTTTCATCCTCCACCTGTTGTATGTAAACCACCATCCTAGATATGTCCATATCATTATTCAACATAAAAGCCTTACACCCCCAATATCAAATCATTAGAAAACCCAAAAGCAAACTTTCTCATCCTGGATCTCATATTTGATACCAACTCTGGAGCATAATGATACAATTACTGGAATTTTCAAGCATACTCTTTCACACTCATCTTTTCTTACTTCAAGTTCACAAACTCTTCGTCCTTAGCCTTCCTCAACTCTTAAGGAAAGAAATGATCAATAAATTCACCTAAAAACTCATCCTACACCCCCTGCTCAGCATCATCACCCCTTATCGCTTCCCACTCCTCATAACACTGGTAAGCCACATCTTTCAACTTATAGGTAGCAAACTCCACACCCTCTTAATCAGTAGCATGCATCACCCTAAAGATCTTCTCTAACTCATCAATAAACCCCTGAGGATCCTCTTCAACCTTAGAGGCTATAAAGGTTGGGGGATTCAACCTCATAAACAGGCCAACCTGAGTGACCTCGGATGAACTAACAGTAGAACCAACATGATCAGATAGATGAGACTACAATGCCACTAGTTGGGCAAAACTCTGTATTAGAGATATATCTCTAGGGTGACTAAGCATAAGTATTACCAGCCCGAGAAGCCTAGGAGGACTATTAAGGACTGGTGAAACCCCACGTGGAGTAGTACAGCCAAGAGTAGATATCCTAGATCGGGTCTATACTCAATAAATAGGGAGAATTTCCTCTATATTTTCCTAGGGTGGGAAAGAGGTTCCAACAAAGTTTCGATATCATCAGATATTCGTAGAGGCATAATCTGAAATACGAGTAAGCTAGGAGTTAGAGAAGTTTAAGATAACTAGACCCTATAGCCTAAAATATAACACAAGAAAGAGGAACATTCTTAAATGCCTTGTAGCCTGCCCCTTATAAATGTGGTATGCTACACAACCATAAGAGAGACTCTACTCGACACAGCTTTGTGGACACCCAGCGACTCTGGACCGTGCTCTGATACTATGCTTGTCATGATCCAAATCAGGGCCTAGTCGGGTAGGGTATCTCAAGCCCATTGTGGGCCGGATACAACCCCCTTAGCCTAACCTTCGGAGAACTATAAATGAATACAACAAAAACTAACCAAAATAGTAATAAGAAGGATAGATAGTCAACTGTAAATTCTAAGAATCAAAACAAACAACCAACCCAATACTTGTCCACAAAAATCTCTAAAACCAAAATACCAAACTAAGTTAGGACATGCCCTCGACTATGACCAAAAAAAAATTCAAAAGGAAATACTAAGAAATAAAGTAAATAAGTGAAATGATCGGGCCTTTCGAAAGATGGAGGCTCACCACTTCAGAGAAGATCCACAGGAGTAGTAGACTACCTAATGTTGGACAGAAGCAATAGAAAACCCTTGGACCCTACATCATGAAATAATACAGCGTCCAGGGGAGGGTAGTGGGGCGAGCACTATCATGTAACTTAAGAAAGTGGGATAAAATAATGTCATTTCCAAAACCAGCCAAGAACTGTATACAAAATATTTATATATACATAAATATAATGCTAGGATAGGGACAAGGGTCATGAACATGAGAGCTTAAACCATTAGTCTGAACTGTGTTGCTCGCTCCATCCAAAAGGCACCACGGGCTATATGGGTCCAACTCCCCCTACTAGAAGGGCTCCAGTGCGTGTTAGCGGCACGAACTGAGGAAAGGCTAAAGACACCAAGTCCATAAGAATCCAAAATATAATGTATATCCATATAGACCCTAATGTCGGCAAATGTTGTTTTAAGTATTAGCCCCCTCTCCCCCGAGACTACACCTTTACGGTGAGCTACACAATTTTATTTAATCCCAAATTAAAATAGTCTGCACATAAACCCAACCATTAGTCAAGGAATCATTTATTAAAGCATTTTCTAACATGGTATCATACCAATTTTCTTTCAAGCATTATGCCAAACCATTCCATTTAACCATTTGACTCCCAAGCTCCATCTAAATTCAAAAACCATGGTCACCAAGGGAATTTCAAAACTAGCTTCACTATCAATTATCATTTAATACAACTCAATGCTCCAAATATAAGTTAAATAATGTAAATTGCATAGTCAAAACCAAATTTATAAAGATAGGTTGAGGTTAATGCCATTATTAAGTAAAGTTTTCATCAATTTTGGAAAACCCAGGTTCCCCACTCCAATTCTCATAACAATGCACCCATTAAGCCCCAAAAACCACCAATTAGAGAATAAACAACACATTAAAATCATGGAAAAAATAATTTAAGTAATAATCATCAAAATTCCTCTACTCAGTTTCAAACTCATCACTTAAAATCACATGAATAATGAGTAAATAAATACCATAATGTAAAGTTCAAGTTAAGGATGAGAACTATACATGAAATACACAAGAAAGTGAAGACAATTTGATGTTTGGAGCTCGGAGTTGTCATTTCTTGAAAAAACCCTTCAGCTTTCTTTGGTTGAGAGTTGGAGAAGAAAAGAATAGACTTTTACCTTTGAAAAATGAAGGAAAGGGGTTTATTTGGTGTTTAGAAGTTGTGAAAAGGATAAAAGGACCAAAATCCCTTCACCACAAGTGAAAAAAGGCTATATGAAAATTATATAACGGTGTGGCACGCCACCATCACAGAGATTAACCTCCATGCCACGCCCTTATCATAGAGGCTTACTGCCTCAGAGTCTCAAAATGACCCTGAACCCTTTCCAAAAATTCCAAAACTTTTTTCAAAACACACTTTTAACATCCCTTAACATAATTCAAGTCAAATTTTAACATTACGCATATGGGAGGATGAAAATAAAAATTGTTAAAATTTTACGGGGTCTTACAATTTTGGAAAGAGTCTATTAAAAGTGAATTATACTCAATAATCTCTTATCACAGTTGGAAATTATATGATTTTCCTAAAGGTTGTAAACCTATAATTAGCAAGTGGATATTTAAGAAGAAATTGAGGCCTCACGGAATAATTGGTAAATATAAGGCTAGACTTGCGATTAGAGATTTTAACCAAAAGAAAGTTGTTGATTATTTTGATACTTATTCTCTTGTGACTAAAATGGAGACCATTAGGACTATTATTGCTCTAGCTGCTATTTATAGTTTAGTGGTACATCAAATGGATGTCAAAACTATATTTTTTAAAGGTGATTTAGAGAAAAAAATCTATATAACTCAACCTGAGGGTTTTGTAGTCCTAGAACAAAAGGATAAAGTATGAAACTTGAGAAAGTCCTTATATGGACTAAATTAGGCACCTAAGCAGTGGTATGAAAAAGTTAATTTCACATTAATGGAAAATGACTTTATTGTTAACTCATCTGATATCTTTGTTTATTCTAAAATAATAGGATCAGATTGTGTGATTATATATTTATATGTGGATGACATGTTAATATTTGGCTTTAATATAAATGTTGTAAATGAGACTAAGAAATTTTTATTTTTTAAATTTGAAATGAAAGTCCTTGGAGAAGCTGATGTAATTTTAGGGATTAAAATCAAAAGAACTGTTAAGGTTTCTCTTTCTGTCAGTCTCATTATATTAAAAAATACTAAAAGGGTTTGATTATTTTGATGTATTTTTAGTGAGAACTCCTTATTATCCTAGCATACACTTGAAAAAGAGTAAAGATTCTAGTATTTCTCAAACTAAATGTGCTAAAATAATTGAGAGTGTAATGTTTTATAAACTATACTCGGCCTGATATAGCTTATGCTGTTAGTAGATTGAGTAGATATACTCATAATACCAATAGTAAACTTGGAATGCTCCTCATCTGAAACACCCCGGATTTTGGCCCTTGAAAATTTCTTGAACTTTGAGCTCACTGCCCTGGTTATGACTGGACCCTATGAGTCGTAGGGTGTCCTGATGAGTCATTTAGATGAGTCATAACCAAACCAGTTAGTTTATGGCTTGATTCAACTTTGAGTATGAGTGGCTCATTAAGAGCCGTAAGGATATGTTATGAGTCATTAGGTGTAATCATAGGATATCCAGTGTAAGTCTTAAATTGGGTTTTAAGTTGACTATGAATGGACCATACGAGTCGTATGGTCCCATTATGAGTAGTGTCATTGAGTCATATGGATAATAGTATAAGGTGCCTTGGTGGTACTGCCTTGGTTACGACTTGTGGTGATGAGTTGTAAGGAGAGGTTACGAGCCAAGGGGTTGACTCATAATCAAAGGCAGCCCTTTTTCAGCTTTAAAATTGAGGGCATTCTAGACTTTTCCCCTCTTAACCAACTTGAAACCCACATCTTCTAACCTTTTTAGGGTGTCATTATCTCTTAGAAACAATCTAAGTAACATCTTAAATTCTCTCAAATTCTCAAGGCCAAAAACACTTAGGGTTTTCAAGAGGTTGATCAATTAGGGCTCTCAAGGGTGATTTCTCTCCGTACATCTTACTATTACAGGCATGTGAATCTTTCTCATTGTTAATTTTATAAAAGCATGTGTTTTAAGGTATTTTTCATGAGATGTTTACGTGGATTTTGAAATAAAGGTTGGATTTTTTTGAATGTTTATGAATTGAATAATGTTTCTCACAGTTTATATATAATTTTCATGTTTTAAATATGGTTTTGAACTTGTGGGTGCATGGGTATGGTGAATGAACTAGGGAATTGTGGTTTTCCCAAACTTGTGACTTTTGAAGTGGTTATGACCCTAACCTCATAATGTGACATTGATTTTGATTATAAGAATTATGGGAATTTGTAAATTAAACTAGTCTTGAATTATTGCATGATACAAAGAGGTATTTAAAATACAATGGTATGATTTAATGAACAAAGAAATTCGGTGACCCCCTCGGTGTATTAATGAACAAAGGGAGTTGTTTTCTCCAAAATAATGGGAATTATTTGGCATATTATTGTTACCTTGCAAGTGTAGTTGGTATAACGATACCACAATGTATGCCTTAATGTGGAATATGGTTAAATGAATGGGAATGTGTGATACTTATTTTAGTTGAGCTTTAATAAGAGTTGTGTAGCTGAGTCATCAAAGTGGAGGTTCGAGTGAATGTTATTGGAAATAGTGTTCACTGATGCGGGGTAAAAATGACCAGGGAGGTTTGAGTCCCCCTTATTATTATTTCATGATTAGGGAGGTTTGAGTCTCCCGTAAATCATTATGTACTCGGGTGATTAAGTCACCTTGGTATATGTTAGGAGGTTTGAGTTTTCCGTGTGCATATATATGATATTATTCTCTGGTTCATACGACTACACGTACTGGGGCTCGACCAGGGGATAAGAGTTGGGGCCCATATAGCTTGTGGGTATTATTATATGACAGTTGAGCTACATAATCCAGGATAAAGTTTTGAAATATATGTTAAGCCTTATTCTCTAACCCAACATGTGATATATATATATATATATATGTATACACATTTGATTATGTGCATTGGTTTTGAATTATTTTAACTGTTGATCATGTCATAATGTATTCTTATCCCTGAGTTACATGCTAGAATTCAACTTGTTAACCATCTTCGAATGTTATATCTCTATGCTATGTAGGAATTGGTCGTACTCCTTCTCCTCCTGCTCAGTGACTTAGATTTAGGATCATCTAGTGAGTAAGATTGAAGAAGCTTTGGAAGACCCATTTCATGATTATGGTTTCCTTTATATTTTGACTATTCCTTTGGATTTGGTTTTTGGATATTTTCGGGGGCATATCCCGATACTTTATTGATATTCAGTCTCGTATCATAGTTTAGAAGGCTTTGTTTGGACTACTGTGGCTATTGGGCAGCGTTGGTCGGTCATTTGGTACGTCGTCGGGGTGTTTGTTTCGAACATGCATTTAAAAATTTCTTAGACTATTTTACGCTATCTTGTTATATGTTCGGAATTCAGACGATTGTGGTGTGTGGTGTGCTTGGTTTGGTTAGGTGAAGGGGCGATTTCCAGTCCACATGGGACTTGAGATACCCATCACGGCCAGGCCCTAATTTGGGTCATGACAAAGGTGGTATCAGAGCCTAGATTTGGTGTAATTGGTTGTCTAACAAAGCCATGTTGAGTTGAGTCTCTTTTATGGGTGTGTAGCGCACCATACTTATAAGGGAGAGACTACGAGACATTTAGGAATATTTCCATTTCTTGTTGTTCTATTTGAAGCTATAGAGTCTAAGGTCTTTGAATCTCTTTAATTTCTATTTGTTCATTTTTCAGATCATGCCTCCCAAACAATCTGAAGCCCATGGAAACAACTCTCTCCCACTTGAGGACAATGCTGATGGGACACGTCCTGCTTATGGGGTACAGATCCTGTCTAGGGGTCCAGTTCCTAATTGCCTTTCTGGAAGTTCCACCGAACCTCTCTAGTCCTCCTCGAGCTCCTTAGGTTGATGTATCAAACGCAAAATTTAGTCAGTCCATTCATATGTTGTAACACCCCGTATTTTCGTGCTAGAATTCTAACCGTCGTTCCTACAGGTGTAAGCTCTAATTCAAATGGTTTCCATGTGAATATAAGTTTCATGATCTTTATCCTCATGTTTGATGTGCTTTAGAGGTGAAAAATGTTCATAAGAATCACTTAGAATAAAGTTGAGCTAAGAGCCTTTGATTTGTCCAAAGTTTGGTATTTGGTTCTACAATGGTATACGTTAAATGTGTATAACTTTTTATATAGGTATAATTTTGCATCTCAAGATCCACCAAAGTGTAGATAATTGAATTAGCTTTCCAACGATACCAATTTTGCCTATATCCGATACCCGAGCAAAAAGTTATGGCATTTTTTGTGTGAGGCAATAAGTTGATGCGATAGCGACGCAACGCTTTGGCCTGCGCATAACGGAACTGTTTCATACGCTAATTCAGTTTCTAAAGGGTCTAGGGGTATTTTGTTCACTTTCCCTCACCCAAATCCGCTCATAACACTTAATTTTAGCCCCCAAAAGTATTATACATATTATTTTTCATCTTTTTATCTCCAAGAAAACCCTAGCCCCCTTAAAGAACACCAAGAACTCCACCAAATCTTCTCTAAGAAAGTTAATAATCCAAGCTTCCGGGTTCAATAACTTCAAGAAGAAGCTTCAAGAACACCATTAGAGATTCAAATATCAAGCTTTTACATCCAATTAATCAAATAAGGTATGCGAGGTTTTTCAACAAGGATAATTCTTTCATCCTTGTGCCCAAAATTTGATTGAAAGTTGATTCTTTTTATATGAAATAACATGAATTTTAGTTTGGGGTTTATACTCATTTATCACCAATTGAAGATTTTGAGATTTCAAGTATTGTTGATGTTGAATTTTTCTTTAGTATTTTTATGCGTATTGCAGAAATTTCCAGATTTTGAATTGAATTACCAATATTTACATCATCAAGCATGAATATTATGATGTTTTGACATGAATTTGAAGTATGGGTTATTAGGCCCTAGTTTGTATGTTGATATTTCAAGAATGACTATGTTTTAAGCATCCCATGACTAGTTATTTTTAGATTTTAATAAAGATTTTATCTTTTGATCTTTAGCTAAGATATGGAATCCACTTTAAAGCTTAAATTCAGTTTTGAATGAACAGATGCATAGTTAGCTTTCAGTATAAAATATTATGACTTTTTTAAAGTGAATTTTCCTACAGAATGAGCATATAGATTAAAGAGAATAGTATTTAGCATCGAGAGGAAAGTGTGGGTCTAGCGCATCTTACTTTCCTAGAAATACGAGCCAACGTAGGTACAGATTTAGTATTTCCATTTCTATATGGATGATAGTTACAGATGTGATCACTTAGCTCAGATTATACTCCTTGGAAATAGTATGACACCTCTTCCCAACGTGAGGTTTTTCCCTTAGGAGAACGAGACGTTGGACTTCATGATAGCTCATATAGTTTATGTCGGTTAGAAGAACCTCCCTAATAGAAAAGCTTTATAGAATAGTTTTTTTAAAAAGAATTTCCTACAACTTATAGAAAAGAGTGCAGAATAACAGAAAAGCTTTTAGAAACTAAGTGTAAAGGCTCACCAATTTTATTTAGATATTGTTTTATATGAGGCATTAGTTACAAATGTCAGCTTTTAGATTTCAGATGTAAAAGTGAGTCCTTTCTACACTTAGACAACCTGATTTTGAAGATAGAATACAAGTACAGCTTTTATAAACTAAATGTTATGACTCACTAGATTTTTGCAACGTGTTTTGTTATTCATGATTATGATTTTTAGTTTTCAGATATTCCAACTTATGTGAATCATCTATATTTAGCATGCATTATTTTACAAGTTTATACCAACATTGAGATATTATTTTGCTTATGCATTCACCCCCACATGCCCAGTACATTCCAAAAGTATTGATCCACATATATGTCTATGTGCTACATCATTTCATAATATAGGTACGAGTTATAGCACGCACACCATATTCATATAGTTTACAACTTCTAGTCAGCAGGTGATGAGTCCTTTTAATTCAAGGGCTCGAGTCAGTCAAATAGTTTGAGCAGTATTTTATTTTTCTTTATTCAGTTGTATTGATTCGGAATAGCTCGGGGTCATGTCCCAGCTACCTATAGTCAATACTAGTAGAGGCTTCATAGACAGTCAGTAGAGTTAATGTATTTGATTTCAGTTTTATTTTGTAAAAACAGAGTTGTAATTATTTTAATTTAGTTTTGTATTGATCAGATTCTGAAAAGAGTTATCTTCCACTTATTCCATTCAGATTTATGTACTTTTTCAGTTGTTTATGAGTTATGCCAGTAGAAGGGTTAACTTAGGATCACTTATGGCCCTAAGCACTGTGTGACATCTCGGGACCCATTTTTGGGGCGTTATATATGTTTTTTTAGTTGGTAGCTTCTCAGTATGAGCATGTAGCTTCTATTACACTATATTTTGAGGCCACAAGGGTTGGCTAGTCTATGAGGTTGAGTCCTTCTTTATTAACTGGTGTTACGGTTGAGGAGGATCCTTAAAACTTTATTGATGAGATATAGAAGATCTTTTGAGTTATGCATGCTACTAATGTAGAGGGTGTAGAATTCATAGCCTATCAGCTGAAGTATATAGCATACCAATGGTATGAAGAATGGGAACAGTCTAGGAAAGATGATGCTAAATCTGCACTGTGGGATAATTTCTTTAGTGCTTTTCTGGACCGTTTCTTTCCTCAGGAGTTATGGGAGGCAAAAATGAAAGAGTGTGTAAATCTGAACCAAGGTAAGATGATGGTCAAAGATTATTCCTTGAAATTCCATCAGTCATCCCTATATGCTCCTGAGTTAGTATTTAACATGAGAGCTAGAATAAGGAAATCTATTTTTGGATTGTCCTATGATTTGATCCTAGAGAGTAAGGCTGCCTTATTGAACAAGGATATGGATCTCTACAGATTGGTTATGTATATACAGCAGGATGAGAAACAGAAGAAAAAGTAGACAGAGATAAAGATAGGTGGAGCAAGAAGTTTAGATTTTCTGGTCAGGGTGGAGGTCAAAAATAGAGTGGTAGAGATGGTGGAAAGTGTTCTAAGAGAAGTGGGGGAGTTCTGGTTCCTACTTTACACCTAGTACTCCTTATCCAAAGTCATTGGATGATTGTCGTTCTCAGCATGACGGTGGGTTTAGAGCACAAGGTGCCTAATCTCAGGCTTGTGGGGCTTATTCCGCTCCATTATATCCTCCTTGTAGATTCTAGGGGCAGAAGCACCATGGGTTTTGTGTATAAGGGAGGAACAAGTGTTTTAAGTATAGTCAGAATGGTCACTTACAGAGGGATTGTCCTTCTAAGATTGCTTCTGGGGCAAATAAGATTCCTGTTGCCACCTCTTCAACTCTTGCACCAAAGGATACGACTTCTACTTCTAGTACCAACATAGGCTGAAATCGTTTATATGCCCTTTCTACCCATCAGGACTTTGAGGTATCTACCGATGTCGTCACTGGTATGTTATAACTATTTTATCATGATGTGCATTGCTTAGATCACACTCGATCCAAGGTCTACTCTTTCTTATGTGACCCCATTTATGGCTGTACATTTTGGTTTTGATCCCGAGTGTATCCCTGATCCCTTTTCTATTTCTACCCCTATGGGTGACTCTGTGGTTGTTGAGAGAGTCTATAGGGGTTGTGTGGTATCTGTTGGTGGTAGAAAAACTATGGTAGAACTGATAAACTTAGACATGGTTGATTTTGATGTCATATATAGGATGGATTGGTTGTACTCATGCTATACCTCCTTAGATTGTCAAACCCGTAAGGTCATGTTTAAATTTCCTAATAATCCAGTCATTGAGTGGGAATGAGGTTCTCTAGTGCCTAAAGAAAGTTTCATATTATATCTTAGAACCCAAAAGTTGATTTTTAATGGATGTCTCTATCATTTGGTCTGGGTTAAGAATTTTAACTCAGAGGGTCCTTTATTACAACCCATTTCTGTGGTTAATAAATTCCCCAAGGTTATTCCTGATGATCATCCTGGTATCCCTCTCGATAGGGAGATTGATTTTGGGATTGACCTTGTTTTGGACACTCGCCCTATCTCTATCCCTCCCTATAGAATGGCTCCAGTTGAGTTGAAGGAGCTTAAAGAGCAGTTGAAAGACCTCATTGACAAGGTTTTATCTATCTTAGTGCATCTCCATGGGGTGCTCCTATTTTGTTCATGTGTAAGAAGGATGGTTTCCTTTGAATGTTATTGATTACCATCAATTAAATAAGGCTGCTGTTAAGAATAAGTATCATCTTCCTCAGATTGATGATTTGTTTGAAGATTAGGGAGGTGGATATCCTCAAGACTGCCTTCCAAACCCGGTATGATCATTATGAGATCTTAGTCATGTCTTTTGGTTTGACTAATGCCCCGGTGGCATTCATGGACTTGCTGAATAGAGTCTTCCATTAGTTTATGGATTTATTCATCATTGTGTTTATAGATGATATTCTGGTGTATTTCAAGAGTGAGGCATATCATGCCGATCACCTCTGTATTGTGTTACAAACCTTGAAAGATCAGTATTTGTATGCTAAATTTTAAAAGTAAAAGTTCTGGTTGCAAGCTATTAATTATCTGGGTCATGTAATTTCTAGTGAAGAGTTCATGGTGGATCTGTAAAAAGTTGCAGTGGTTAAAAAGTAGCCTTGGCCCACGACTCCAATCGATATTCAAGGCTTCTTGGGTTTAGCAAATTACTACAGTAGATTTGTGAAGAGTTTCTAAACCATAGCTTCCCCGCTAACTAAGTTGATCCAGAAGAAGGTGAAGTTCTTGGGGTCTGATGCTTGCGAGGGTGGTTTTGAAAAGCTAAGTAATAAGTTGACTTCAGCTCCAGTTTTGACTTTGCCCAATAGTATTGATGGTTTTGTTGTCTATTGTGATGCATCCCATGTAGGGCTTGGTTGTGTGTTAATGCGGCATGGTAGAGTGGTGGCCTATGCTTCTAGAAAGTTGAAAGTTCATAATTGGAATTATCCGACTCATGACTTGGATTTCTTCGTGTTTGCCTTGAAGATTTGGTGCCACTATTTGTATGGAGTCCATGTAGATATCTTTTCTGATCATAAGAGCCTGCAATATGTGTTTACCTAGAGTGAGTTGAATCTTAGGTAGAGGAGGTGGCTTGAGTTGCTGAAAGACTTCAACATGAATCTCTACTATCACCTGAGTAAAGCTAATATGGTTGCTGATGTTCTTAGTAGGTTATCCATGGGGAGTCTAGCTCATATGGATGAGGATAAGTAGGAGTTAGTGAAAGACATTCACTAGTTGGCTAACCTAGGAGTTTGTCTCTTGGACTCTGAGAATGGTAGAGTATTTGTGCAAGAGGTGGCAAAGTCATCTATGTAGCTGAGATAAAGGAAAAGTAGGTATTGGATCCTATCTTAAAGAAGATTAAGGAGGATATAGGACAGCAAAAAGGTAATAGCTTTTGAGATTATATGTTCCTAATGTAGATATATTGAGAGAAAGGATCTTGGTTGAGGCTCATATGTTGTGTTATGTCATTCATCCAGTTCGATAAAAATGTATCATAATCTTAAAAAGATTTATTGGTGGCATAGTATGAAGCATGATGTGTCCAGTTTTGTGGCTAAATTCATGGTGTGTCAACAAGTGAAGGTTGAGCACTTAAGGCCCGACGGGTTTGACTTAAGATATTGAGTTGCCTGTATAAAAATTGGAGATAATTAATATGGATTTAGTTACTGGTATTCCTCGGTCTTGGAGTTAGTTTGATTGAATTTGGGTCATCATGGATAGGATGGCTAAGTCTGCTCACTTTTTGCCAGTGAGGACTAATTATTCGACAGAGAATTATGCGAAGTTGTTCCTCCAAGAGATTGTAAAGTTGCATGGGGCGCCTGTTTCTATTATGTTAGATTGTGGTACTCAGTTCTCATCATACTTTTGGTGTTTGTTTCAGAGAGGTTTATGAACTAAGGTGAGCCTTAGTACTGCTTTCCACCAACAGTTGGATAGGCAAGTGGAAAGAACTATTCAGACATTGTAAGATACGCTTCGAGCTTGCATGATTGACTATGGTGGTAGTTAGGCTGATCATTTGCCTCTTATCAAATTTGAATATAATAATAACTACCACTCTAGTATTGGGATAGCTCTATTTGAGGCATTGTACGGTAGAAGGTATAGATCTCCTATTAGGTGGTTCGAGCTTTGTGAAGTGGAGATGTTTAGCCCGGATTTGGTTTACCAAGCGATGGAAAAATTAAAGGTGAAGGTGATTTGAGATAGACTTAAAGCTGCCTAAAGTCGTCAAAATTCCTATGCGGATATGAGTCGTAGGGAGTTAGAGTTTGAGGTTGGCGATTGGGTATTTTTAAAGGCATCTCCCAAGAAGGGAGTAATGCAATTTGGGAAGAAGTGAAAGCTAATACCTGGTATGTCGGCCCGTATTTGGTCTTTAAGAGGATTAATAGTGTTGTATATGAATTGGAGTTGCCCTCTAATTTGAGCTCCATTCATTTGGTGTTTCATGTTTCGATGTTAAGAAAGTGTGTGGCTGATCCTTCGACGCTTATTCCTTTATAGGAGGCAGGAATTTTAGATTCCTTAACATATGAGGAAGTCCCAACTGAAATTTTGGATCGACAAGTTCGTCAGTTATGGACGAAAGATGTAGCCTCGGTAAAGGTTCTATGGAGGAACCATAAGGTTGAAGAGGCTACTTGGGAAATCGAAGAGAACATGAAGTCCAAGTATCCATTCTTGTTTTCCGCCCAGGATAATAATGCCTAAGGTATGTGTTATTCTTAACAACTTTATTTTCTGACTTTGTTAAAGAAAAGAGTGATTACCTTGGTATTTTTATTTTCTGAGTTTGTTAAAGGTAAGAGTTAAGGTATATGGAGTCAAATAGTACTATAAATTGCCTTGATCAATCATTTGAGGACGAATGATCCAAGTGGGAAAGAATTGAAACACCTCGAATTTTAGCCCTTGAAAATTTCCTAAGCTTTGAGCTCACTGCCCTGGTTATGACTGGACCTTATAAGTCGTAGGGTGTCCTAATGAGCCGTTGGGATGATTTGTAACCAAACCAGTAAGTTTGTGCTTGATTCTGCTTTGAGTATGAATGGTTCACTAAGAGCCATAAGGATATGTTATGAGTCGTTAGGTGTAATCGTAGGGTGTCCAGTGTAAGTCCCAAATTGGGTTCTATGTTGACTACGATTGGATCCTACGAGTCATAGGGTCCTATTACAAGTAATGCCAATGAGTCGTAAGGATAATATTGTAGGGTGCCGTGGTGGTACTGTCGTAGTTATGACGCATGGTGATGATTCATAAGGAGAGGTTACGAGCCAAGGGGTTGACTCGTAATCAAAGGAGGCCCTTTTTTAGCTTTTAAGTTAAGGGCATTCTAGACATTTTCCCTCTTACATACTTGAAACCCATGTCTTATAACCTATTTAGGGTGTCATTATCTCTCAAAATTAATCTAAGTAATGTCTTAAATACTCCCAAATTCTCAAGGTTAAGAACATCTAGGGTTTTTAAGAGGTTGATCAATTAGGGATCTCAAGGGTGATTTCTCTCCGTACATCTTACTGTTACAGGCATGTGACTCTTCTATCATTGTTAATTTTGTAAAAGCATGTGTTTTAAAGTATTGTTCATGAGATGCTTATATGGGTTTTGAAACAAAAGATGGGGTTTTTCAAATGTTTATGAATTGAACATTTTTTCTCATGGTATATATATGATTTCAATGCTTTAAATATGGTTTTGAACTTGTGGGTGCATGGGTGTGGTAAATGAACTAGGAAATTGTGATTTTCCCAAACTTGTGACTTTTGAAGTGGTTTTGACCCCAACCCCATAATGTGAAATTTATTTTTATTATGAGAACTATGGGAATTTGTAAAATTGAACTAGTCTTGAATTATTGCATGATACAAAGAGGTATTTGAAATACAATGGTGTGATTTAATGAACAAAGGGAATCGGTGATCCCCCCGTGTATTAATGAACAAAGGGTGTTGTTTTCTCCAAGTTAATGGGAATTGTTTTGGCATGTTGTTGTTACCTTGCAAGTATAGTTGGTATGACGATACCAACAATGTATGCCTTAATGTGTAATGTGGTTAAATGAATAGGATTGTATGGTACTTTTTTTAATTAGGCTTTAATAAGGGTTGTGTAGTTGAGTAGTAAAAGTGGAGGTCCGAGTGACCGATACTGGAAACCACATTTGTCGATGCGGGGATCAAAGTGACTAGGGAGGTTCGAGTCCCCTTTATTATTATTTCATGATTAGGGAGGTTCGAGTGCCCCATAAATTATTATATGATCAGGTGCTCAAGTCACCTTGGTATATGTTAGGAGGTTCAAGTCTTTCGTATGCATATATATAAGATTATTCTCTGGTTCGTATGGCTACACGCACTAGGGCCTAACTAGGGGTAAGAGCTGGGACCCATATAGCCCTGGGTACTATTATATAACGGTTGAGCTACATAATCCAGGCTAAAGTTTTGAAACGCATGTTAAGCCTTATTCCCTATCCCAACATGTGATATATATATATATATATGTTTATGCATTTGATTATGTGTATTGGATTTGAATGATTTTAGCTGTCGATCATGTCATTATGTTATTCTTATCCCCGAGTTACATGCTAGCGTTCACCCCATTAACCATTTTTGGATGTTGTATTTATACGCGATGAAGGAATTGGTCGTACCACTACTACTCCTGCTCAGTGACTTGGATTCGAGATCAACTAACGAGTAGATTGGAGTGGTGAGCTTTCATACTTTGGAAGACCCCATTTCATGATTATAGTTTGCTTTACTCTTTGACTATTCCTTTGGATTTGGTTTTTGGCTATTGTAAGGGCATGTCCCAATACGTTATTGATATTTAGTCTTGGAGTAGAGTTTAGAAGGCTTTGTTTGGACTACTGTGGCTATTGGGCGGCATCGATCGGTTGTTTGATCGGTCGTCGGGGGATTGGTTCTGGGCATGCATTTAAAACTTAGACTATTGTATGCTATCTTGTTATATGTTTAAAATTTAGCCAACCATGGGGTGTGGTGTGTTTGGTTTGGTTAGGTGCAGGGGGTAATCTTCGGTTCACGTGGGACTTGAGATACTCGTCACGACTAGGCCCTGGTCGAGTCATGACATCATCGCTTGTTAAGGTATCTGAGAGGTACTGTGGATTGATGTTTGCATTTTAATAAATTTTCTATTGTTTTAGAAGGTTTTTTTTAATACAAACTGGGTAATTGACAATGTTGAAGTTAGGTCCACCAACGGCTATGTGTTTACTTTGGTGCAGGTGCTATTTGATGGAAGTCTTCAAAGCAGACTTGTATAGCACGTTCTACTATGGAATCTGAATTCATTGCTCTTGAGCAGGCCAAGCAAGAAGCTGAGTGGTTGAGAAATGTTTTGGCATATGTGCCATTATGGGGAAGATAAGTGTCACCAGTTTCTTTACATTGTGACTCACGCGATAATTGGTATAGTTAAAAATAGTGTATATAATGAAAAAAGAGACATATTCGCATTAGACATAGCGCAATTAAACTATTATTGAAATATGATGTTCTTTTTTTGAAATATATAAGGTCCGAAAGAAATTTGGCGGATCCTTGACTAAGGATTTGACAAGAAAAATAGTCCTTGAATCATCGAGAGGGATAGAGCTAAAGCCCATGGTTTGAGGTAATATGATGGATACCCATTTGTGGTTAAGCAGAGCCATATAGGCCTTTAATAAACCCTACATATCCTATCCTTGTGGCGCGAGGTAGTGTATTATAAGGTTGAACTTAATTTTGCTCTTGATGATCCATAGCCTTACGATGGTCTATGAGATAGACTTGATGGATCACCTACGTGAGTGTAAAGGGTTGGTCGTTTTTTATGAAAGACTTGGGTCATCTTTCTAAAGCACTCATGAGACCCAAGGTTTGTGTGCAAGGCCATAAAAGCACTTTGTAGTATCGCGGAGGTTGTCTAAAATTAAGGATATAGTATGTGTTGTGGGTGTCTCAACTTATGTCCATCTAGTTCAAGAGTACTTCACTTTTTGAATATTTTTTTTGGCCTCATATCACTACGTGTCAATTCAAATCGAAGGATATTGATACTTAAGTACATGTTCCTTCTTTTTGTCAAAAAATTATTCCTTTCTTTATCTTTGCATTAGTGGGGATTGAAGGATAATCCTTCTTAATTAATGCAAAGATAAAAACTCTTGTAACTCTTTTTAATAAATTTGTGTAAACATTCGTAAGTCATAAGAGTTTGTAGAATAGGAGAGTTACTACTTCATAAATATTATATATTCATTTAAATGATGGTTTTTTATAAATATAACTCTGAGAATAAAGAGGCATTCAAAAGTCTTGAAAGTTACTAGCCTTTATGACTTTGTCATTAATGTAAAAGTAATGTTACATTGTCTACTTAACTTTGTTTGTCTTCATTCACTCTATTGATGGATGAAACGTAAATATATACCTATTTAAAGAGCATCATTTGAGAGCTAAAAATGTTAAAAACAGAGAAAATAAAATACTCTCTCTCCTTCAATTCTCTACTTCAATCGTGGCTTACTATTCTTTGACAACTTTCGGGCAATTGATTTGAGCAACCTCCAAACTTTCAGCCACTAGTGTACGTATTTGGAAATAGTTGTGGAACCTTGAAGAGCGATTGGCTAGAAGGATTTGCACCGGAATCGGGCCAAAATCGCTTTCAAGACAGTGGTTTGCCGCAACACAGTACTTGTGACTATTCTTTTACTATTATTAATTCTAGTTACATATCAATATTTTAGTATTTTTTCCAACAGTTGTTATTTCTAACATTTCTTAAAAAGAACTCGAATTTTAATTTTATTAACGCTATTAAAGGTCATTTTTTGAGAATATAAGTTCTCCTCTAAAGTCCTGTTCCATTAGCTTAGCTTGTTATAACTTATAAGTAACAAATTTATCCATGCACTTTGTCAACCTGATTTTTTTACAATCATAATCGAGTTATCAACCAGTGTAGGTTTATTATATCAATTTGTGGTGGTATGTTGTGGTAGGTTGTGATTAATGAGTAAGTAAAAGGAGACTCCAAAATATTGAAAGTGAAAAATTATGAGTAAGGTGACAATAGCTATTGTCAGGTGTTGTAATGGTAAGTATAATGATTTCGTTGTGGATGTAATACAAATCGGAAAGTTAACTTGTAAGTATTGACTTGAGTATTAGTTATTTGTTGAATGCTGGAGGAAAAACTCACCATCTTTCAAAAAAAAAAAAGGCAAATATCCATCTCTTATTTGCTAAAATTGCTTTCTTTCTTGCTTTCATGAAGCCAATCTTAACAAACATCTCTTCTATTTTCGTAAATGAAAGATCCAGTGAATTAATTCAATTAGATGTCGCTTACCTATATGCGGTGCTTGTCCCTCGAAGCGAAGATAAAGAATAAAATATTGGAAATTCTAAATCTGGCTGCATTTTCCTCAAGTTGAACGACTATCGATCCCACCCCATGAGAAAAGGGTTGAACTCAAGATTGTATATTTTTCATGTTGTAATGATGGTTCTAGGTGCATTTTGAGGATAAATGTTGTTGATAGGCATGAAACAAAAGCTTCAACATCAATATGAACACCCTTCATAGTCTTCAGGCGATAACAATTTAATGCATAACGAAGGCACCATTGATCATTCTATATATATGGATTATGCTTCTAGTGATGAAGAGGAGCATAGTGATGGTGTTGAATTAACAGCATACTGGATCATAATCCTATCACAATTTCAATAATGAAATTGATTTTTATTGTGGGCAAACACTAAAAAGAACATATTTTTTTCATGATTTACTCTTAATATTAGTTGCTTATTTCTAGGGGTGGGCACAAAATACCAAAAACCGAATTACCGAACCGAACCAAAAAATTTGGTAATTGGTGTTCGGTAATTTGGTATTTGGGATGGTATTTGGTAGTAAAATTTTAAAATTATGGTATTTGGGTTCGAGATTGGAAAAAAATATTACTACCATTTGGTATTTTCCGAATATCCAATTATAGTTAAGTAACCCATAGGCCACATACCAAGTCCACACTCCAAAGGCCACATACTTGTGTGAATATTGCTCAAGCAAACTTGAAACTATTAAACATAGTCATAAAGTAGACTCTTAACTTTACATCCAGTTCGTTACATCCAGTTTATGTTCCATCCAGTTTAATGTAAATGTTATTCATGTTACGTCCAGTTCTTCCCTTCTTGGAGTTGGATCAAACTACAATAACATAGGTTTTAAGGGGTTTCATTAATTGAGCCACACGTATCAACGTGTAACAAGACCAAACAAAATTGTTTTTTTCTAGTGTAAAACTGTGTATTCAGAAGTGTAAAACTACCAAACAAAATTGAATTTTTCTCAAAATATGGTTGAAAATCACCACTATTATCACCAAATAGGATCACTATAAGCATGCCCAACTTTAACATGGTAATACCAAATTTCGTATCGAACCAAAATTTAATTTACCAATCACCGAATCGAAGTTTAATGGTATGATATTTGGTATCTACTTTCAATTACCAATTATCGAATTACCAAACCCGAATTATGAAAATACCAAACTGAATACCGAATGTCCACCCTTACTTATTTCCATATTATTTCTTCAAATATAAATTAAATATAATGTTAATATCTATTGTTTCTTGTTTATATATACCCTTTTCCTAGTTTGATTTTGAGGCAATGTTTTTACTTGATGCGAAGCCAGGTACAAGCCTTGAGACGGTGGGTTCTAAGCTCCATGAAACTTTAATTTTTAATACTTTATACATGATCATAATAACGAAATAAAATTACATTGCAAACAATTCAAATGAATTAAAGTGAAAATATATTTAAAACTATTTCATCTTAAAATGGTAATCAAAGTCATTAACTAATTAAAGAAATAATCAGAAGTGTTCATCTCAAAAAATTAGTTAAACTTTGTAAAAAGATTGACTAGAAAACTATAAAGTAGCTTGTAAAAAGAGGAACCCAAAGACGAAAACTAGTTGAAAATAAAAAAGAAGAAGGAACCTACAATAGGGGCATCGAACTAGAGAGAGTGTGACGGATCATGTATTTTGTTTAAATTTTGCACTTCATCATTAATTTTTTCATTTACCTAGTGAAAGACGAAGAGTAAGAATAAAACTACTTAGATTTTTAAGTTTTTTAACTTTTTAAAATTTAATAACAAGTTGAATTTTATATTTTTTATGTTAATTTAAATATTTATTTAGCAATTTTAATTTTAATTAGGAGACTTTTTATGGACTTATTCCCCAAAATAAAACTCGTCCAATGTCTAGGCATACCCTCAGACTGGCAGAACATACATCGCACGATACTTTTGCGCCTAGCCCCAACATCTCTCCAAAATATTTTTCTAATGCCTCACCCTGATTCTTGAGGGTCACCTCGGCGACTCGCCTTAGAAGTGCTTTTTAAAACACTATTTATTATTACTTCTTCCGTTCTATATTAGTTGATCATTTTACTAAAAATAGTTATCTCATATTAGTGTTTACCTTAATTTAAGAGAGCATTAATTAATTTTTTTGATATTATGCATGTAATTAATTTTTTTTTGAAATTATTCACACGTATTTATAATATTTTTAAAAATATTTCAAAATTTTGTTAATAAAATTATTTTTATTTATAATTTTTTAATATACATATAACTAACAAACATGGAACAATAGGAGCACTAAACTACGAGGGAGTAGCAAGTAGAATAATGGGGGATGAGAAACCAATATGAGTTGTGGTATAGTGGATGAGATTATTTCATTCTTAATTAGAGGTTGAGGGTTTAACCAAGGATATAGAAAAAATTGTTGAGAGCGCTGTCATCTTTATGAGCCCATAAGACATGATCCGTATTAGTCGAGACTCTAATACGGACATCATTCACCGGATGAAAAATAAAAAAAAGATGAGAAAGGGCCTAATATTTATTCAAGAAGTGATCGGGTCCCACATCACAGCCTCCCTAGTGGATCCCATCTCTCCTGCACTTTTTGACAGCTCACACTATATTTAATTATTATATCAGCAACTCCACAATTCTCACAGAAATACAAACTTCCAACACCAGAAAGAGAGAGAGAAACAGAAAGAGAGAGAGACAGTGGAGGACTAGAAAGGTCTACAAACTTTTTCATGTATTAGGGTTTATTGGAGGTGCAAAATAAAGGGATTTAGTTTCTTGTGTGCTGTGTAAATTCTTTTCCTGCCACCTCTACAGTTATTTTAGGTAAAAGGTAGTTGCTTTCTTGATTTCCTTTCATTTTCTTCTTTTTTTTGCTTAATTGCTTTGCTTTACCTTTGAAATG
The DNA here is from genome assembly GCF_002878395.1 of Capsicum annuum. NCBI lineage: Eukaryota > Viridiplantae > Streptophyta > Magnoliopsida > Solanales > Solanaceae > Capsicum > Capsicum annuum. The sequence goes on along the minus strand of NC_061117.1, from coordinate 175,267,056 downwards.
AAATGGGGTTGCTTTGTTTCTCTTCTTTTATCTCTTTCTTGATTGCTCCCTCAGAACATTAACTGTTCATCTGACAATTTTGCTTATCTTTACACTTGGATTATCGTTTTATTCCATTGTTTAGGATGATTTGTCAGGTTATCTATACTATTTTTCCAGGACTGTTTCTTATTTCTTTCTTTATACTATATACTGCTTCAACTGTTTTTAGATGAGCTGAGGTCTATCGAAAACAACTTGTCTACCTTAGACTTTAAGGTAGCGGTAAGGTCTGCATAGCTCTATCCTTCCCGGACCTTACTACGTGTCTAAATCTTTGCCTAAGCTATTCTCTAACTGATTTGATTCTGTTTTTCTTTTTTCTGTTGAATACCCCTCTTCCTTTTTTTAGCTTGCTGAAAATGTTCTACTGTTTGAAGAAGTTTTTAAATGAATCTAGAAGTTTTTGATTAATGCTTTCTTTTGTCCAGTTTCCAAACTATTTTGTAATGATGGAATTAGGATTATCTCAAAAAGAAAAAAAAGTAAAAATGATTTTGGTTGTAGATAATGATGCTTAAAATAGACCAATGTGGCTCTATGAAAAATTGTCAGATTTTTTTTTTCCGGATTCTTGATTCCCTATTTGTTTGGAGCACCTTTTTCCATTTCTGATTGGCATCTTTTATTCCATGCCTTTTTTTTTCAGTGCCACTGTGTGTACTAATCCAAAATAGATTTTGTTTTTTCTAAGATCTAAGGTTAGGTCTTGAAGTACTTGAGAAATTTTTCTTTTTTCTTTTTAGATAGATCAGGCATATCGAGATATGAAGAATAGACTTGTATTCTGTTTCAGTTTGCTTCTCTTTTTTGGTGTCACCTTTAATGATGCAGATTCCTTTTCCTTGTAACAGTTATTAGCACAAATTCGATTCTGTTTCGGGGAGAGCAATTTATATTGCTTAGAAGTTTTTAACTTTATCATAAAAGTTATAAGCTTCTAACAGAGACCTGAAGATTTGTACACTGTTTTTCATCTTAGAAATAACTAGGAGAAAAAGGTGATGGGTTACACATGTGAATTTTGCGGGGAGCAACGATCAATTGTCTATTGCCGGTCTGATGCAGCTTGCTTGTGTTTGTCCTGTGATCGAAATGTCCATTCTGCAAATGCCTTGTCACAGCGTCATTCCAGGACACTTGTATGTGAAAGATGTAATTCCCAACCAGCTATTTTCAGATGTGTGGAGGAGAGGGTCTCTCTATGCCAGAATTGTGATTGGATGGCTCATGCTAGTTCTAGTACAGGCTCAACACATAGGAGACAAGCACTTAGTTGTTATACAGGTTGTCCTTCCGCGGCAGAGCTCTCTACTATCTGGTCATTTCTTCTAGAGGACCCTTCAGTTGGTGATTCGACTTGTGAGCAGGGGATGGGTTCAATGAGCATCACTGATTGCCGACCTGGAGATAGCAAACATTCTCAAGTGAAGGACAAATCTCAAGACATGTCTTCTGCACTTGATGAAGTAAATGATTTGCATAATTTAGTCAAGTCTGCCCCTTTGGTGGGATCATCAATGCCTAATCTTGATAACGACCTACCCAATGTGGAACCGCCTGTTGGATCCACAAATTTAACTTGGTCTAAGGTAATCTAAGTTCTCAGACATGCATTTTGTTCACAAGTGAAGAAATTAGATGCATCGTGGAACATCCATTTCCAATTTTTGTTCACTGAAGTGTATTACTATCCTGTCCTTTGATGTATAGCACTGACTACCAATGAGTAAGTCAGTGTTCTTCGTACTCTTTTGCTGTTGGTGTTGAAGCTAAGGTCTTGCTCCTTGTTGTTCCTCAGGATGTACCAGCAGACTCAATTTTGCTTTTGCCAGTGCCATAAATCCCTTTTTGTCTTACTAAATAGGAAATTAGCGGAGTTCTAAGAGGTTTATATACCAAATCGTATAAATAAAATTTACTCCCTCTATCTCAATTTATGTGATGCACTTTCCTTTTTATGTACACTCAACCCTCCTTAGACCCCTCTTGTGGGGCTTCACTGGGTATTGTTGTTGTTGATTTTGTCGTTGTTGTACTTTCCTTTTTACCTTGTTCTAAGAAGAATCATTCCTTTATATATTGTGGTAAGAGTTTGACTTTAAACTTTCATTTTATCCTTAATGCGATGATTTGTTGCCACACAAATATCTGTAGCTTGTTTTAGACTATAAGTTTCAAAAGTATGTTTTTCTTTCTTAAATTCCGTTCCTAGTCAAACAACATCACGTAAAATGGGACGGAGGGTGTAGTATTTGATATTTTCATCTGTCTTGAGACGATCATTCCACATTTTAACTTAGCATTAAAATGCTCTTGCGTGTTGCGTCCCTATAAATTGGTGAAGGATGATTTTGTTCTTCCACGAATTAACTAGATTTCTTAACCCTCTATTGCTTGTCGATTTCCTAACTAATGAAAGGTTATAATTTCGAACAATTTGCACCTCAAATTAGTTCTTTCCTTCCTTCGATGACATGTTTTTCTCTGTATTGTTTGTTATTTGTCATCTAGGACTATTACCGCTGATGATAGCTTCTTTTATTTGAATATTTGTACTTAATGATTGCTTCTAGGAATGGATTCTTAACACTTTTTTCGTCCCCTCGCTACATCATTTTTCCAGATCAAGCAACTTTAGCAGATATTGCTTATTTTTCCACTTTCCACGAATGGGGTGAGGTGGGGTTGGAGGTGGGGGGTTGTCTGATAGAGGTTGGATTCTTCTCAAGACCATAAAGATGCCTTTTGTCCGGTCTGGTTCAAGTATGGATTATTTCTCTTTTATTCACTTGTTGAGAGTTTCCTTTACGTCATATTTGTATATACATTCAGGTGAGCAATTCTGGAACAAAAGGCTCAAATTTATTTGACGATGATCCTTTTCATGATGATTTCAATATGGATGAAGTGGACCTGAGTATTGAAAATTATGAAGAGCTATTTGGTGTTTCTCTTGATAATCGTGATCATCTGTTTAAGAATGAAGACATCGATGACTTATTTGGGACAAAGGACATGTCAGTTGCTGAGTCCAGCTTCCAGGGTGTCAATGCTGTCGAGGTGGTTCATACTTTATAGAATTACTGAATTTTGCATATATTATATACTTTCTGTGTATTCGTCAACCCTAAAATGTTTTTGCAGACTATTAGTTTTTTGATGAGTGAGGAATGCTATCATTATTACTCTTAGGTTCTCCCAATACAAATAAAATTGTATGTTCTTGATGTTCTCTTTATGTTTAGTTATGAACTGGATAGTGCATCTACCATTTTACTTGTTGAAGCATAATTTTATTTTAATTTTTTTAATAAGGCAAAGATGCTCATCAAATGAATGTAATGTTCTATGGTATTTCTTGATGCCTGCCCAGTGCCCTTGGTAGTTGGTACGCATTTCTGAATTACTTCTTCTAAATTGCTCAGTCTCCTTTAATTGCTTTACTATAGATTTTCAGCTGAGTCTTGATTTAGTTTGCTTGACTAATTTTGTGCATAATGTGAGCAAATTTAATATGGTATAACTTGGCATTTTCATTACTGTGTTCATTTTATGGAGAAGCATCAAAATTTTATCAGCTTCAAGAAATAGGTTGGTGAGAGAATTCCTGTCCTTTTTAATGCTGCAATGTTCTTACAGCAGGGTCTAGTTACCTTGAAATAGAAGAGATACATTTGATGTTTATGAATGCTTCGTAGAGATTTCAGAGTACGTTTCTGATTCGGCATTCCAATTTCAGTGAAGTTATAAATTAGAAGAACTCCATAAATTTTGATTGAGTCATGCTACAAATTACAAAGAAGACAAGAGACCGGGCAAGTAAAATTTTTAATTGTTGATTTTAACAACTCTAAAGGAGTACAGCAAAACAGGCAATGCCGTATTTACATAAATGATATTTTGTGGTTTTGCGGGCTTAGTCATACTGAATCTTAGTTGGCAAAGTACACAAAACACACACAAATAAAGGTTAGAATTAGATAGATCCTTTTGAGTTTTTTTCTTACTCAACAGCTGTCACTTGTTAGTTAATGTGGTATCATAAAACGAATCATCCTACTTGACCCATGTGTTTGTCTTAGATCACTAGTACTATTACAAATGATGGAGGGATCTATTCAATTCCATAGCCATTGATGAATTTATCTATGCACGTTGAGAGGTTATTGCATCAGAAAACCTTGTAGGTGTGACAATGGTATAACAGATGAACAACGTTGTCATAAAACGATATACTGTGTCACATCAGGATGGTTTCTGTAAGCATTAATACTGCAGATCTAGACTGCTACCAATTAATAGATCATCTGGTTAAAATGCTCGCAAGTAGACTGTTCTGTATAAGCAATGATGTTACCTCCTACTGTTTGACGTTTGATAGTTCAGTAGCTGATTTTATTTTTTGGTTTAATGTATTATCTAGTGTAACCATGTATTATGACAATTGACAGGGCTTTTTTACATAATACCAATCTGTTGGACCTTTAATTATTGTAGGTTAGCAGTACTGCAGGTCGACATAGAGACAATTTGATTCCTGCGCTTTGATCTTGTAAATTTTGCATCATATTTCTACTTTTCGTACTAAAACTAAAGATATCAAATACAGGGTACAAATCCAACAACAACATACTCAGTGCAATCCCACAAGTGGAGTCTTGGGAAGGTAGGATGTGCGCAGACCTTACCCCTACCTTTGTGGGGTAGAGAGGCTGTTTCTGGGAGACCCTCGGCTCAAAAGAAAAGAAGAATTCAAAGCATGACTATAAGAAAATAAGACACCGAAATCCAGGATTGAAGCAAATGGAGCAACAAATAGTAATAATTACACTGAAGAACAAAGAAACTATGTGATTCCTAAATAATATAACTAGTGCGGAGAAACGAAGAGGAGGCTAAGCCTCTGCATCTCCCACAAAGATGGATACAGGGTACAAATCCATCTTTTGAAATTCTTGTCAACAAAAGTCATTAGCTCGTTTTAAACAATTAATCTTCTAAATATTGAAATTGGTCTTGGCTGGTACACTTTATATGCAAAGACACACTCCTATGCTGTTTGTACGAACTCCTATTCTGCAGTCCACCTCCTTTCAAAGATGGTATTTTTTGTCTTGGATAAGAGTGGATAGAATACATTTGCAAAAATATTTTAAGATCATCATACAATGTGTGGGAGTGGCGGTTAGACGAGCTTTGTTGTATGGGGCGGAGTGTTGGCCAATCAAGAATTCCCATGTTCAGAAGATGCAAGTGGCGGAAATGAGGATGTTGAGCTAGATTTGTGGGCATACGATAGAATTAGGAGTGAGGATATTAGAGACAACGTGGAAGTGGCCTCTGTAGTGGACGAGATGAGTGAGGGAGGGAAAGGTGAGATGGTTTGAGCATGTGAAGAGGACATGTGCAGATGGCCTAGTGAGGAGGTGTAAGAGGTTGGACATATTGGGGACGAGTAGAGACAAGAGGTAGGTCAAAGAAGTACTGGGGAGAGGTGATTAGATAGGATATGATGCATCTTCAGCTTACCAAGGACATGGCCTTAGATTGGAGGTGCGTAGAGGTCGCGGATAAGGAGAGAAGGTTAGTTAGTAGTCTGTGTGTTGTCTTAGTATTAACCTATTCATGTAGTCTTTAGTTTGATGGTAGTCTAGAGCACTGTATCTGTCGTAGTATTAGCCTATTCATGTAGTCGTTGGCTTCGGTGTCTGTTATCATTTGTCTTTTACTATGCTTAGGTGATCGCACTTTGTTGTTGATGTTACGGTTCCTTGCATGCATGCTCCACGCTGCTCTCCTATTAGTTCTTATGTCTTTCTTCTCTGGCATTTTTCCTTTCCGTTACTACTTTGATTTGCTTCCCATGAGTCAAGGGTCTTTTGGATACAACCTCTCTATCTCCAAGCGATAGAGGTAAGGTCTACGTACACTCTACCATCTCCAAACCCCACTTTGTGGGGGGTATATTTTTGTTGTTTTATCATACAACTTGTGAAGTGTGAAGTATCTTTCTTTGTTTACATCCTTGTTCATACAAATGTCTATGTATATTATGTGTGTGTTGCTTGTATATATAAAAATTTATACTGGCTGGGTAGGGTGTGTTGGGGTTGGAAGCAAATAAGCAGTAGTAAATTCACTACTTTCCAAAGGATTCATATGTACAGGAAAATCTTAAATCAGTCAACTTTGGGTCTTCGATATGTGTCAAATCAATTATCTCAAATCTGATGTCTAATAAGATTGTCTGCATGTGATGATTATAATAGTTCCACTTTCATGAATTGGAGGTTGGAGTGAGCCTGTATATGATTCCTAGTTTTTTCTTTGTTTTCTAAAAGTTTCTATGTCTGCCAAAGTTTTTATCAATAAATTATGGCAAAAGAAGCTTGTCTATATCTGCTCATGTCTTGGTATTTACGTGGTGTATGAAAATGTTAACTTCTAGGTTCACATTGATATTTACATGGAGTATCAAATAGTTTGACCTCTTGGTTCACATTGGGTTATCCATCATGAACATAATCAATTAGTCAGGGGTTTCTTAAAAGTTAAAAGGATCAACTTCCACAGCAGAGATATCCATATATGTTTTTTTTGTTTGAAATAGTTCCTAGCTTTATGTTCAGACCGGCTGATATATCAATTGTTAGGGCTTTCTTACAGTTAAATCAACTTCTTGACAGATAATATTCACTTATGCATTTTTCATCTAGACTCCGTTAAGTGGCTTTGCTATGGTGCTAATGTTGTCTGGATTGCCGTGCTATCGAAAGTTTTGTGTGTGATTCTAATTAATTGTGACAAGTGCCTTTGAAATAGCTATTCCATTCCTTTGCTGCTGGATGAATCTTTTTTGTTTGTCGATAGTATAACCTTCTTTGTTCGACTCGTAAGATCTAATAAAAGATACCAAAAAATGAATATTTGGGATCCATATACTTCATAATAACGAAGGGGAGCCTTGGAGTAACTGGTAAAGTTGCTATCATGTGACCAGGAGGTCACGGGTTCATGCCTTGGAAATGGCCTCTGAGAGAAATGCAAGGTAAGGCTGCGTTGTGGTGGGGTCCTTCCTCGGACACCACGCATAGCGGTAGCTTTAGTGCACCGGGCTGCCCTTTCATATACTTCAGAATAGCAAATTTTTCTTCTGTAACTCTGCATGATCTTTCTTCTTGTGAGTTTTATATCTGTGATTGTTTTCTTTTCTGATTATACTTCGTCTTTTATGGTGCAAGTGTACGTTATCATAGATTATAGGAAAGCACCTGCATAAGAATGGTAACATAAAAGTAGTCTCTATAGGATATAATGGTGAAAGTCTATGTAATTGTTTCAAAATATGGATGAACATAAATCTATCTCCTTTGTTTACCAGGGGTCAGCAGTAGGAAGGGTAAATGCAGTACAGCCTGCTTGTAGCAATGCAGCATCAGCAGAATCCATGATGAGCTGCAAGACAGAACCGCCTACCCTATGCTTTGCAAGGAAACAGTCCAGCTTCTCATTTTCAAACCTCACTGGAGAGAGCAGCGCTGGAGATTATCAAGACTCTGGAGCCTCCTCAATGGTTCGCATAGGAGAGCCACCATGGTGTCCACCATGTCCTGTAAGTTCAATGCCATCAACTAGGAGTGATGCTGTATTGCGCTACATAGCAAAGAAGAAGACACGCCAGTAAGTTTTCTTTTTTAAGTACATCAAAAGGCTAGTCAGTGATTGTGCACTCCCTGGTTTGATACACAGGGTATGTTCAGCTGGAGGAATTTCCATGAAAAATATTTTCCAAGAAAATGTTTTCTAGAAAACAAGTGGTTTCTTATTTTCTTATTTTTGGTATGCAAGTAAAGCATATTATCCTAAAAGCATTTGTATATATCTAAACAAGCTATTGGATGCGTGGGGTACGGTGATGGGTGTTGTGGTGGGGTGGGGGGAGGCAGAGGGTTGTAGGGGTGGGGAGGGGTTGGGGTGTGTGGGGTGGAGCGGAGTGGATGGTTGTGAGAGTGGGAGTAGACAATGCCATTTGTTTTTCGTACTTCATTAAAGAAGTCATTTCCTTATTTTCAAAGAGCTTGTTTTCCTAAAGGATATAATTTTTCTTTTTAAAAGAAAAGAAAGGGCAGCCCAGTGCACTAAAGCTCCCGCTATACGCAGGGTCCGGGGAAGGGTCTCACCACAAGGATGTATTGTACGTAGCCTTACCTTGCATGTCTGCCAGAGGCTATTTCAAGGCTTGAACCCGTGACTTCCTGGTCACATGACAACAACTTTTCCTAAAGAATATATTTTTCAAAATTTTTAATCAACCTAAAATGAGAAAATTGGAAAACAAATGTTTTCCTCCATACTGCACACACCCACAGTCTCAATAAACTTTTCCCACCGTCATGTGCTGCATTTTAAATTGATTGAGACTTCTTGGCGACGTAGGTTATGTAGACCATTGGTTTAATAGGATTTCTTTAGTTGTATAGGCTTTTTACTAGTTCTTTTTTCACCATTTTTTTTAAACTTTCCTTTTTATAGATTTGACAAGCGAGTGAGATATGTTTCCCGCAAGGCAAGAGCAGATGTGAGAAGGCGTGTTAAGGGACGGTTTGTCAAGGCTGGTGATGCTTATGACTATGATCCACTGAGCCAGAGCAGAAGCTATTGATTGTGTAACATTTCATATAAGGAGAAAAACCGTCCAGTTTAAATAGGGGCGGGACAATTGGTTGAGGTTTCAAGCAAATGGATGAAAAGATGCTGTATTTATTGTTGCAGTGACAAAGAGTAGGTTGTTTCTCAGTGGATTACAATGTTTCCAATCAGGCAAAACTGTATCTAGAAAGCAGAGTTCGCTGCTCCTCCTCCTAAAGTCCAACTTCATCATCTAAAAGAGGCCAAAGATGGATGTGCACTCCTTTTGTCAATCAAATTAAGAGTGCAGCAGAGAAAGAGCTTGGTCATTTGTAGACAACACGATGGGCGTTCTCTCCAGAAACCAATCAAGATTTGCTTTCTCATTTGTATTTATGTTGCATGTCGACAACAATGGGTTTTGTCTAGCTTGCTTCTGTTCTTACAACTTTAACTAGGTGGATTCAACACAATTTACGTCTCCACAAATTCACCTGCCCTTGAGACCCCTTGGCCGTTGTGTAATACTGTCAATCTGCCATGTTTGTATATTATAGCCAGAGATAACATGAGCAACACATTCTGAGTCCCTAGAGATTCATCTGTCCTTTAGGTTTGAGGACTGAGATTCCTTGTCTATGATGTAATAATTTCATGTATATTATGGCCAGTGTGTAAAAGATAACAGGTACCCAAGATGACATATATACCATGCTTTGGAATTTTTTCATTCGTTCTATAAAATGTATTATCGTATGTGGGAATATTATGGAAAAGCATTATTCTGATCAATATGTCATCATCACTAGGGCCAGACATATTTTGGTTTAAATCGAAAAAATAAAAAAATCAAATCGAAATTTAATTTTGGTTTGTTTTTTTGGTTTTTCGGATTAGTTTCGATTTCAAATTTTAGAAATTTGGTTAAACGGTTTGGTTTTTGGATTTACAAAAAAAAAAAATTCGGATAAACCGAAAAATTGAAATTATATAAATAATATATATATATATATATATATATATATATATATATATAAAATTTTTAATATATATGTAAATATACTAAAAATATAATATAATCTGATATAACATATAAATATATAAATTATAATCATTTAGTAACCCTAAATCCTAATATACTGCTTTGCTTTAGACCCTAACATTAACGTGAAGGCTGTAGCAGTGCTCAATCATCCTTAGTTCGTCAGTTCATTTGAAATCTCAATATTGCCAACGACAGTCGTTTGGTTAGTTCATTTGCTTAGTTCGTCACTGTCGTCGGCAGTGGCAGTCACTGCCGAGTGTGGCCATTGCCGTCACATCAATGGCGATGACTCAGCGAAGTCGATATTTATGTTTATTTCATATGTGTTGAATTAATTATATTTGAGAATGAAAAATAGGTTTGAAAAAAAGATTATTTTTCTAGAAAAATCACCAATTTTAAATGTTCACTACTTTAATCTTTAAAATCGAAATAAAAATTCGAAATAATCGAACCGAATTTGTAAAAGCCGAATCAAACCAAAATAATTTTGGTTTGGTTTTGGTTTTCATTTTCGTCAATCCAAAAATTAAAAAATCAAACTGATATGCAACAATCAAACCGAACAAATCGAATGTCCACCTCTAATCATCACAGCTGAATATCTACAACCTTCTTATTCTCTCTGAAGTATCATGATGGAGCCATTTGGTTTGATTGTTTTTTTTTTAAAAGTTACTAAATTAATTACTTCCTTTTTTTTATAGTAGTTTATTTTCTTTTTTCACACGCATGATTAGAATAAGATAATTTTACTAATTCATCTCTAATTTTTTTTTGAAAACTATAAATTAGTAGTGAATATTTTCAAAAAGAATGAAGTGAAAGGCCGAAGTCATTCCTAGAAGCTACAACATTTTGAGACTCAAAACAGTCTTGAATTTATGTTTATGGGCCTCAAAGCTCAAATTGTATTTTAACATAGATTTGGAGTCAATTTTGAACTTTATTAGTTCAAAAAATAGATTTGAGACATGTACAAATATGTGTAAACAATATAAATCTCTTGGACAATGAAAATAATTACACGAAATCTCTTGTTGTTTTCTTTCTTTCTTTTTTTGCAAACATACTCATACATTCGGTCACATATTATACATTGGTCGAATGTATGATGTAACAGCTAATCCTATATTTAAGGTAAGGGAATCTTTAATTATCTTACAATTTGTTAATTAAAGGCAGTAATTAGCCAACATTAAGTCATTTATTGATAGAACATGTAACTAACATTTGAATTTTAAAAAATTTGTTATACATAATTTTTTTTCCTGTGATTCACAATCTGAAAAGTCAAAAAACAACCACTTTCTTCTACACCCGTTCTTCAAAACCACTAAAATCTTCTTCTACATACGTCAATACTAGTAAAATCAATATGAATATCCCCGTATTGTTGCGACATTCTGAAATTTGGGAGTCAGAAATTAATGATACGTCATACAAAAGTGACGCAATAGTAATTTCGGTAAATGCGGATGAGTCGGTCACAACCGCAGGACATGCGGTTTCTTTCCAAAGGAATCATGAAGAATATAATATGATTTTCTATGTGCGGATGCTTTGAATGGTTTTGGTTGTATAGACATTTTTTATTAGTTTTTTTTTTTTGAATGCTGGAGCAAGTAATATATATATATTTTTTTGATTATAGATGTTAATTTCTTTAATCAATGATTTATATTAGTATAGAAATTTTATGATTTTTCCCTATATCATAGTTCGTAATCATATAACTTGAAGTTAGAACATGATTATAAATGCACATTAACTATGTAACTTACCCTCTATAGGAGTAAGTAATTGTTGAAACACACGGTGTATTAAAATATTGTACATTAATAGTTAATATGTAATAAATGTATGATATAGCATTATACGTTTTTAACATGTATGAGGTTAGAAATACAATAACGAAATTTAATTGAATTCAATTTTTTTTAAAAAAATTATATACAGTATCATTCCAGTAAATTTACGAATGTATAATATATTTTTATACAGTTAAATCAATGTATTATAAATGTGTCTTTCCAGTAAACGTTTGAATGTATAATAAGTTGTTATACATTCAAAGCAATGTATAGTGAAACTTTACCATTCCAGTAGACTTACGAATGTATAATATTTGATTATACATTCGTATCAATGTATGATATAGCATCATACATTATAAATGTGCATGATATTAACAATTTTTGTAATTTTTTTACAAGTAATACATGTTTTACAACATGTATATGCTGTTATGTAATACATACGTTTAAAACGTATTAGTTTTTAGTTCATTGTAAGATTCACTTATAAGCAAAGGTACACAAGAGGAAATATATTATGTGTTCAAAATATAATGTCAGATTAATTAGTAATATGTTGTTTTAATCATTAACAAATAAGTGAAAGGGAAATTCAATAAGTGAAAGGAAAAATCCCGGTAAATATTTTCTTTGGATTTGGCCTTTAGTTTCGTCCCCCATAGTTGGTAAAAAAGACAGCTTAATAAGCACCCACAACGCCTAACACCAACAAGTTCATAATTGACTCAGTCCTTTAAGGGTCGTACGAAATCTGAATGCATTCCAAGCCATCACTGTTCAAGATCTATATATAATAAATTCCTTCAACAAAAAATTCAAATTAAAAAAAAAGAATTACACAAAATAATAATCAAAGGATTTTTCAATTTGATTTTGTTTTGTTATTGAGAGTATTTATTTGATTAATTCGGGTTTAATTTTTTTTTTGGGTTTATGAATTTCGAGTAAAGAAAGTGGAATCCGTAGTTAAGGAGAAGTGAAATGGTGAGGAAGAAGGGAAGGTAAAATTGAAATTACAGCTGCTACTCATAATCATAGATGACATACTAAATAAATGGAGAGAAAAGGTAGCAAAATTTTAGGAGAAAAATATGGAGCATAATTTGGAGCAAAATATGATTGTTTAGAATGTATAAGAGGGAAGAGAGAGAAAATAAAAAAGGTAGGGATTGAAGTAATTAATTTGAAATTTTTGTAATTTCTTTTTCAACATGGGATGTAATGTAATAAAACAAAGTTAGCATGTGTATATATGTAATTTTTCCTTTATTAGGATGTTAAAAAGCCCAATTCTTATATTTAGGTCAGGTTGTGGCAAAAACTCTAAATTATTCTTAACAAAAAATTCAGAAATACCAAATTTGATTCATTAATTTAGAGGTGCATAGTAATTTTTTGCTAATTGAAAATAGGGTCAAAAATAGCCTTCTACTTTTATAAATTGATTAAATTTGTCCCTCGTTATACTATCGGGTTAAATATACCCCTACTATTATATTATCGAGCCAAATAAACCTTTGCAATTAGCAAAATTATCAAAAATACCCTTATTTTTAATATTTCTCTACCATGGCAAAGTATGAACCACGTGACATGATATTTGAATGAGGTGGATGCCATGTGAAATGTCATCTCAATATCAATTGTTCCCTCAAATTTTATTTACTTAATTATTTAATTTATCAATTTTTTTAAACAAATAAAATATGTGAGTATTTAATACCAAAAAAAAGATTATCACTAGTAGTTAAATATTCATGGCAGTGTAAAATTTTCTAGCATTTTGCTAATCTTAAACCCTCATTTTTCGGCATCTTCCCTCTGAACTTTTCAAAAACCCACCACATTCTCCGGTAATTCAGTTCCCCAACTCGCGGCTTTTACTCTTTCCAACTCGATATGTGACACATTTTTTCCTTTCGTTGCCTTTAATGGTGGTTCTCTTTTTTTTGGTGAGCATATATCGACATTTATTAACGATGCCTGTTATTTTATTTTATATAAATTAAATATATGGATATTTAAATTGTCAATTTTTTAAATACAAGTAACTAACTAAATTTGAAGGAAAAAGTTTAAAATGAAAAAAGAAAAAATACGGATGTTGAGGTGGCATCCACTTGACCCCAAATATCACACCACGGTGCTCTTACCTTACCATGGTGGAGAAGTGTTAAAAAAAGAGTATTTTCATAACTTTACTAATGACGGGAGCATATTTAACTCTGTAGTATAACAATAGGGGTACGTTTGGCCCAATAATATAACGAGGAACAAATTTAACTATTTTATCAAAGTAAAGGGGCTATTTGACCCTTCGCCCTTCGCTAATTATTCAAAATAACAACACATATATATATATATACACACACACACACACACACACAACACACCTGTTTAAGTGTAAATACATATACAAATAGGTAAATAAGAAGAGATTCAGCTAAATAAAAAAAGTATCTAGTTGCTAAAATCATGTATAAAGCTTTAATGAAAGATTATGTACCAAATATAATGCTACATTAAAGGTTATTCAAATCAGATATTAATAATTTTCTCTTTTTATCTCTCCTCAATCTCTAACATCTCTCTTTTTTTGTCTCTCTCTCTAACATCTCTCTTTTTTTGTCTCTCTCTCTTGCCTCCCTCTCCCTCTCTTTTAGTTTAATATTTCTATCTCTTTCTATTTATTTTTTGAACTTTCATTTATATTTCTATATAAACATGTATTTTTTCATATTGACTCGAGTCTATCATATACAAAATATACAATGTGTTATTTGTATTTGTATAATAAAATTATCATTTATAATTTTATATATAAATAAGTACCATTTGTGTTTGTATGGGTATTAGTTGTATCAACAAAATATAATTTTTATCGATTAATAAAATTTATATTTGTATGATTTAATTATATTAACATCATTGACATAAATGCGTCATTTTTTATTTGCATGGTCCAGGGTTATATAAATCTATACAACTTGTATCAATAAATACAAATAAAAAAATGTAAGTATCAAAAGATGCTTGATTTTATAAATCAACTACAAACACAAATATAAATGATGCAACTAAGAACCGATACAAATACAAAAATAAAATAATGAAACAATGAAAATTAGTCGAATACAAATACATAATGTAGTCAAGTACGAATATAAATAAAAAATAATTTAATTAGTGAAACAATCATTGATGAAGACCAAAACAGTAATATTCATCGGAGGATATCAAGAACTTGCAAGAAAATACAAGGTCATCAAATAACCTCTTTTTCCTCTATTTTTTTGGTCTCACCACAACCTAAACACATTCACCTCCCCTGTTCTCTCTTTCTCTTCATTTTTTCAACAGACAATCGAAGCATATAGCAACGACACTATTACCCCTTCCTCACTGCTGCCACGTTGTGAATTGTAGATCTAACCAGATTTATAATTTTTTGATGAAAATCAAAACTCCATCTGAGCAAATATCTAACAACTCCGAAAACACCCTTCTTGTTGGAAAACAACCATAACCATCACGCAATTCACTTCTTTAAAATTAGTGTTGTTGCATGATGTACCTCGTGTTAGTCACTAACTAGTTGATGTATTTTTTATCATTGAAGCAGACCTCCTTTCCTACTAATAACTATAAAATTGAAAGAAATTATGAAAGATGAAGAAAAAATGTAACTAAAACCACAAATCTATAGCTACAATGTTCGTGTATTTATGGACAAAATCAATGAGATAACTAATAATGTTACATATCAAATTTTATAGGGAACATGATTTTGGAAGAGAACCTCAATGAAATCGTATGAAAGATGGTAAGCTTAAAAATTGATAAAGTGAGAAATGAAATTTAAAATGATAAGTGCTAACTGATAATAAACATGAAATAAGGAACATAATCCTCTTCCAATTGTATTGAGTAAAATTACTGGAGACAACATAAGATAATATTATTTTTGCTACCTGGAGTAATTTATTTAAAATATTGTTATGTGGCTTAATTAAGGGCTTAAATTTATTGTGTTGTGGATTTTTTCCTTATTAGAATTGAAAGGAAAATGCGTTTGGACCTTCAGAGGCCTAAATTCACTTAGTTTATTTCTTATATCTTGCTAAATTTTTATTAACTTAGTTAAAATTCCTGACTAGTTATCAAAATTTATTTTTCGAAACCATTTTTCAATAAAATTGTTAATCAAATAGTATCCTTTTGACTTGTTAATTTTTAGATAAAAATATTTTTTCCCAAATTAGTCAAAGAAGTTGATATTCAAATAGATCGAATAACTGCATGTAAGCGGGCTTGGTGCCTTAAAACTCTTTCAAAGACACTAATATGAATCCTTACCTGATTTTTGAAAATTTAAAAGATTTTTCTATTTTAGTCTTTTAAATAATTTTGCATAGATTTTTCTAATTTTTCTTTCAAAATTAATTAAGTGGTCACTCTGTTTTTTCAAAATCAAATTTGAATTTTTTTGTTAGTGTTTGAATTCGAAAAGCACAACAATTCATTCTCTCTGAAAAACAAAAATAGAAAAAACCATTATTTTTTAGACAATTTGCCAAAAATACATCGGCAAAACTCTAGGCCCGCTCCTTATGATTCAAACCTACCTTAATAATATTTTTGGAAAAATTACAAAATTTGACAACCTTAAGACCATTATTATGATAAATAGCAACACTTTCATAAAATTATATTTTATAGCAAAAATAACATTTGTTTGAGGTACCACTCAATACATGCTTGCTTATAACTATCAAGGAGTAACTTCTCCTATTTTCACTCTAACACTTATTCTCTTTCCTATTTTATTGTACTTTTTTTTTTTTTTTTCAAATAGCACATATTCTTCATATTTTTATTTCAATCTCTTTTTTTTTACTCACATTTTTCACCTTATAGATAAAGATCGTGCTCCACAAAATAAGTTAACTATTAATTTTATAGTTATTCTATGTTATCTCTTCCCCAATTCTATATATTTTATATTTTTTTGTTCATCTTTGTTCTTGCATTTTTTTTTGTATTTTTTATTGTATGATTATTAAGGGATGCTCTAATGGTAGAATAATTAAAGAAACCAGCGAGTGTCGAAGAGGTGAGGTCGAAACATCGTAATGATTCAGAGAAGATGGCCAGAATAATGAAATAAAAAGGACTGAAGAAATCTTCATCTCCAAAACTGTCAAAAACATAAAGATTTGAGAAAAAAATTGAAGAATTAAGCAAAATTTTAAGTTCTGATGTTGAAATTCTTCTGAATAGCATTTGAAGAATATAAAGACGAAGAGGTATTTGTATATGTATTTATTAACTAATGTGTACTCATTTGTATATATATGTATATAATTTTTTTTTAGGAATGTGCATGTATTTATATTTTGTATACACAAATGCAAATTCATATGTATTTTTGTACAGTGTTGAATTTGTCTCTGAACTATTCTATGTCATTCTAGAGGGTAACATATGTAATGTTTTTTTTTTATATTTTTTTACTTTTTAAAATATGTATTATATATTTTTTGATTGTCTATATGTATATGTATATGTATATAATTGTCCTTTTTGCTATAGAGATTTGTGTCCTGTATGTGTATATATACATATGAGTCAGTTATGTATTTCTGTAAACACATATGCATACATACATATATATATATGTGTGTGTGTGTGTGTTTTATACTGTAAATACATATGCATATCTGTATTACTATGTATTTTGTATATTTTTAAGTATGTACATGTGAAATCGTAACTGTAATGTATTTTAATATTGAAATCGTAACTGTAACGTATTTTAATATATGAAACATAATTGTTATTGAAGAATTAATCACATCACAATAAACATTTTAAAATGTATCATCTACGATATATCTACATAAACACCTATTGTGACCCTTAAATCCACAAACAGTACATGAATTAATAGTTTTTTTTCTAAACATATCCCTTTTTAATTTTTAATACAAACACAAAATAATTTTTTGAAAATACAAGTGCATCGATGAAAATAAAATAAAATAAAATAATAAAATAAAAATATAATAAGCAGTCAATAATAAAATATAGATATAAAACAGTCATTCCAAACGCAGGTGGGAATTATATGAAATATAAATGATAGTCCAAACTATAAAATACAAATACAAGTGTGAATTATGAAATACAAATACAATTACAAACTATAAAATATATACAAATACAAGTGCAGACTGTAAAATATTAATACAATAGTATCAATGAATATAAAATATAAATAATGGTGTGAATATAAATAAAATAAATGATTGTGGTGTTTTCATTATCATCCACAACTTGTGCTCAACGTAGCCATATTTTTTAAAAATTGAAAGAAAATATAAAATAAAATCCAAAAGAAAATGAGAAAGAAACAAATTCAAAAAATAATTTCATAAATATAGAAATAAAAATAAAAGTTAGAGGTAGAAGAGTAAAAAAAGGAGAAAAAACGAAAAAAAATAGAAAAAGAAAAAAATGAAAAAGAAAATTCCCCAAAAAAGTGAAAAAGGAAAAAAAACAAAGAAAGAGAAACATAAAAGTAAAAATAAAAATGAAAAGAGAGAAATAAAAAATTAAAAATAGAAAAAAAGAAGAAGAAAATGAAAATAAGAAAAGAAAAAAAATATGAAGAAGGAAAAAAATAAGAAAAAGAAAACATAGAAAAAAAAAACGAAAAAGGAACGGAAAAAAGAAGAGACACAAAAGAAAGGTAAAAAAATGAAAAGAAAAAAAATGAAAAGAAAAAGAAAAAGAAATCAAAATAGAAAAAAAGAGTTTGATTGGTAAAGAAATTCTTTAAATAAGAGTAATTTATGGAAAAAAAAATCTGCTGTGTTTTAAATAGAGTAACTTACATAAAAAGAATTTACTGTTTTAAATATATGGATAATTATTCCTTATTTAGCCCAACCGAATTGAGTAAAAGTAGCACAGTAAATCTCGTTATATATATACATATATATATATATATATATATATATATATATATATTAGTAACAAAAAGTGTTTAAAATACAAAATACAAGTTGCTATTTCAGGTAATTATAAAATTATTGTTATGAAACTCCTAATTATAAGCTTAAATTTGCTACTTATGAAATTTGGATCCACCAGAAGGTCCCATTCCCAAGTGTAAAGAAATTACATGGGATAGTCTCCATAATGGGTGACTTTGTGTCTTTGTCCCAGAAAATTTTTTAAATACTAATCTTTCTTCCTTTTTATGTATAGATCAAGTATATTTTTGTCCATGTACACCTCAAATATTATTTTTTTTTACTCTTTCCATTCTCATTTGTTTCTCAACTCTTTTTTCTTTTCTTTTTCTCCTTTTTACTGTTTCTTGATTTTTTTTTATTTTTCTTTATTTCTCAAACATTATTTTTTTTTAAATTCATTTGTCTCAACCTTTATTTTTCTTTCCTTATTTTCTTTATTTTTCTTAAATTTATTTTTATTTTATTTTTTCTTCTCATTTTTCTCAACTTTTATTTTTTCTTTTTTAATATTTTATTCATCTCCTTTCTTTTCTTTTTTCTATTAACCTTTTTTTTTTCTTCTTTTTTCTTAATCTTTATTTTTTTCTTCTCTTTTTTTTCTTAACTTCTATTATATTTTGTTAATGAACTGAAAGTTGGATAACCCGTAAAAAGGATCATCTTTCTTTGACATTAAAGTAAGCTTAAGGGTGTGACTTATCATTTAGAAATCCTTTGGGATAAGTCTTGCCTCTAAAACAAGAGTTATAGAACAACTTATAAACTAAAACACAATGTGGTAGTATCAAGTCTTGCTCGTGAGACATAACTTTTTGTTTGAAAATCCTTGCACTAAGTCTTGTCTCTAAGGCAAGATTATAGAATATCGCATAAATTAAGACATAATGAAATAGTGTTAACTCTTGCCCATGGGGAGTAGCTTATTTTTTGAAAGGTTCTCGGGCTATGTCTAGTTTTAGAGGTAAGACTTATACATCTCATAAATCAACACACAATATGGTAGTGCCACCCGACGTAACTGGTTGTTTGAAAGTCCTTGGTCTAAGTCTTGTATCTAAGGAAAGAATTATAGAACATCTCATAAATCAAGACACAGTGTGATAGTTCAACTCTTGTCCATGAGGCGTAACTTATTTTTTGAAGTCATTGAGCTAAGTCTTGCCTCTAAGGCTAGAGTTATAGAATGTCTCATAAATCAAGACACAATGTGGTAACACTAACTCTTGCCCATGGGGGTGTAACTTGTTGTTTGAAAGTTCTTAGGCTAAGTCTTGTCTCTAAGGCAAGAGTTATAGAACATCTCATAAATCAAGACACAATGTGATAGTTTTAACTCTTGTGCATGAGGCGTACTTGTTGTTTGAAAGTCCTTGGGATAAGTTTTGCCTCTAAGGCTAGAATAATAGAGTATCCCATAAATTGACACAATGTGATAGTGTTAACTCTTATCCATAGGGCGTAACTTGTCATTTGAAAGTCTTTAGACTAAGTCTTGCCTCTAAGGCAAGAGTTATAGAGCATCTCATAAATAAAGACATAATATAACAATGCCAACTCTTTCCTATGGGATGTATTTTATTGTTTGAAGGTCCTTGGGCTAAGTCTTGCCTTTAAGGCATATTTATAGAGCATCTCATAAATCAAGACTCAATATGGTAGTGTCAACTCTTGCCCATGAGACGTAACTTATTGTTTGAAAGTCCTTAGGCCAAGTCTTATCTCTAAGACAAGATTTATAGAACAACTAATGAATCAAAATACAATGCGATAGTGCCAACTCTTGTCCGTAGGGCGTAACTTGTTGTTTAAAGATCCTTGGTCTAAGTCTTGTTTTTACAATAAGAGTTATAGAGCATATCATAAATCAAGACACAATGTAATAGTGCCAAATCTTGCCCGTGAGGCATAACTTGTTGTTTGAAAGTCATTGGGCTAAGGCTTGCCTCTAAAGCAAGAGTTGTAGAGCATCTCATAAGTCAAAACATGATGTGGTAGTGTCAACTCTTGTCCATGGGACATAACTTTTTATTTCAAAGTCCTTGGGTTAAATCTTGCCTCTAAGACAAGAGTAACAGAACATCTAATAAATCAAGATACAATATGGTAGTATCAATTCTTGTCTATGGAGCGTAACTTGTTGTTTAGAAGAAATCAAAGAAAAGAAATAAGAAAAAAAAATAAAGGCTATGAAAAAAGAAAAAAATAAGGACAAAACAATAATTGGTTGATGAAATTAAAAATAAAATAATAAAAATTGAAGAAAATGCAAAAGAGAAAAAATAGAAGTTGAGAAAAGAAAAGGAAAAGAATAAAAGAGAAAAAAATGAAAGCTTGAGACAAAATTAAAAAAATAAAAGAAAAATAAAGATTGAGAAAAAATGAAAAAAAGAGAAAAGAAAAAATAAAAATAAAGAAAAATAAAAAAGAGAAAAATTTTAAGAAGTTGAGTAGGTCACCTTGTCTAATTCCTCTACTAGGATGGAAGTAGTCATTCCTTTCACCATTGACTAGAATAGAGATAGAGGAGGAAGAAATGCAGGACATAATAAAGGATCTTAATTTAAGGGGACCTTAAGGAAGAATAAGACTTGTCTAATGAATTTCCACTCAATCTATAAAAGGATTTCTCCAGATCAATTTTTAGGATCATGCTACTCTTTCTGCCATGAATTTTCCTGAAGTGGGAGACTACTAGGGAGACCACATCTTGGATAATGATGGTATTGTCATAGGTTCTTCTATTGGGTAGAAAGCTAGCCTGACTGTGGCTGATAATCTTGTCTAGATAGGGTTTAAATCTGTTAGCAATGATCTTGTGTTGGGTGTTACTGATAACGCTCAATCTACAGCTCTCGTGGGAGTGTAAAGCGGTCGTTAGCAAATATAGAACCCAACCTGGGTTGGGTATCGATCCCACAGAGAATAGCTTGGCCAACAAGCAAGAGAAATTACTAGACTTTTAGTGCAAGTCTCGTAGGAAAGGGGGGATTGTAGTATGTAACCAAAACAAGAATGTAAGAACTGAAAATAGCAAAATAAAGAGAGATTGTCACGTGTGTTATAAACAATGAGAATTGAGGCGTTGGGGTTATGTCCACCTTCTGAGGTATACGTCTCTATTGGCTATGAGTGTGTAGAGTCTTGACATGTAATTGCTTATAGAGAATTGTAGTCGATGGTAAATCCAAGCGTCTCTCGACCTAAACAAGGACTATTTCACTTTAACTCTCTCGAGCTTAAAGCGTGACTAACGGTACGAATTCTCCAAGAAGTTAGTCCAGGTACGGCACTAGCTTTTTAATAGGAAAGGGTGTCCTACTACCTTGACATTATCTCTTTTCCAGACAAATAACTTTTCTCTCGAACAAGTCAGATGTTAGACTGGCGTTGGTCTATGCGTCTTCTTTTCTAGACAAATAACCTTTCTCTCGAACAGGTTAGATGTTAGAATGGCGTGTTCTTGTGTTTGAACCGCAAAGAATGTAGATTTAAGATGAAGAGAATAATGATATAAGCAATATACTTGTCTTGAACTCACAAACTCATAGCTATAGATAGTAACTCATTCGGCTTCCATAACCCCAACTAAGAGATTTAGTTACCCATGAATGCGAAGGATATCACGTTTTGAATTTTTGATAACGCTCAATCTACAGCTCTCGTGGGAGTGTAAAGCGGTCGTTAGCAAATATAGAACCCAACCTGGGTTGGGTATCGATCCCACAGAGAATAGCTTGGCCAACAAGCAAGAGAAATTACTAGACTTTTAGTGCAAGTCTCGTAGGAAAGGGGGGATTGTAGTATGTAACCAAAACAAGAATGTAAGAACTGAAAATAGCAAAATAAAGAGAGATTGTCACGTGTGTTGTAAACAATGAGAATTGAGGCGTTGGGGTTATGTCCACCTTCTGAGGTATACGTCTCTATTGGCTATGAGTGTGTAGAGTCTTGACATGTAATTGCTTATAGAGAATTGTAGTCGATGGTAAATCCAAGCGTCTCTCGACCTAAACAAGGACTATTTCACTTTAACTCTCTCGAGCTTAAAGCGTGACTAACGGTACGAATTCTCCAAGAAGTTAGTCCAGGTACGGCACTAGCTTTTTAATAGGAAAGGGTGTCCTACTACCTTGACATTATCTCTTTTCCAGACAAATAACTTTTCTCTCGAACAAGTCAGATGTTAGACTGGCGTTGGTCTATGCGTCTTCTTTTCTAGACAAATAACCTTTCTCTCGAACAGGTTAGATGTTAGAATGGCGTGTTCTTGTGTTTGAACCGCAAAGAATGTAGATTTAAGATGAAGAGAATAATGATATAAGCAATATACTTGTCTTGAACTCACAAACTCATAGCTATAGATAGTAACTCATTCGGCTTCCATAACCCCAACTAAGAGATTTAGTTACCCATGAATGCGAAGGATATCACGTTTTGCATGGTGGATGGCGTGAATAGTAGGTGTTTGGCGTGTGGTTTTAGTGATTCCGTAGCAAGTAACGATTCTCTTGTTGTGGAATTTAAGAGTAGAAGAATGAAGAATTGAGAATGGGTTGTAGGAAGATGTCTTAATTGTAAGGAGATGAATGAATTGTCAGAATGTCTCCTCCCCCTTTCTTTAAAATCTCTAACATGATAGGGTATTTATAATACTCCTATCCTACTCCTACTAAACTAATAAAATAAATAACCAAATCCTAATATACTAATGAAATCCTTGACCCAATTGTACTAGGGTAAGGTTACAAAATTATAATCCAAATAGAATGATGAAACACATAACCTAATTGCACTAGGTTAATGTATTATGGCAAAAATCCAGCTTTGTGTCTGTAAGTCCCAAAGTCTTCAGAAATGCTGTTTTAGCCCGGGACAGATTTTCCATGCAGCAGATTTAGTCCTTTATGCGTCCAGCTCCTTTCCATCTCGTTTGTGAGCTTTCTTTTGCGTCAAGTAAGCCATAAATTGCTGTATTTTGCATCATTTATACCTGAAACTTTCCTAATCACATTTGTTAGCTCATTTACAGGAAAAAGGACTAAAAGTGTACGAAATAGATAATTAGTTCTCGAAACTAGGCTAAAATATGGGCAAAATATATTGATATAGGCGCGTAATTTCGCCTATCATCAGTTACAAAGGCCTATAGGTCTGAAGTTCTTGAGATTAGAGACATTTGCACACTAAGGAGTAAGACAAAGATAAGTGGTGTTGACTTCCTTTTCTATATGGATAAACTAAAAGATATTCATACAGAACCCAACAACTTGGGGGTCCCATAATGTCCCAGTATTTTTGTTATAAAAATGGGTGGATGGCATCAGGTCCAGAAGCCTTCCTAGCTTTGAGGGAGAAGACAATATTCTGGGTTGATCTGGGGGATAGTCTAGAAATATATGGTCACTAGGATTAATGAAGCCTTTAGAAAAGGGATTGATCTGGCATTTGAGGGTGGAAGAATGGTGTTTAGCGGTAAAGAGAGTTATAGAAGTTAAAGATACTATCTTTAATGGCCTCAGGGTTATAGATCTAGTTTTCAATATACCCTCTCTGGGTATTAATTATATTCCTTCTCCTTCTATTGGGATTAGAGGTGTGGAGGAAATTGGTGTTGGATTCCCCATCAGTGAGCCAACCAATTTTGGATATAAGTCCCCAGAATTCTTGCTCCTGTTGGAGAATAGAGCAAAACTCTTTAGTAAGATTCCCTTCTAACCCATGAAAAAAGGACCTATGTGGATAGTTAGGGAATATCCGGATCCCAACAAGTCTTGCAAGAATTTTCCATTTTTGGTGGGAGATATTTTCAAATTTCTTATCCCAAGAAGTTGTTGAATCCTTAAAATTGGAGATAGCTTCAATAAGGGAAGTTCCACTAGTGAAGGAGTTCCAGACTAGATTCCTGAAGTCGGGGTGGAAACACCACATAATTTCTAGTTTGAAGAGTTTGCTTTGAATCCTATGATTTCTATCAAACTCAGTATTGAAGGGACAATAGCTAGAGTGGGCTTTGGGGGAGATGAGTGATAGATGCTTTTGGGAAGAGCTTGATCCAAGAATCATAGTCTATGCATCTGTTAAGCTTCTCAAACATGAGGGTATTTTTATGCCAATATCTTTTTTAGGTTCAGGTATACTTACATAGATTGAATCCTAAGTCAATGAGATTATATTGATCAATGAAATCCCATAAGGTATTGGTTCTAATGGTATTGATAGGGGTTCCCCTAAATTTCTTTGAGGCTTTCAGAACCACATTGAAGTCACCACCAATGAGCCAAGGGTTAGGAGAGATGCCTTTGGTAATAATAAAAAATACCTGGAGGTTGTTCCAAAGAATTTTCATAACCTCAAAGAAATTACTTGAATAAACAACACTAAAGTACCAAGAGGAGGGGGATTACTAACCTTAACAACAATGCAGATAGCTTGGGGAGAGATAGTGATATCGTGGATGCTAAGACTGGTGTTGTACCACATAGTGACAATACCTCTAGAGTTCCCTGAAAGTGGGAATTGGATGAGGCTGTTGAAGCCCAAGATATCAGCCATAGCTTTATGGTCACTCATACGAGTCTCTAAAAGAGCGACAAGAGAGGGCTTGTTGTAATACCCCAAAAATCCAAACCTATGTTAGATTCATGTTCCAAGCTCATGCAAAGTATCTTGTAGTCCCTTGGTAATTTTACGAGTAATTTTGATGTATATTAAGGCCTCAAATAACTCCCAGCTATTAGGCATATCAAAATATCCCTTACTGATTGAATTGTTGAGAAAAATGTTGCTATAGTCAACTCAAATGAGCATATATTTTGGTATACTCATAATTTTCCAGTTCAATACCCACCAAATGATAGGAAATTGAATTAGCTTTCCAACTATATCAATTTTGCCCAAATTCGATACTCGGGTGAGAAGTTATGACACTTTTAGTGCAAAATCGTAGCCTAATGTGATAAGGCAGCATCGCGGTGATAGCCAATTTCACACTCGTTATTTTCCAGTGTGTCACCGCGATTGGTACCATGTTGCGCCAAAGGTCCATAATGCAATTGTCCATTTTTCAGTGGGGCACTGCGACGGCGCCGCATCGCGCCAAGGTTCCAGTTCATAGTTGTCTATTTCTAGAGGCGCAATGCGATGGCACCACATTGCGCTATTGGATAAAATGGGGACTGTCAGCTTTCCAGTGGCCCGACGCGATTGCACCACGTCGCGCCGGATGTCAAAATTGAGATTTTCAGTTTTCACAATTTAAATTTCCGGGACTGTTTGGTGTTTTCCCATAGCTCCAAATCCATTCAAACACGGGATTTCAGTCCCAATAGAGCATTATTCGCTTATTATTTCACGAATTGCTAAAACTAAAGTAGCCCTCTTTCAAGAACAAAAACCCTAGCCTTCAAAGTTCAAGATCAAAACTCAAGAATTCACCACCAATTCTCACGAATTCATCAACACATTCATCTTTGGGTTCCTTTCACCCATGGAGCCCAAGTATCCAATTTTAAATTCAAAGTTGTGCTCTTTACAAGTTATTATGATTTTAAATTATGATTTTAATCATGAACTCCCATGGATTGTAATTCTATACCATGTTTACATGAAATTATTGTTGTTTATTAAACCCTACATGTTTTAATGTTGTTATTCTCTTATTTAAATCATACTTAGTGATGTTGGTGTTGAAATCATGGTATTTCTACAAGATTTAACCTATTGCCATGCTTAGCTTGCACTATGAACATCAAGTGTTTGATGAAATAATGAATTTTGTATAATGCTTCCATATCATGTCCCCAAAGTTTTAGCACTATTTAGCTATATTGCTCTCGAGTACTGGGGGTTATGAATACCCGAAAACATAGCTGTTTACTTAGTCTCAGTATATTTAGAATAGTTTCAGAATATCCTATAAGCATTATCAGTTCAGTTAATTATCATAATCAGTTAATTTTAGAACAGTTCAATATTCCAAGTCAGTTTAGTTGGGAGTAGGTTTTAGCACCGAGCAAACCCAAGCATGGGGGATCACTTGCCAGTTGAGGGTACAACCTTAGTAGCAGTCCTTGTATTCCAGAACTATGTAGCCAGCGAAGGTTGAGATGTTAACCTACCAGTTAAGGGTAACCCTTAGTCTTTTGGGACAACACTTTAGTGGATCCACACAACCAGTGTTAGTACCCGTGGCATGGTATTGACACCCTTCCAACTGAGATCACAAGTTGGACCCCAAATTTCTTATTGGGGTATGTCAGTTAGATGATAGTCCCCACAGTGTCAGTCCAGTAATCAGCTCAGTAATTCAGTTTCAGTTTCTTGACCATAGTATAAAGATATTAGTAATTCAATTATCAAATTTCAGTATTTTAGTTTACAGATTATATTCAGAACATGTTTATGCTTGGTCACGTATTCTTAGTATTTACAGATTTTACACATCTTCAGTATTTACTTATTTCATGTGTTCTATTGCTATTTATTTAGTTAGTTATTATTCATGTAGATGAAACCAAACATATTAGCCTACCTCATTTAGCATACCAGTACATTCAAAGTACTGATTGCATACTCTTTTCTTGCGCTGTGATGTATCATATCATAGGTTTGAATGCTCAGTTTCCAGATCGCACTTAGACCTTCTAGATTATTAGCTGTAGCCATAGAGAGTCGTCATATTTTGAGGATAGGATATATTTATTTTCATGTTTTCAGTTCAGTAGTTAGTTGGGGCCTGTCCCATCAACTCTTATTCGGTCAGTAGACGTTTTTAGACTAGTACAAATAGACAGTTAGTTTTGTTATTATTTTATTAGATTCAGATAGTTGTTTCTAGCAGTTATTTCTAGATTCATGATCCCGTATTATTTTTAGTTATTTAAAACCTTATGGCTTATCTGTTGTTCTTTCGTATATATTATTATATTATTCAATGCTCACAGCAGGTACTAGCTCATTGGTTAGCTTGAGGTCTCTCGAGACCGTAAGCACCTCGAGGCATTACAAACTTGTTATCAGAGCCTAAGGTTTTAAAGTGCCCTAGGAAATCTGAAAGCCTCATCAAGTAGAGTCTTGTACATGGGTGTGAAGCGCGCCACACTTATGGACAAGAGGCTATAAGGCGTTTTAAGAAAATTTTTCCTTTTTTCAGTGTTCATGTCATGCGACTAAGCATGATGCTCATGTTAAACTCTCTATCTAATCTATTCTCCTTCCATTTACAGAACATGCCTCCCAAAAAGATAAAAGAAAAAAGAAACATAAACTAGCCAGCACCTCCGCCCGTTCAGGAAAATCCCCTGAACAAGAATGTTTCTCATGCAGAGTTCAGAGCTGCATTTACTACTCTAGCCTATTCTATGGCTGCTCAGAATGTTCAGCTAACCACTGTTCCGGCCAACCCAGTGGCCAATACTGCCGTAGCTAGGATTTTGGACTTTACCCGAATGAATCCTTCTCTATTTTCGGGATCCAAATCTAAAGAGTATCCACAGGAATTCTTAGACATGGTTTAAAGGTAGCAAATATTATGGGGGTAACTTCTAGTGAGTGTACTGAATTGGCCACTTACCATTTGTAGGATATGGCTCATACATGATTTAAGTAGTGAAAGGTTAGATAAAGGCGCTAACGCAGGTCCTATAAAATAGAAAGAGTTTGCTATAACCTTCTTAGAAAGGTTCTTACGTTGGAGTTGAGATAATCCAAGGTGTTAGAGTTTATTAACTTGAGGTATAGCAATATGAGTGTGAAAGAGTATTCCCTGAAGTTTACTCAGTTATCCAGGTATGATCCTCATGTGGTAGCTGATAGCAAGTCTAAGATGAGTAAGTTTGTGTCTGGTGGGTCTGACAGTATGGTCAAGGAGTGTAGGACTGCAATGTTGATTAAGGATATGGACTTATCAAGGCTTACGATCCATGCTCAATAGATTGGGAAGCAGAAGACTAAGGAGAGAGAGAGAACAAGAGGGCTAGAATAGGTAACTTTAATTTCAATCAACCAAGGTCAGAAGGTGGTAACCGTCCTCAGTTCCATAAAAAATCTTTAGTCCCATCTCCATCTTCAGCTAGTGCTCCCGTGCCCAAATTCAACAATGACGATCAAGATAGGGCACTAGGCTCTAAGTCTTAAGGTAGTTTAAACAGTGGTCGTACAAATCTTCTTTGCCAAAAATATTGTAAAAATCATCAGGGTATTTCTAGGGTCGGTAGTTATGTATGTTTTGGGTATGGTAAGCCAGGCTACCGAATTAAAGATTGTCCAAAGAGTGGCTAGCAGGGTCAGTCCAGTTGTTCCCCAGTCCCAGCCGCCCGCCCGACTCAGCAGGGTATCGCTTGCAGTGCTACCAGTGGTCAGCGTCAAAATAAATTTTATGCCCTTCAGTCCCCAAAGGATCAGGAAAATTCTCCTGATGTGGTCACTCGTATGTTACAAGTCTTTCATTCATATGTTTATGCTTTATTAGACCATGGAGCTTCTCTTTCTTTTGTAACCTCTTGTATAGCTGTCAACTTCGAAGTCACTCCCAAAATCTTAGTAGAGCCTTTCTCAGTGTCTACCCTAGTGGGTGTCTCTATTATAGTCTAACTAGTATACAGGAACTGCGATTGGCTTCACTCATGCTATGCTTTAGTTGATTACAGAAATAGAGTAGTTCATTTTTAGTTTCCAAATGAACCAGTCCCTGAATAGAGGGGTAGTACTACAACGCCTAGGGGTCAACTTGTTTCGTACCTAAGAGCGAGGAAACATATATCTAAGGGGTGTATTTATCATCTTGTCTGAGTCTAACGCTCTAATTCCGAGACTCCAAACCTTGAGTCAGCTGTAGTAGTAAGGGAATTTCCAGATGTGTTCCCCAAAGATCTTCCCAGAGTTCCTCTTGAATGGGAAATTGACTTTGGAATAGACCTTCTTCCAGATACTTAGCCTATCTCTATTTTGCTATATAGAATGGCTCCAGTCGAACTCAAAAAGTTGAAAGAATGGTTGAAAGATATCCTAGATAACGGATTTATCAGGCCCAATATTTCCCCGTGGGGCGCACCAGTTCTGTTCATGCATAAGAAAGATGGTTCTCTTAGAATATGTATTGACTACTGTTAGTTGAACAAATTCACAATCAAGAACAAATACCCACTCCCCAAAATTGATGACTTATTCTACCAACTTCAACGTGCCAGTTATTTTTATAAGATAGACCTCAGATCCGGCTATCATCAGCTCATATTCAGATGATGTGACATTTCAAAAATAGCTTTCAGAACGTGGTATGGTCACTTCGAGTTTCTAGTCATATTCTTTGGTATCACAAATGCCCTAGCTCCTTTATGGACTTGATGAACCGAGTGTTCAAGCAGTACTTGGACATGTTCATCATAATCTTCATTGATGAACTTCTTGTCTATTCTCGTAACGAAAATGATCATGCAGACCACCCAAGAATATTATTACAGACTCTTAGAGCCCATCAGTTGTTCGCTAAGTTCAGTAAGTGCAAATTTTGGCTAAGATTAGTAGCTTTCCTTGGCTATATTATTTTTGGTGATAGCATTAAAGTCGATCCTTAAAAGACTGAGGCAGTGAGAAACTGGCCCAGACCTATCTCTCCATCAGATATCAAGAGTTTCTTGGGTTTGGCTGGCTATTATCGATGGTTTGTTGAAGGATTTTCTTCTATTGCTTTCTTTATGTCTAGATTGACTCAGAAGAAAGTTAAGTTTCAGTGTTCAGATTCTTGTGAGAAGAGTTTTTAGTAGTTGAAGACTCGACTCACCACAACCCTAGTTTTGATGTTACCAGATGGTTCAGATGGGTTTGTTTTGTACTGTGATGCTTCTAGAGTTGGTTTGGG
Source organism: Capsicum annuum (assembly GCF_002878395.1). NCBI lineage: Eukaryota > Viridiplantae > Streptophyta > Magnoliopsida > Solanales > Solanaceae > Capsicum > Capsicum annuum. The sequence goes on along the minus strand of NC_061117.1, from coordinate 175,236,627 downwards.
GTGTGTTTTAATGAAGAAAGGTAAGGTTGTGTCTTATGCCTCTAGACATATTAAGCCCCATAAAAGAAATTAATCTACCTATGATCTTGAGCTAGCAGCTGTTGTATTTGCCTTAAAGATTTGGAGACAGTATTTGTATAGGGTGCATGTTGAAGTGTTCGTAGATCATAAAAGTTTGCAGTATGTGTTTTTGTAGAAGGATTTGAATTTGTGCCATAGGAGATGGTTAGAATTGTTGAAAGATTATGATATGAGTGTTTTGTACCATCCGGGCAAGACCAAGATAGTGGGAGATACCCTAAGTAGATTGTCTATGGGTAGTGTTGTTCATGTTGAGGGTGATAATAGGAAGTTAGTTAGGGAAGTTCATTAGCTTGCCAGGTTAGGTATTTGTTAGGTTGATTCAGCTGAGGGTAGCGTTTGGGTTCAGAATAGTTTGGAATCTTCTTTGGTTGCCGAAGTGAAAGAAAAATAGGATAGGGATCCTAGTCTAGTAAAGTTGAAGGAGTCAGTCAGAGGTCAGAAAGTAGAGGTTTTCTCCTGAAGGGAAGATGGTGTGTTGAGTTTCCAGGGTAGACTGTGTGTGCCGTGTGTTGATGAGTTGAGATAGTAAATTTTTGCAGAAGTGTATGGTGTGCGTTACTCGATTCTTCCAAGGGCCATAAAGATGTACTGGGATCTATGGGAAATCTATTGGTGGAGTGGGATGAAAAGTGATATAGCATAGTTTGTGGCTAAGTGCTCCACTTATCAGCAAGTTAAGATTGAACATCAGAAGCCCAGTGGGTCTATGCAGGAGTTCAGTATTCCCACTTGGAAGTGGGAAGAGGTGAACATGGATTTTATGATAGGTTTCCCTCATACTCATCGTCAGCGTGATTCGATTTGGATCATCATGGACAGAATGACCAAATCAACCCATTTCTTGCCAGAGGTAAAATAAGTACCTCTCACTTTTGGAAAACTTTTCAGAAGGGTCTTGGTACCCAAGTTTACCTCAGTACAACCTTCTACCCTCAAATAGATGATCAGGTAGATAGGACCATTTAGACCCTTGAGGATATGTTGAGAGCGTGTGTAGTTGACTTTTAGGGTAGTTGGGATGATCATTTGCATTTGATTGAATTTGCGTATAATAACAACTATCATTCCATTATTCAGATAGTTCCGTTTGAAGTAGGAGAAACCGCTTTGATAGGGCCTGACTTGGTGTTTTATTCTTTAGAGAAAGTACAGTTGATTAGGGAGAGGCTTAAGACAGTCCAGAGCCGATAGAAGTCTTATGCAGATGTGAGGAAAAAGGATCTTGAGTTTGAGATTGGTGACTTCGTATATCTAAAGATCTCTCCCATGAAGGGAGTGAAGAGTTTTGGTATGAAAGGAAATCTTAGTCAAGGTTCTTTGGTGGAATCAGTCCGTTGAGGGAGCCACAGAGGAAGCAGAAGCAGATATGCGGACCAAGTACCCTCATCTTTTCTCTGCAAACTCAGATTCATCTCAAGGTAACAATTTTCTTAGAATTCCTCTTTTCCATGCTCAGTTTCAGCTGCATATGATTCTCATGTCAGGTCAGTCATACATTTACAGAATCAGTTCAGTCATGTATCATGTTTTAGACTCACTCATGTAATCACATTTTCATCACATATATACAATATGTAATCTTATTTCCTTAGTGTTTTCAGCTTAACCAGTATCATTCGAGGACGAATGTTCCCAAGAGGGAGATATTGTAATACCCCAAAAATTCACACCCATGTTAGAGTCATGTTCCAAGCTTATGCAAAGTATCTTATAGTCCCTTGGTAATTTTACGAGTGAGTGTGATATATATTAAGGCCTCAAATAACTCCCAGCTATTAGGCGAATCAAAATATCCCTTACCAATTAAATTATTGAGAAGAATGTTGCTATAGTCAACTTCAAACAAGAATATCTTTTTCTCTACTCAGATTTTTCCATCTCAAGACCCACCAAATGATAGAAAATTGAATTATCTTTCCAACAATATCAATTTCGCCCAAATCCGATACTTGGGTGAGAAGTTATGGCACTTTTAGTACAAAATAGTAGCCGAACGCGATAAGGCCATGTCGCGGTGATGGACAATTTCACGCTCCTCATTTTCCAGTGTCACCACGATTGGCACCGCATCGCGCCAAGGGGCCATGTTGTAATTTTTTATTTTTCAGTGGGGCATCGCGATGGCGCCGCATCACGCCAAGGTTCCACTTCGCAGTTGTCCATTTCCAGAGGCGTAACACGATGGTACCACATCGTGCCGTTGGGAAAAATAGGGATTGTCAGCTTTGCAGTGGCCTAACACAATTGCACCACGTCATGTAGGGTGTCAAAATTAGGATTTCCAGTTTTTGCGATTTAAACTCCAGGGACTATTTGGTCTTTTCCCATAGCCCCAAATCTGACCAAACACGAGATTTATGTCCCAATAGAGCATTATTTGCTCATTATATCACAAATTACTCAAATTAAAGTAGCTCTCTTTCAAGTACAAAAACCCTAGCCTTCAAAGTTCAAGATCAAAACTCAAGAATTCACCTTCAATTCTCACGAATTCATCAACCCAGGTATGTTAAGTGTTCATCTATGGGTTCCTTTCACCCATGGATCCCAAGTATCCAATTTTAAATTCAAAGTTGTGCTCTTTACAAGTTATTATGATTTTAAATTTTGATTTTAACCATGAACTCCCATGAATTGTAATTCTATACCATGTTTACATAAAATTATTGTTGTTTATCAAACCCCATATGTTTTAATGTTGTTATTCTCTGATTTAAATCATATTTAGTGATGTTGATGTTGAAATCATACTATTTCTACAAGCTTTAAACTATTCCCAATGCTTAGCTTGCACTATGAACATCAAATGTTTGATGAAATGCCTACAAGAATGAAATTTGTATAATGCTTCCATACTATGTCCCCAAAGTTTTAGCACTATTTAACTATTATTGCTCTCGAATCCTGGGGTTTATGAATACCTAAAAACATAGATGTTTACTTAGTCTAAGTATCTTTAGAATAGTTTCAAAATATCCTATGAGCATTATCAGTTTAGTTAATTATCATAATCAGTTAATTTTAGAACAGTTCAATATTTCGAGTCAGTTTTGTTGGGAGTAGGATTTAGCACCAAGCAAACCTAGGGATGAGGGATCACCTGCCAGTTGAGGGTGCAACCTTAGTAGTAGTCCCTGCATTCCAGAACTACGTAGCCAGCGTAGGTTGAGATGTTAACCTACTAGTTGAGGGTTGATGTCATACGAGTACCTGCTAGTTAAGGGTAACCCTTAGTCCTTCGGGATAACACTTTAGTGGATCCACACATCCAGTGTTAGTACCCGTGGCACGGTATTGGAACCCTTCCAATTGGGATCACAAGTTGGACTCCAAATTGCTTATTGGGGTATATCGGTTAGATGATAGCCCCCACAGTATCAGTCCAGTAATCAACTCAGTAATTCAGTTTTAGTTGCTTGACCATAACATACAAATATCAGTAATTCAGTTATTAGATTTTAGTATTTCAGTTTACAAATTATATTCAAAACGTGTTTATGCTTGGTCACGTATTCTCAGTATTTATGATTTTACGCATCTTTAGTATTTACAGATTTCATGTGTTCTATTTCTATTTATTGAGTTAGTTATTATTCATGTACATATTCATGTACATGAAACCATGCATATTAGCCTACCTCATTTAGCATACCAGTACATTCAAAGTACTGATTGCATTCACTTTTCTTGCACTGTGATGTATCATATCATAGATTCGGATGCTTAGTTCCTGGATCGGACTTAGACCTTCCAGATTATCAGCCATAGCAGTGGTGAGTCCTCATATTTTGAGGACAGGCTATATTTATTTCATGTTTTTAGTTCAGTAGTTAGTTGGAGTTAGTTGGGGCCTGTACCATCAACTCTTATTCAGTCAGTAGAGGCTTTTCAGACTAGTACAGACAATCAGTCAGTTTTGTTATTATTTTATTATATTCAGACAATTGTTTCCAACAGTTATTTTCAGATTCATGATCCAGTATTATTTTTAGTTATTTAAAACCATATGGCTTATCTGTTGTTCTTCTGCATATATTATTATATTATTCAATGCTCACAGCAGGTACCAGCTCATGGGTTAGCTTGGGGTTTTTCGGGACCATAAGCACTGTGTGGCGCTCAGGGTGTACTCTCGGGGTATTACAAACTTGGTATCAGAGCGTAATATTTTAAAGTGTCCTAGGAAGTCTGAAAGCCGCATTAAGTAGAGTCTTGTGCATGGGTGTGAAGCGCACCACACTTATGGATAAGAGGCTATGAGGCGTTTTAAGAAAAGTTTCCCTTCGTTCAGTGTTCATGTCATGCGACTGAGCATGATCTGATTATATAAATAAATATTGACTAATTTGAGGAGAATGATCCTATGGAGAATCTACATTTGATCATATTTAAGCCACCACACTACTTACAAGTCGCATAACTTTGATATCCGCATGAACTCAATCAAGACTATTAAATTCATTCTATAAAGCTAACTTCAATATTTCACAAGCACTATTGTTTTCACCTCAAGATCACCCACGGTTCAAGCTTAGTATTTGCATACATAGATCACAACATAACCTCTCACTCATTACACAGGCTTACAACAATTGGTTATAAAGACCCCAAAGAATTATAGTCTACAACACATTCTCCTCCATAATATTGTTAATATTCATCTGATCATCATACCTTAATCACTCAACAAGCAATATCCATCAAGTATTAAGCAAGAAAAGATCAATCATGCCATTAATAATTCACTTATTCTCCCATTTAGGACCATTCTTAATTATTTTATGAATATAACTAAGCCATTTGATTTTGCATTGCCAATATCATGGAAATTACTATCTTCTAAAAGAGTCATACATTAGCTAACTCTACAGGACATGTACATACATAATTCAGCCACAAGGTCAAGTCAACAATAATTTATCTTCTTAAGATTTTTCCTAATGCATAAATCCACAGCTAAAATTTATGCCCAAACAATCACTAACTCAATATTTTTCACACATCAAATACTTCGTTGTCAAGCCAAAGCACCTCAATATCACTAATACCAATTTAAGATATACAGAGTCATTTTTATTTCTACCTAACAATATTTTCATTACGAGCTTTAATTATCTCTTAATCACCTCAAGAGTGATCCCCACACCACTAGCACACAAGCAAGTATAAACAAAATAAATCGATTACAGGTCATTAACAGTCTCACCACCAATATCACATTCCAGATAAGTCATCGATCAAATTCTGTAGGTATCAACAACCTCTACTAGTTTTTGTCACTTTTATTTAGAACTCCTTATTTGTCCAAGCATTAAGAATTCATTCACATAAGGAACTCAAAGATAATGTCATTTAGCTAGTCCTCACAAGGAACTTATTATAATTTCAATAATAGAAATGCACAAAAAAATCTAAATACAGTCTCAATGATTGGACCACACAAGGATCCCTACATAATATCAAATAATTGAACCACATAAGGATCCATCCATAACATCATTAACAAGAACCTCTCATTACAGAAAGAACATATCACCGCAGTCTTTTATTCATGTCACTTTTTCACCATCTTTTCTTGACATCATGTTCTCATATAATCCTCTCAATTCTCATACCACCAATTTCATCATTATATTAGTACAAAAAAATAAGTAAGCACCATAGAATTGCTAGTTTCACACTAACAAGGAATCAAATAATCCCATCACAATTATCAACAAAAACAACTTAGTCAATTTCTCTCACTTAAATTCAAATAAAGATAATTCACAACAATGACAAAAATCTAGCAACACAAGTTTAGCCAAATATCAAATACAATCAATCAATAAGTTAACAACTTTCACAAGTCTTTACCTATTAACAATAATTTTTAGACCTTATTAGCAAATACCAATTGAAATCTCCTAGATTTTTATTCAAAATTACTAAGATACCAATTGGAATCAACTACATTCCAATTGAGCTCTATTAAAATACCAATTAGAATCATCTAGACACCAATTGAATCCAATCCAATAGTCAAATATTAGGACGGCACAATAAAGAGAAAGAAAGGAAAACAACTTCTATGTACCTCATAGCCTTTCGAAGATTGGGTGTGGGGCCCTACACACCAATCTATGAAACTCTACTTGACATTTCTCTTGTACTTGTGGGACCGGTGAACCTAACGCTTTGATACCAACTGTCATGACTTAGACTAACGGACTGTGCGGGCATCTACGCTATTCTAAGTATCTAGGAGAACCCTTATTACCCAACTAAAAATATGTGAAAGACTTCTATTTTTAAGGAAATATAAAGTAAATTAAATACTAATAAACAAACTCTTTACAAATACTTCATACAAATGTCCTTCACTATCCCAAGACTTGGCCAGACATGTACAAAAGATACCTATTACGACATAGACTAACAATGAAATAAATAATACAAAGACTCTAACATCTGTCAGGAAGAAAGCGCAGAAGTTGGTGCTGAATATCGTCATCTATCTAGTAACTGCAACTAACCTGCATCCAGTCTACACTCCAAGAAGGAATGTAGAAGAGTAGGGTTAGTACAACCACACGTACTGTTAGGCATCATCTCCCGACCGTGTTAGTTCATTTAATCATAAAATAGAATTAAAGAAAATAAATCATGACATCTTTAATGGAATATAATTCAACTAAGGTTGAAATAACATTATTACTTTACCTATATAAGTTACAACATCCAACTACTCTTCCAACTCCATCAATATTATATTCGCTACTAACATACTCTAGCCTCATTAGTTCACACCATCAACCATAATTCAATGCTAATACATCACTATTCCTCTTTAGTTACCTTATATTATATCACTATTCCTCTTTATTCACCTTATCTTTTTTCATTACTCATATTCACAGGAACAAACCCGTAATCATAAACAATCCACACTAAACTCTCGGGCTAACAACCAAATGCTCTATTATAATATTAAAGAATGATAACTAGCCATTTTGTAAGCTACGATTAAACAAGTATAAATGAAGCAAGTCGACCAACATATAAGTAAGTACAAAGTTTCACTTTTTCAAAAACATATCACACAATCAAATACCCAATGAATCAATAATACAATAATAACAAATCAAATAGTGCTCACAAACAAGCCACATAACCATCAAGAGTATCAACCATATTGTAAAAATCCACAGACTCAACACAAATATGTACACACATGCTGTGGGACTTATTTTTGCCCAAATAGTCATGACCTGCAGGGAACAATCTATGTTCATGTACCGTACCAGTGTGGTACCCAATCTAACATATATATATTTGTACCGACAAGATACCCGATCCAATATATACATATCCATATCGGTGTGGTACCCGATCCAACATATACATATCCATATCGGTGTGGTACCCGATCCAACATATACATATCCGTACCGGCGTGGTACCCGATCTAACATATACACATCCGTATCAACGTGGTACCTGATCCAACATATACACATCCGTACCAGCGTGGTACCCGATCCAACATATATACATCCGTATCAACGTGGTACCCGATCCAATATATACACATTCATATCGGCGTGGTACCCGATCCAACATATACACATCCGTACTGGCGTGGTACCCGATCCAACATATATACATCCGTACCAACGTGGTACCCGATCCAATATATACACATCTGTACCGGCGTGGTATGCGATCTAACATAAACAACTATTATCAATATCAAATTTACACAACCTCACAGCATACAATACAATGTACCAAGTTTACAAGTACACTTAAAGTCATAAGAAAATTTCATCAAGTAAATTTTCAATAATCCTTTATACATGCATTAATAATCCAAACATCAACAATATCAAGCATGTTCGAATACCAATCAACAAGTATTCATATCATTACTTTAAGGAGTTATCATTATCAAACAAGCCACTAATAAGCACAATTAAATAAACCATCATTATCACCAATTTAGCCTCTAATGGGCATCCAATAAATATAGTATTTTTATCAATATCAAAATAAAAATAACATAAAATAAATCACAATTTAATCCTTACGCATACAAGTCACTATTGGAGCCTTAATTACTCGTTAATTACTAAAAATAACATTATCTTCTTAAATACCGCAACTTGGGTTCTAACATCACCACCTATAACTAGCACATTCACGCGTATCATTACCCCCTACCGCTTTTCACATAATACAATCATCACACTAATTCAAGTCATTTATTCCTTAGATATTACTATGCTCATCAATATTCGATCTTAGCATAATTTTTCTCATCATATTATTTCACAATACATACAACCTAATACTATTACAACTCAACCAGGTTAATCACTAGAACAACTAAAGAAAAACATAATGTTCATTTACTACATTTACAATAATCTCCTTTCAGGAACATAACACATAATAACATAAATATCACATAATCAATCAATAATATAATTTTTGGGATTAAAGTTAACCGCTCGTGTCCTTATCCACCTCAACTCCATGCCCGCAGGCCTAGACATGCTTTCTCCCATCAATTGTAAGTTATGAAAATATAAAATAATACAATCTTCTACTCATTAAACCTAGCCTACCTGGACGCCACGCTTTTAAAAGAAGAAAGCTGCAACAAAGATGCTCTTTCCTTTCTTTCATGCCTTAGAACAATCAATCATCTAAAAATCAAGCAATTATAAGAGTAATTAAATATTTACTCTGCAAATAACTATCTTGGGGATTCAAACACACTAATTCTACCCTTAATTAAAGGTCTATATCATTCCCCAATGCCAGTTAGACATTAATTATGTCTTTCAAGCTTAGCCCATCCCCATTAATGAAGTTTTTATGCTAAAAGTCTCATCTTTACGAAATTCAAGGTTCCTAATTATCAAAATTCATAATCTAGTTTATGAAATTCATGTTAGAAATCTTTAATTTATAGATTAAAGTTAGCTCTAGGTCATATTAAAACCACCCATGAGTTTTTCCAAAAAAATTCCACCATTAAAGGTCTTTCTAACGATTGTATGATATTAGAGGATTAAAAGACAAAGAAAATAATGAAAAAAATTTACCTCAACGAAGGAATTTCACCTTAAGCTTTGAGAAATCACCTCTCAGGGTTGGGGAATGAAATTTGGGATTTTTAGGCCTAAAAAATGGCTGAAGTTGATTTAAATACAATCAGAATTTTCGCTATAGCGAAATCCCGTTTCAGTCCGAACAGTGCTTAGTAAAACAGTCATAACTTTTTACTCCGAATTCAGATTGAGGAATGGTTTATTTAGTTGGAAAGAGGTCTAAGAGATATTTGATTTGATAGGTAATGGGACCCATAACTCCTTATATTCTATGAGATATGATCATTCAAAGTTGGACCTAATAGAAACCCATATCGAAATTGTATCAGAAAGAAAGTTTTATACTTAACTTTGTGTTTAGGATATTGTATGACCTTAATTAATAGCTAAAGAAATTTCAAACTAAGTTATGGATATTAGAACTCATAAATAATTAAATTCATCGGCTTGAGTCTATCTAGACACATTTGAAGGCTAAAATCTTTGTCGAAAAATTTAAGGTGACATAATAAATAAAATACTGACTAATTTGGACCCAAAATAATATTGAGGAATAAAAATTAAGAATTTTCATGAATTTATTATGAATAATTTAGTAACGACGAAATGGGTCATTATATTTCGCCACAGAACTTTGACCAAGGGAACTTCTTTGTTCCTTAGTCTACGGATCTGATGATCAAGAATCTCTGCTGGAAGCTCTTTGTATGAAAGGTTATTTTGAATATCTGTGCTTTCTAGAGGGACTAAAACAGCTGAATCGTCCATACACTTCTTTAATAAGGACACATGGAACACTGGGTGAACTGATGACAAGTCTGCAGTTAGCTTAAGTTCATACGCTACCTTCCCCACATATCTCAAAGTTTTGTAGGGACCCACATATCGAGGACTAAGCTTTCCCTTTTTGCCAAATCTCTTTATCCCTTCATGGGTGAAACTTTCAAATACATAAGATCATCTACTTCAAACTCAAGATCTCTTCTTCTTACGTCTGCATAAGATTTTTGACAACTCTGAGCTGCTTTAAATCTCTCTCAAATCAGCTGAACTTTCTCCATGGCTTCAAAACCATATCTAGCCCAATCAAAACAGCCTTCTCCCACTTCGAACCAACGGACTGGTGATATACCTGACCATCTATCTGGAGATGAAAAGCTAAACTAAGATGAACTTGGATACCAAGACCCTTTTGAAAGTCTTTCCAAAACTGAGAGGTAAATTGAGTATCCCTATCTGAACTTGTGGATAAGGGAGTTCCATGAAATCTAACTAACTCTCAATATCCAACTTAGTATAATCTTCAGCTGTGTAGGACATGTGAACTGGCAAGAAATAGGTTGATTTGATCAATTTATCTACAATAACCCAAATCAAATTATGTTGACGACATGACTGGGGTAATCCAGTCACAAAGTCCATATTCACCTCTTCCCACTTCTAAGTGGGAATACCAAACTCTTGCAATGTGCCACCAGGTCTTTGGTGATCTACCTTAACCTATTGATAAGTCGCACACTTGGCTACAAATTCTGTGATATTTTTCTTCATACCACTCCACCAATAGACTTTTCGCAAATCGCAGTACATCTTGGTGGCTCCTGGATGAATAGAATAACGCGCACCATACGCTTCTGCCATAATTTGTTGCCTTAAATCGTCAACCCATGGGACACACAATCTACTCTAGTATCTCAATACACCATCTCCCCTTTGGGAGAAAACCTCTAACTTTTGGTCTTTAACTGAACCCTTTAGTTTGACCAAACTAGGATCCTTATCCTGCTTCTCTTTCACTTCAAAAACTAGAGAAGATTTTGAACTACTCTGAACCCAAATATTTCCTTTAGCTGAGTCAACCAACCTCACACCCAATCTAGCTAAACGGTGAACTTCCCAAACTAACTCTCTCCTATTATTCTCCACATGAACAACACTGCCCTCATACAATCTACTAAGAGGTCTGCCACCATATTAGCCTTGCTCGGATGATACAACATACTCATATCATAATTCTTCAATAATTCTAACCACCTTCTCTGATGAAGATTCAACTCCCTCTAAGTAAACACATATTGAAAGCTTTTTTGATCCGTAAATACATTAACATGCACCCCATAAAGATAATGCCTATAGATTTTCAATGTAAACACCACAACAGCTAGCTCAAGGTCATGGGTAGAGTAGTTATTTTTGTGAGGCTTAAGTTGTCTAGAGGCATAGGCTATAACCTTACCTATCTACATCAAAACACAACCCAGACCGATTCTAGAGGCATCAAAATAGACAATGAACCCATCTATACCATCAGGTAACGCTAAAACTGGGGCTAAAGTGAGTCGGGTCTTTAACTCTTGAAAACTCTTCTCACAGGAATCTGACCACTATAACTTAACTTTCTTCTGAGTTAATCTAGACATAAGGGATGCAATGGAAGAAAAACCTTCAACAAAACATCTGTAATAGCCAACTAAACCCAAGAAACTTCTAATGTCTAATGGAGAGATAGGTCTAGGCCAATTTCTTACTGCTTTTGTCTTTTAGGAATCAACTCTAATGCCATCACTAAAAACAATGTGACTGAGGAATGCTATTGATCTTAGCCAGAATTCACATTTGCTGAATTTGGCAAACAACTGATGATCCCTAAGAGTTTGTAATATAGTTCTAAGATGGTCTGCATGGTCATCCTCACTATGAGAATAGACAAGAATATCATCAATAAAGACTAGGACAAACATATCCAAATACCGTTTGAACACTCGATTCATCAAATCCATAAAGGCTGCTGGGTAATTTGTGAACATGAAAGACATGAATGGAAACTTGAAATGACTATAACGAGTTTTAAAAGCTATCTTTGGAATATCACATTTCCTTACTCTAAGTTGATGATAGCTGGAACTGAGGTCTATTTTGGAGAAGTAACTTGCACCTTGGAGTTGGTTGAATAATTCATCAATCCTAGGAAGAGGATATTTGTTTTTGACTGTGACTTTATTCAGTTGATGATAGTCAATACACATTCGCAAAGAACAATCTTTCGCACGAATAAGATGGGAGCGCCCCATGGAGAGACATTAGGCCTTATGAAACCTTTATCTAAAAGGTCTTTAAGTTGCTCTTTAAATCTTTAAGCTCAAATGGAGCCATTCAATATGGAGGAATGGAAAAAGGATGAGTATCTAGAAGAAGGTTAATGCTGAATTCTATTTCCTTATCAGGAGGTACCCTTGACAAATTTTCGAGAAAAACATCAGGAAACTTATTGACTACACAAACTGACCGAACTATTGTAGTCCTAAACTTAGTGTCTTTGAATCGAACTAGATGATTGATACACCTTTTTGATATCAACTTTCTGGCTTTAATATAGGATATGAAATGACTCTTGGGAGACATTAAATTACCTTCCCACTCAAAGATTGGCTCATCTAGAAACTAAAACTTCACCACTCGGGTGAGACAATCTATGGATGAATAACAGGAATAGAGCCAATCTATACCAAGAATGAGGTCAAAGTCAACCATATATAACTCTATTAGATCTGCTAACATGATTTTATGAAGGACAGTGATAGGACACTTTTTATAGATCTGTTTGGCAACAACTGACTCACCCATTAGGGTAGAAACCAAGATGGTCTTAGGGATCCTTTTAAGACCTATTTCAAAATTTACTGCAACTAGTGAGGTCATATAAGAGAAATTAGACCCAGGGTTTAACAACACATAAACATCAAGATGAAAGACACAAAGCATACCATTGACAATATCTAGTGAACTCTCCTGCTCTTGACAATATGGTAAAGTATAAAACTAATTTTGGCACTAATCACCATTAGTACTGGATGATGTTCCCTGAGGAGGGATTGGACAACCTAGAGGAGCTGGTGCGCTAGTAGCTTGAGTCTGGGGACGAACATCCCTATTTTCCTACTTAGCATGCAGAAACTCTTTGATTCCATATCCCAATTTACCACAACCATAACAACCTTTAGGTCATAATAAGCACTCACCAAGATGATATTTACCACACTTAGCACATAGAGGATAACTGGGTTTTCCACTTATACTATTCTAAGATCTGGACATAGAAGTCTTACCTCACCGATCCTGTCTAGCTCTTGGGGCGGGAGCACTAGCTAATGATGGCGCTGGCATAGATGAGTGACTCTGAAATTATGAATAGTTTCCCCCTCCAAACATTGTTTGGCCATACTCAAACTACCCGATTCTAGACTTTTTATTTCCCATCTCTCTTTTCTTCAACTTTTCTGCCTCAATCTATTGAGCATGAATCATCAAACTAGAAAGATCTATGTAGTCCTACACTCCTTAACTACCAAGCCAAATATTCCAGTGGCAAACTTACTCATACTCGCCCTAGGGTTAGCTATCGTATCAGGGGCATACTTAGACAACTGGTTGAACTTAAGGAAGTATCCTTTCACTATCATTATGCCCTACCTCGGGTTCACAAAATCATCTAATTTAGATTCTGTTATTTTATGCGGAAAGAACCTATCTAGAAATGTATCCTGGAATACCTGCCAACTCATAGGAGCTGCATTCTCACCTTTACCATTTTTCCACATAACTACCTAATCATATGCCACATCTTTTAGCCTATAGGAGGCTAAATCTATACTCTCTTCCTTAGTAATACACATAATTTGGGTGATCTTTCTTATCTCATATAAGTAAAGTTGTGGGTCCTTACCTACTTTTGACCCAAAGAACTCAGGCGGATTTATTCTTACAAAGCCATAAATTTTGGCTGCTGCTAAATCCTTATTCTGCTGAAGTGGGATTGCTGCTTGATGGTTGCCCTGAACATTAGCATTCACAGCTTGGGCTAACGCCTGAAAGACATCCCCCAATTCAGCATGGGATACATTCTTATTCAGAGGGTCAGAAGGTTGGGGTGACTAGTTATTATTTTTGTATACATTAGCTCGACGAAGAGGCATATTCAACTATCATATAAGAGCATGAGTTAAAAGTAGATAATGACACTGTAAGCACAATAGATCGTGAAAGAAAGAAATGATTTACTAAAAATATCTTATAGCCTCTTTCTCATAAATGTGGCGTGCTTCATACTCATGGTCAAGACTCTATGTAATATGGCTTGTTTGACTCCCTGGGCCTCTTATAACCTTAGGATCTAATACCAAGTTTGTAACACCCCAAAAATGGGTCTCGAGATATCACACGGTGCTTGAGACTACAAGTAACCTCAAGCTAACCCTATAATCCTTCTACTAAATTTGAAGCTCATAATAAAGGAAATATGAACATAATATCAATGTGGAAGTCTGTCTGATCTAATCCAAAATTATCTGAACATAATATCTAAAAATATTAGACTCTAAGGCTAGAAAAGTAATACTGGAAATCTGAACTATGTCTAATAGTCTGACAAGCCACTACCACTAATAACTAGAGAGACACTGGGACAAGTCCCTAGCTGACTCAAACTAGATGAAAATACTAAATCAACTACTCTAATAAGTTGAAAAACTAAGTAACTAGGTCCTCAAACTATGAGGACTCACCAATTGTCGGGATATAGATGGAGATGCTTAAAATCACTTACGCTGCTGAAAATGAGCACCTGAACCTACATTATGAGATAATGTAGCACTTAAATGTATATGTGGATCAGCACTTCTGGAATGTACCGAGTATATGGGGGTGAGTGCATAAGTAAAACAAGATCTCAACATTAGTGTAAATTTTGCAAAAGAATGCATGCTAAGTGTAGATGACCCACAATAGCTTGAATAACTAAAAACTGAGAATCATTATCATGAGTAATAAAGCAAGATGTATAAATCTAGTGAGTTATAACACTTAGTTCTAAAAGCTGTACTTATATTCTATCTTAAAGTTATACTGTCTTAGTGTAGAAAGGACTTACTTTTATATTTGTATACTGAAAACTGAAATCTCATAGACAATGTCTTATATAAAGCAATATCTGATTAAAACTGTCAGCCTTTACACTTAGTTTCTAAAAGCTGTTCTGTTATTTTTTTCTGTAGTCTTTTCTATTAGGCTGTAGGGAGGTTCTTCTAACAGCTCATATGGAGTCCAATGTCTAGTTTTCTTATGGAAAAAACTCATATTGGGGAGAGGTGTCATACTCTTTTCAAGGAGTATAACCTAATCTAAGTGATCATCTGTAACTGTTATCCATATAAAAATGGGAAAAAATTGATAATCTGTACCTACGTTGGGTGATAGTTCTGGGGAATGTAAGCATACCTAACTCTATGCTAAATACTACTCCCTTTAATTTGTATGTTCATTTTATTGGAAATCCACTTTCAAAACTAGCATAAGAGTTTATAATGAAAACCAATTATGTATCTATCTATTTCAAACTATAAGAGAAGCTAAATCTATTTTCTATAAACTGTAATAAAACTATAAAGTGGATTCCATAGCTAAGTTGAGATCAAAAGATCAAATCTTTGTTCAAAATTTGAATATAACTAATCATGGGATGCTTAAAAGCATAATCTTCTTGAAATAAAAACATTCAAATTAGGGCTAATAACCCATGCATCTATTTCATGTCAAATCATCACAAAGTTCATGGTTGATAATGAAAATATTGATAATTCAATTCTAAATCTGGAAATTACTGCAATACACATAAAAATACGAAAGTAGGCATGCAATTCAACATCTAAATCTCTCAAAATCTCATAATCTTCAAATAGTAATAAGTGGTTATAAACCCTAGACTGAAATTCATATAATTTCATATAAAAATTCAACTTTGAAACTAATTTTGGGCTCAAGAATGAAAGAATTATCCTTGTTGAAAACCCCACATACCTTAATTGATGAAATTGATAAAGAAGATTGAACTTGAATTCCTATTTGTGCTTTTGAAGATGATTTCTTGAATAGTTTGAATTGAGAATCTTGAATTTTGGGTTATCTTGGAAAAAGAATGGTGGAATTTGAATTTCTTAAGGTTTAAGTTTTGAGGTTCTAGGATTTCTTGGAGAGTAATTTGATGAAAAGTAATCATAATATGCTTATAAAGGTTTAATCTAGTGTTCTTCACGAATTGGAGGCTTGGGAAATGAATAGATTGCCCTTTAAAATTTTAAGTTCAGAATTGGAATCCTAATTTTGGGCCTCAGCGCAACGCGCCACAATCGCGGTGGCTTACTGGAATAATTGCCATTTTGGGCTCTGGCATGATGTGGCATAATCGCATTGCATCACTGGAAAAGGATGAGTGCCATTTTGCACTCCACCGTGATTTGGTGTCTGTCCTATCGAGAATTTTAATGCAATATTAGAAAATTATGGTGAGCTACTGGAAAGGAACAAACGGTAATTTAGGCTTTACCACGATGCGGGGTAATTGTAATAGTCTACTATAAATCAGACAATTACAATTCTACACCTCACCGCAACGTGGTGCTATTGTGTTGGCCTACTATTTTTCACTAAAATTGCCATAACTTCTCAATCAAGTATCGAATTAACGCGAAAATGGTATCGTTGGAAAACTAATTCAATTATCTACCACTTGGTGGGTTTAGAGCTTGAAAATTCTAAATGTATCAAGAGTTATACATTTTAAAAGTTTTCCCTTGACACACTAGGAGCTAAACTGAGCTAGGAAAAGTATGGGGTATTATAGCTACCCTCATTGTCCCTCATAAAAAGTGATCTGAATGATAGGAGATGCAAAATTTTTGGTGGGAAAAATGGGAGACTGTTGCTCATGTACATAAACTCTAACGATATTATCTCTGAGGAGAAGTTGATGGGGAAGTTCTAGCTGATTAGGTTATTAGAGTGGTTATCCAGACATTTTTCCCATAGTTTAGAGTCCCTGATTCAGGCCCTCTATTACCACCTTAGAAAGATAGTAGGGGTTTTGGATAAGGATTGTGATGGATCTCTACTCTAATATTAGGTGGAGAGGGACAACCTATTGGGATAGATAAATTTCCAGCCAAGAAGATGGCTGGTGGTCTGTCGCAAGGGGCTTGGAGATGAAGATAACTGGACTTTGTGTAGAGTTGGGATTGAAGCTGTCCATTGTATTAAGTTTTTTCCTTAAGAGTTATGAGAGAAGAGTTGGAATTGTTAGAAACTCGAGTGTTAGTTTTATACATAAAAATTGAGGTAGTAGAGACTTCTCATTTCTCCTCATCATTACCGCTACTATTTGCATTAAATGAAAAGTTTAGCAAAATGACTTTTACTTCTTGTTGATTGATTTGTGCCTACAACTTTGTTGAAAGTGTTGTTGGTATTTAAGTACTAGAAGAGGAGAGAGAGTTAGGATTTCAAGAAATAGTGTCTATCTCATTACTGTAGTCAGTATATTTAGCTCTTAGGAGGTGTTTGGGAGTATGAAAACACATGGAAATGGGTTGGGTGAATTGCTCGAGGGTCTGGGAGGATTTTTGGGACTCTAGGATATTTCTAGGCCCAGGTTCTATGATTCTTTTCCTAGATCCATTTTGAGGGTCGAAATTTTTAATTTGGGCCTTAAAAGTACTTTTTGTAGGAACTTTATGTCCTAGGCCTAATTTGGTAGTGGCTATTGATTTTGGGTTGGGTTTAGTTAGGTTTAGCACCCACGCTAAAAGTGTTAAGGGTTACCTTACCTCCTCATTATCACTACCACTGCTGGTGCAAGTGGCATTGTATCTACGGTTTCTAGTTTATAGGAAATTACCTATGTAAGCTTCAAACACTTTTACCTTCATGTTCTGGTTGTGCGAATATTTACCTTCCTATATTATTTTTAGGGTAGTGTTCTTTATCTTTATGAATGTGACCATTTTCAAGTCATCCTTCATCATTGGTGGGTTCTTAGGTGGATTCTCCCTTGAAGAGATTCTTTATTATGGTTTGTGTAGACATTGAACTGAGGTATGACCTAGTCTTCTACAGTCCTTACATAGTAATCCTTCTTTTTCATAGACAATGGACTATCTGTACTTGCGGATCACTACTGAGCTCCTTACTAGTGTTTCTAGTAGAACCTGCATGCATATTCGAGCATATCTACCCCTTAGTGCAGTTGAAGTGCATGCATCAAATTTAAGCAACTTTCCTAATTTATTTCCCATTTTTTCTAGGATTAAGCCATCGTAGAACTTTGTTGGTAGGTTTGGTAATCGGATCCAAATTACTGTGGATTTGATTAGCGAGTTTGTCGAAACGAAATTTGGTTGCCACACTCACGCCGCTAGGAAAGATCCAACAATGAACCAAGGTCCTTCTTGGGTTGCCGTTCTTTAGGATTCCTCTTCTCGAAGCTTTACTATGAAAATCTAGACCCAGATCAATTAGGGTGATGGCTTCTTTTAATTTCCACAGGTTTGGGATTTCTTTCCTCAAATATTCATGGTTTAATTTTTCCCCACAATCTTAATTATGACTGAGAAGGAATATAGGAGTTGTTTGTCTTCGAGAGAGAGTTGAATAACTTCCTCCTTGGGGGTAGATCTGATGAGGTTAGTGTAAGATCCCGTAAAACTTCAACGATTTTATTTTTGACCCTCCTATATTTGTAATGTCTATTTTTGACTTGAATTATGTCTAGAGATATTCAAAGGATGTTTTGGAAAATTTTTGGAATTTTTGAAAGGAGTTCGGGGTTATTTTAAAACTTCGAGGCAGTATGCCTCTGCGATAGCGGCACGCCATAGAGGTTAGCCTCCACGATAAGGGCGTGGCACAAAGGCTACCCTCTATAATATTGGTGTGCCACACTCCTATATTAATTTCACCCAACTTTTGTTTTTTTACTTGGGGCGAGGGGCTTTTGGTTTTTTACCCATTGTACGACTTTTAAACATAAAATAACCCCTTTAACTTCAATTTTCAAAGATCAAAATCATTATTTTTCCTCTCTAACTCTAAACCCAAGATAGCTCAAGGTTTTTACAAGGGATTCTCAAGCTCTAGACTCTAAATTATTTTTAATTTCTTGTGTATTTCAGGCATATATCTCTTTCTCTAACTTGAATTTTACATTATGGAATTAATTGATTAGATATCCATATGTGGGTTTAAAATTGGGTTAAGGAGTTTTGATTGGTATCACCAGAATTACTTTTCTCATGTTTTAAATTGATGGTTTATGCTTTAATTTATGGTTTTTGGACTAAATGGGTGCATTGTTATGGGAATTGGAATGGGGAATATGGGTTTCCCCAAATTGATGACTTTTTATCTTGGTAATGGCATTAACCCCAACCCACTTTATAAATTTGGTTTTTCAACATGGATACTTGCATAATTCAACATATTTTTGAACTCTTTTCATTGCATTAAAGGAAAAATGGATATAAATGGATTTTTGGATGGCCTTGGTGGCCATGATTTGGATTTTAAATAGAAGTTGGGAGTCTAATGGTCACATGAATTGGTTTGTCATAATTATATGAGCTTGTAAGTATAATTGGTATGACGATATCAAATCATAAATGCCTTAATAGAAGACTCCTAGGTTAATGGTTTGGTTTATATGCATACTATTTTAATTTGGACTTAAAGAAAATTATGTAGCTCACTGTGAAAGTGTAGTCCCGTGGGGACTAACACTAGAAACCACATTTGTTAGTGTTGGTGTCTATGACTGTGTGCTTGGTTTACACATTATATTTTGGGATGGCTAGATCCTTGTTATATTTAGCCTTTCTATCATATTTGTTGATTCATATGGCTAACACGCACTGGGGTCATTTTAGTAGGGGAATCTAAACCTATATAGCCCATGGGTGTCTTTAGATAGAATGAGCTATACAGTTCAGGTTAATGGATTAAACTCTCATGTTCATGACCCTGTCCCTATCCCAACATCCCATATATATGTATATGAATGTGATGCATATCGTTTTTGACTAGTTTTTGGCATTGGCATTATTTATTACTTTTCCTGAGTTATAAGCCAATGCTTATTCCACTGACTATCCTAGGACGCTGCATCATTTCATGATATAGGGTTTGAGGTCTTCTATGTTAATCTTGTACAATATTAGGTGGTTTAATACATGTATTGAGTGGATGTGAAGTGGTGAGCCTTCATCTTTTGGAAGGCCTAAACATTTCATCTATTTTTTTATGTCTTAGTATTTCCTAGGATTTTGTTTTTGGTCATGGTCGGGGGTATGTCCTGACCTATTTGACATTTTTGGTTGTAGAGGCTCTTGTGGACAAGTGTGGGTTGGATGTTGATTTTGGTTCATATAGTTTACATTCGATTATCTATCTTTATTATTATTATTCTATTGGCTTTCGCTATGTTCTTTTATTGTGTTCTAGATATTAGGCTAAGGGTTGGTCTCTGGTTCACGGTGGGATTGAGATATCCGTCGTGACTAGGACCCAGTTTGGGTTATGAAAAGCTTGGTATCAGAGCATGGCTCAGGTTCTTTGGGTGTCCATAAATCCGTGTCGAGTAGATTCCCTTTTATGGGTGTGAAGCATGCCTCACTTATAAGGGGGAGGCTATAACACATTTAGAAATGTTTCCCTTTTTTGTGTTCTATTTCAGGCTATAGAGTCTTGTTGTTTTGAAACTTCTCTAACTCTTGGATTACTCGCATTTCAGAATATATATCCCCAAAGATCTGACATTTGTATAAACTCTACTGGAACCTCTGTCCCACCTGAGGGGAATATGGAGGGAATTCACCCTGCTTATGGAGTGCAGACCTGGTCTAGTGTCCCTTCTCCTGATTGTACTACTCTACGTGAGGTTCCACTTGGCCCTACAAGTCCTCCTTAGGCTTTCCGGGATAGTGATACTTATGATTAGCCACGTCAGGAAGATATCTCTACTGTGGAGTTTTGTTAGTTTATTCATTTGTTTATTCAGTTGGTGGAATCACAGTCTCATCAGTTTGATCATGTTGGTTCTGTTACTCATTCATTTGAGGTCACTTGAGTTGGCTAGTTTATGAGGTTGAATCCCCTAATATTTACAGTCTCTAAGGTTAAGGAGGATCCTCAAGGGTTCATTGATAAAATGGAGAAGATTTTTGGGGTGATGCATGCTACTAATTCTGAGGGTGTTAAGTTTGCTTCCTATCAATTGAAAGATGTAGCTTATCAGTGGCATGAGAAATGGGAAGTAATGAGGGGTGATGGTGATGAACTGCATTATGGGATAAGTTTTTAGGGGCCTTTTTTGATCACTTCTTTCCTCCCGAGTTAAGGAAAGCTAAGGTTGAAAAGTTTATGAATCTGAAAAAGGGTAAGATGAGCGTGAAGGAGTATGCTCTAAAATTTCAGTAGTTGTCCCGTTATGCTCTAGAGTTATTGGCTAACATGAGATCCAAAATAAGAAAGTTTTCTTTTGGTTTGTCCCATGATTTGGTATTGGTGGTTAAGGCTGCAATGTTGAACAATGATATGGACATCTCCAAGTAGGTGGTTTATATGCAACAGGTGAAGGATGAGATAAAAAAGCAGGTGAAGATAGGAGATAGACAGAACAAAAAGTTTAGATATTAAGAATAGGTTGCAGGTCAATAAAATAGTGGGAGAGATGGTAGATAATAGATTAAGAAGAAGAATTAGGGAAATTCTTATTCGACAGCTAGTGCTCCTTATCCTAAGCTTTCTGGTGATTATCATTTTCAGACTAGCACTGTTCCTAAGGCATAGAATGCCCAGTCTCAGGTTAGTGTAGCTCAATCAGCCCCACCTTATCTTCCTTGCCATTTTTGTGGGCAACTTTATCATGGATATTGTGAGAAAGGGAGAAATCAGTGCTATAATTATGGTAAGCTTGGTCATATATAGCTACCACTCTAGCTAATAAGGTCCCAGTTTCTATTTCTTACGCTCTTACTCCTAAGGGCGCCACATTTGGTACCACTACTGGCCGAAATCATCTCTATGCACCTGCTACTTGTCAGGAGTTAGAGACATCACCAGATATTATCACTTATTTATTACAACTCTTCTCTTATGATGTTTATTGTTTGCTTGATCCGGCTTCTACCCTATCTTATATGACCCCTTATGTGTCTGTATACTTTGGTTTTGGTCCTAAAAATATTTTCAACCCCTTTTCTGTATCTACTTCGGTGGGTGATTCTATTATTGCTAGAAAAATCTATAGGGGTTTATGGTATCCATCTTTCATAGAAAGACATTGGTGGATTTGATAGAGTTTGATATGGTGGATTTAATGTGATCTTGGGGATGGATTAGCTCCATTCATGCTCTACTTCTCTAGATTGTAGGACTCGAAAGGTCAGTTTTCAATTCCCCAATGAACCGGTGATCAAATGGGAGGGGATATCCTTAATGCCCAAAGAGAGGTTTATTTGCTATCTTAGAGCCTGAAAGTTGATTTCCAAAGGGTGTCTATATCATCTAGTTTGGGTTAAGGATTCTAACTCTGAAAGCCCTTCTTTGCAATTTGTCTTTGTGGTTAATGAATTTCCTGAAGTATTTCTCGATAATCATCCTGGGATTCCCCCGATAGGGAAATAAATTTTGAGATTGATCTCTACTGGCTACCTATCCTATTTTTATTCCTCTTTATAGTATGGGTCTTACTGAATTAAAGAACTTAAATGAGCAACTAAAGGATTTTCTTGATTAGGGTTTCATTCATCCTAGTGTTTCTTTATGGGATACTACTGTACTTTTATTGCAAAAGAATGATGGGTCTCTTTGGATGTGTAGAAACTCTCATCAGCTAAATAATGTGATAGTGAAAAATAAGTGCCCTCTTTCTAGGATTAATGATCTTTTTGACCAGCTTCAGGGTGCTAGGTGTTTCTCTAAGATTAATTTTCGTTCGGGCTATCATCAGTTGAAACTTTAGGAGGTTGATATTCCTTAGACTTCTTTTCGAACCTGGTATGGTCATTATGAGTTCCTAATTATCTCATTTGGGTTGACTTATGCTCTGACTGCTTTTATTGATCTTATGAATTGAGTGTTTAGGTAGTTCTAGACTTTTTTGTGATAGTATTCATTAATGGCCTCTTGGCGTACTCTAAAAGTAAGGAGTATCATACCAATTACCTTTAAGTCGTGTTGCAGACTCTTAAGGACCAAAAATTATATCAAAGTTTTCTTAGTGTGAATTTTGTCTAAGTGTTGTGTCCTTTCTTAGGCATGTTATTTCTAGTGAGGGGATCAAGGTGGATCCACAAAAAGTTAAGGTAGTTAAGAAGTGGCCTAGACCCATGATTCCAACTGATATTAGGAGCTTCTTGGGTTTTGCTGGGTATTATAGGAGGTTTGTGGAGAGTTTGTCATCTATTTCTACTCTATTGACAAGGTTGACTCATAAGAAGGTTAAGTCTGTATGGTTGATACTTATGAGGGTAGCTTTGAGAAGTTAAAGAATAAGTTCACTTCTGTGCCAGTTTTGACCCTGCTCGAGGGTACTAATAGATTTGTTGTGTATTATGATGCATCCCATGTGGGATTGGGTTGTATTTTGATGCAGCATGGTAAGGTTGTAGCCTATGCTTCCAGACAGCTTAAGTTTCATGAGAGGAATTACGTTACTCACGATCTAGAGTTAGCAACTGTGGTCTTTGCATTGAAGATTTGGTACTATTATTTGTATGGGGGGTATGTGGACATCTATTCAGATTATAAGAGCTTACAGTATATGCTTACATATAAGAAATTAAATCTCAGACAGAGGTGGTGGCTCAAGCTACTTAAAAATTATGACATGAGTTTGAACTACTATCCAGATAAAACTAATGTTATTGCCGATGCTCTTAGCAGGTTGCCTATGAGAAGCTTATCTCACTTTGATAAGGAGAAAAGAGGATTGGTAAAGGATATCCATAGGTTGTCTAACTTGGGAGTTCATCTCTTAGATTCCTAGATGGAGGAGTGATTGTTCAAGAAATAGTTAAATCATTTCTTAGTGCTGAGGTGAAGGAGAAACAGTTTTGGATCCCGTACTTATGCAGATTAAGAATGATGTGGGTCAGCAAAAGGTTATGGCTTTCGATATTAGGGGAGATGGCATCTTGAAGTACTAAGGAAGGTTGTGTGTTCATGATGTTTATGGGCTGCGGGAAAGGATTTTGACTAAGGCTCATGAGTCGAGATATATAGTTCATCTGGGTTCAACTAAAATGTATCATGACTTGAAGGAAGTCTATTAATGGAATAATATAAAGATCGATGTGGTGAACTTTGTGGCTAAGTGGTTGGTTTATCAACATGTCAAGGTTGAATATTTGAGGCATGATGGCATGTCTCAAGAGATAGAGTTGACTATGTAGAAATGGGAGATGATCAATATGGATTTCATTTTGGGTCTTCCAGGGTCTCACAATTAGTATGATTCTATTTGGGTCATTGTGGATAGAATGACTAAGTCTGCTCACTTCATGCCTATGAGGACTAACTACTCGGAAAAGGATTATGCCAAGTTGTTCATTGAGGATATAGTCAAGTTGTATGGAGCGCTTATGTCCATCATTTTAGACTAAGGTACGCAATTTTCTTCTCACTTTTGGTGCTCGTTTCAGAAAGGTTTGGGTACTCAGGTGAACCTTAGCACTGCTTTCCAACCTCAAACGGATAGACAGACGGAGCGGACTATTCAACTTTGGAGGATATGTTAAGGGCATGTGTGTTTGACTTTAAGGGTAGTTGGGTTGACCATTTGCCTCTTTTTGAGTTTGTATATAATAACTTTTACCATTCTAGCATCCAAATGGCTCCTTTCTAGGCTTTTTAGGGTAGAAAGTGTAGGTCTCCTATTGGGTGTTTTGAGGTTGGTGAGACTAGGCTGTTTGGTCCTGACTTAGTTTACCAAGCCATGGAAGTCTCCAAAAGTCTTATACAGATGTGAGGCAAAGGGAGTTGGAGTTTGAGGTTAGTGATTGGGCGTTCTTGAAGGTTTCTTTTGTGAAAAAAATTATAAGGTTTGGAAAGGAGGAGAAGCTTAGTCCCTGTTATGTTGGTCCATACCAGGTTTTAAGGAGAGTTGGTAATTTCGCTTATGAGTTAGAGTTACCCATAAGTTTGGCTTTTATTCACCTTGTTTTCTATGCGTCTATGCTGAAAAAGTGTATGGCTAACCCTTTCTTAATAGTTCCGATTAGGGATGTTGGTGCTATGGATTCTTTATCGTATGAGGAGGTATCAATTGTGATACTAGATATGCAAGTTCATAGATTGAGGAATAAGAATGTAGCTTTGGTGAAAGTACTTTGGAGAAACCAAAAGGTGGAAGAAGCTACATGAGAAGCTAAGGAAGATATGAAGGCCAAGTACCTGTTCTTGTTTCCCGTGTTGGACGAAAGTGCTTGAGATATGAATTTCGTTCCCTATAGAATTTGTCATTTGGTTCTGATGTATTCTTACTATTAGCGTTCCCTATAGAATTTGTCATTTGGTTCTGATGTATTCTTACTATTAGCGTGCTAAAAATAGTCTAACTCCTCATTCAGGGATGAATAATCCTAAGGGGGGAGGGTAATGTAAGATCCTGTAAAACTTTGACAATTTTATTTTGACCCTCCCACGCTTGTAATGTCAATTTTTTACTTGAATTATGTTTAGGGTATACAAAGGGTTTTTTGAGAAAGTTTCAAAATTTTCAAAATTTTTGGAAGGAGTTCGAGGCTATTTCGAAACTCTGACGCAGTGTACCTCCGCGATAGTGGCATGCCACGGAGGTTAGCCTTTGCGATAAGGGCATGGCACGGAGGCTACCGTCCGTGATATTGGCGTACCACGCTCCTATATTAATTTCATCCAGTTTTTATTTTTTCACTTGGGAGAGTTGGTCATGCTCCGGTCAATGGGTGTCTATTATTTGGATTTAATGTAGAGAGAGTTGATCTTTCTCTCTTTATTATAATTTACACGATACTATATAAGTTTAAATTATAACGATTTGCCTTTAAAATTATAAATTATATCTGAAGTAGATATATATCTTGTATAGGGAAATGACATACATATTTGAAAGTTAGACTTGCCAAAGTTAAATTTCAAGCATGCATGTCAATCGATTTATATAATTTTAAACCTATATATTGGAAACTGAAAGTATTTTTTTCTGAAGTTTGAACTATTCATACAAAGAATGCAGCATATCTATCAATTAGGGGCGTGCATTTGATTTTTTAATTTGGTTTTCTATTATTTGATTTTTATTTTTTGATTTGGTTATTCGATTATGTTGATAATTAATAACATATTCAAAATTATATTTGCACGCTTGAAATATATATATATATATATATATATATATATATATATATATATATATACAAGGAGAAGTATTAATATTGATTCCTACATATTCTTACTAATACTCCCTCCAGTCATTTTTACTTGTCTACTTTTCTATTTTGGGATGCCAACAATACTTGTCCAGTTTATAAAACCAATGGATAAGTTACCTATTTCTATCTATTTTGCTCTTAGCATTAAATACGATTCACAATCAAATGCATTTCCCAAAGCATTAAATCATTATATTCAAATAGTAATATTGTAAAATTACCCCTATCGTTACTGTTTCTTAAACTCTATGCAAATAGAAAAGTGGACAAGTAAAGATAGACGGAGGAAGTATATATCACAAGTAAAACCTTAAAACACAATATTTAAAAATATACTAAGAGATGTCCAACCATAAAATATAAACTAAATTATAAGTTCCAATGCAATTAACTTTGTATGAAAGTGGTAAACTCAAATATTTCAAAATTCCAAACCAAACCAAAAAAAAGCCAATCCAAATTAAATTTCAATTTGATTAGGCTTAATTTTTTAATTTAATCTGAATAATATCTATATATCTATCTCTCTCTCTTATATATATATATATATATATATATATATATATATATATATAAAAATCATCCTAGAATTTGGACCCTTGAAAATTTCCAAAGTTTGGACCTTTTTTGACTTGGTACGACTCAAGGGAGTCACTCGTTGTAATGCCCCAAAATCTGATTCCCGGGATGCCACACGGTGCACCGCACTACAAGTAGTCCTGAGCAAACCCTGGCTACTTTCTACTAAATCTGAATCTCAAAATAGGGGAAATGAAAATGAAAACATAATAAATGCGGAAATCTTATCTAAAGCATACTAATCTCACAAGTCTTAGTAAAGCAATACTGAAAATTTTGAATATGGAATCAAAAGTCTAAAACTAAATCTGGTAGTCCGACAAGCCTCTACTGACTAAATCAAAAGAGTCACTGGAACAGGACCCAGTTGACTCAAACTGTCTGAAATAAATACTGATCTTTTATTAAGAAACTAGAAATCTAACTAACCAAGTCCCCGAACTATGAGGACTCACCAGCTGTAGGGATGTAGATGAGGTACCCGAAATTCATTCACGCTGCTTAGACTAAGCACCTGAACCTACATTATGAGACAACGTAGCACATAGATGTATATGTGGATTAGTACTTTGATGATGTACTAAGTATATGGGGGTGAATGCAATAAGTAAGCAAATTCATCACAATTTTAAAATCATGCATGCCAAATGTAAATGACTCACACAGGCTTAAGTAAATCTGAAATCTGTAGATCATAAATCGTAAATAGTAAAGCATATAATGTAAATCTCGTGAGCCATTACACTTGGTTCTGAAATCTGTATTCTATTCAAATTCTTAAATCATATAGGCCAAGTGAAATCTGAAAACTTATATGGCATGGGAAAATGCTTTATCTGAAAGGAAAATACTTTCTAAAGGATTTAGGGAGGTTCTTCTAATCGATATCAATCATGTGAGTATTCATGGAGTTCAACATCTCATCTTTCTAAGGAAGAATCCTCACATTGGGGAGAGAAGTCAATACTCTTGCCAGGGAGTATAACCTACTAAGTGATCACATATCTATCATCCACGTAGAAGTAGGAATAATCTGAATCCTACATTGGCACATAGTTTTGGGGTATGAAACAGTAGTAACGTGCCCATCTCTATGCAAAATACTATCCTGATAAATCTGTATGCTCATTCTGAAGAAAATTCACTTTTAAAATAGTCTAATGGTTTATAATGAAAACCAACTGTATATCTGTAAAACTAAATCTATAATCTGAATCTTTAAAGTGGATTTCATATCTATTTTGAGACCAAAAGGTCAAATCTTTATCAATAATTTGAAAGAAATGTAGTCATAGGGTGTTTATGGCACAACAATTCTTGAAATAGTAACCTTTATTGAGGGCTTAATGACCCATATGTCAATCTTATGTTAAAACATCAAAATGATCATGCTTAATAATATAAACATGGATGACTTAACTAAAAAATCTGGAAAATTTCTGTAATATGCATGAAAATATAAACATAATCATGTGATTCAACTTCTAAATCATGGGAAATCTCATAAAATTATAAATAACAACATGGGTATAAACCCTAACTTCAATAACATGAAAAATCACATAAAATTCAGCAGATTTGAAATTTAAAATAAGTTTTGGGCACAAGGATGAAAGGATTATCCTTGTTGAAAAACCCCACCTACCTTGGATGAAGAACTAGATGAAGAAGCTTGGTTTTGAAGATACTATTCGCGTTCTTGAAGATGGATTCTTGAGTATCTTTACTTGGGAACCCTTAATCTAAAACTTTCTTGGTGTAACAATGAAGGATTTAGACTTCTTGGAGGAGAAGCTTTGGTGTTCTTAAGGTATTTCTTAAAAGAAAAGTAATGAAAATAAGCCTAATGTGCTTAGAATAGGCTTAAATCTTGTACTTGGATGGATTGGGGTGGGGAAAATGACTCATTTACCCTTAAAATACAGAATAAAACTACAAAAATTACTTGGATAGGACAGGACAGGACGCCGTGGGCTCTGGAACGCCGCTCTGGGCGAGGCGCTGTGGTCTCCATCGCGGCTCCCCCAGCACCGGAATAGGCAGGGTGCCGCGGGCTAATCTCCCTGAGCTGCTATTTTAGAGTTCCAAACAGACCCTTATGCTTGTTCAAAAATTCTAAAACTCACCAGAGAGGTACTATTGACTTCCCCGATCGCGAATCAACTTAAAAATTAACTTTCGAAGGTTGGAAAGGTCATAAATAAATTCCTCAAAGTTTGAGGGATTTAGAAAAGATTAAGTCCTAAAACTTAGCTTAAAATTTTCTAAGTCTGAGATATCTTTTGGCACGCTTTAAAGGACTTAGATGATGAGGATTTTTTGCGGGGTCTTACAATATCTCCCCCTTGGGAACATTTATCCTGGAATGAGTCTGGTGGAACTGAAATGCTGAAAACTGAAACTAAAACTGGCATGCATAACGTAAAGCATGACTAAACTGATTGCAAATGCAAGTATTATCGAATGGATGACTATGTAAAGATGAAACTTGGAATGAAAATAGATGATCTAAGGAAAATTGTTACCTTGAACTGAATCTAAATCTACAACGAAAAGATGAGGGTACTTGGTCTGCATATCCACTTTTGCTTCCAAAGTGGCTCCTTCAACGGATTGATTTTGCCAAAGGACTTTGACCAAGGGAACTTTTTTGTTCCTTAGTCTACGAATTTGACAGTCAAGGATCTCAACTGGAATCTCCTCATAAGAGAGGCTATCATGAATATTTGCGCTTTCTAAGGGTACCGCCATTGATGGATCACTAATACACTTCTTTAATAAAGACACATGGAATACAAGATATACGGACGCTAAATCTATAGGCAACTCAAGATCATATGCCACCTTCCCAACACGGCTCAAAATTTGGAAGGGACCTACATAACGGGGACTAAGTTTTCTTTTCTTTCTAAATCTCTTTACCCCCTTCTTGGGTGAAACTTTCAAATAGACTAAATCACCAACTTCAAACTTAAGATCTCTTCTCCTTACGTCCATATACGATTTCTGATGACTCTGAGCTATTTTTAACCTTTCTTGAATCAACTGTACTTTCTTCATAGCTTCTAACACCATATTTGGCCCAATCAAAGTGGCTTCACCCACTTCGAACCAACCAGCTAGCGATTAATATCTTCGCCCATAAAGAACCTCAAACGGAGCCATATTAATACTAGCATGGTAACTATTGTTGTAGGTAAAATCAACCAATGGCAAATGCTCATCCCAACTACCTTTGAAATTGAGTACACAAGACCTTAACATATCCTCCAAAGTCTAGATGGTCCTCTCTACCTGACTATCTATCTGGGGATGAAAAGTGGAACTAAGATGGACTTGGGTACCAAGACCCTTCTGAAAAGCTCTCCAAAATTGTGCGGTAAACTGAGTACCTCTATCTGAGATGTTGGACAAAGGAACTCTATGCAATCTTACTAACTCCCTAATATACAGCTTAGCATAGTCTTCAGCTGAATAGGATGTATGAACTGGTAGAAAATGGCTGACTTAGTCAATCTGTCTACTATGACCCAAATCGAATCATGCTGATGTCGCGAACGAAGTAACCCTATTATAAAATCCATGTTCACTTCTTCCTACTTCCATGTAGGAATACTGAACTCTTGCAAATTACCACTAGGCCTTTGTTGCTCTACTTTAACCTGTTGACGAGCTGCGTATTTAGCTACAAACTTTGCTACATCTCTCTTGATACCACTCCACCAGTAGATTTCTCACAAGTTGTGGTACATCTTAGTAGTACCAGGGTAATAGAGTAACGTGCACCATGCACTTTAGCTATAATCCTCTGCCTCAAATCATCTACACATGGTATACATAGTTTACTTTGATATCTCAGCACACCATCTCCCCATTGGGAGAAAACCTCCACTTTCTGATCTCTGACTGACTCCGTTAACTTAACTAAGATGGGATCCTAATCTTGCTTCTCTTTCACCTCAGAAACTAAGGAAGATTCTGCACTACTCTGCACCCAAACCTTTCCCTTGGCTGAATCAACAAATCTGACACCCAATCTAGCTAAGCGATGCACTTCCTGAACTAGCTCTTTCTTATCATTCTCTACATGAGCAACACTGCCCATAGACAATTGGCTAAGGGCTTCTGCTACTAAATTGGCCTTTCTCAGATGGTACAGCACACTCATTTCATAATCTTTCAGCAATTCTAACCACCTTCTCTGACGGAGGCTCAACTCTCTCTGAGTAAACATATACTGCAAACTTTTGTGGTCCATGAACACAACAACATGCACACCATATAGATAATGTCTCTAGATTTTCAAAGCAAACACAACGGTAGCTAATTCAAGATCATAGGTTGGGTAATTCTTCTCATGAGGCTTAAGTTGTCTAGAGGCATAGGCTATGACCTTACCTCTTTGCATCAACACATAACCCAATCCAACTCTAGAGGTATCACAATAAAAAACAAAACCATCCATACCATCTGGTAATGCTAACACTGGGGATGAAGTGAGTTGAGTCTTCAACTCTTGAAAACTCTTCTCACAGGAATTTGACCACTGGAACTTAACTTTCTTTTGGGTCAATCTAGAAATAGGAGACACTATGGATGAAAGCACCTCAAAAAAACATCTTTAATAATCAGCTAGACCCAAGAAACTCCTAATGTCTGATGGAGAGATAGGACTAGGCCAATTTCTTATGGCTTTATCTTTTGGGGATCGACTCTGATGCCATCGACGGAAACAACATGACCGAGAAAGGTTACTGATCTTAGCCAAAATTCGTACTTGCTGAACTTGGCAAATAATTTATAATCTCTAATACTTTGTAAGATAATCCTAAGATGATCTACATGGTCATCCTCACTATGAAAATACCCAAGGATATCATCTATGAATACTATGAGAAACATGTCCAGATACTGTTTGAATACTCGATTCATGAGCTCCATGAAAGCTGCTGGAGCATTTGTTAGCCCGAAGGACATAACCAGAAACTCAAAATGACCATAACGGGTTCTAAAAGTTGTCTTTGGAATATCGCATTCCCTTACTTTAAGTTGATGATATCCAGATCTAAGGTCTGTCTTTGAGAAATAACTTGCACCTAGGAGTTGATCAAACAAGTCATCAATTCTAGAAAGAGGGTATTTGTTCTTGACTATGACCTTATTTAGCTGACGATAGTCAATACACATATGCAAGGAACCATCTTTCTTTCGCACAAATAGGATGGGGGAACTCCATAGAGAAATGCTAGGTCTTATGAATCCTTTATCTAAAAGATCTTTGAGTTGCTCTTTCAACTCCTTAAGCTCTACGGGAGCCATACAATATAGAGGGATAAAAATGGTCTGAGTATCTGGAAGAAGGTCAATCCCAAATTCTATTTCTCTATCGGGAGGTACCCCTGGGAGATCTTCTAGAAAAAACTTAGGAAAATCATTAACCACTCGGATGGACTGAATTGTTGGAGTCTCAGACTTAGTGTCCTTGACTCGAAATAGATGATAAATGCAACCTTTGGAAATCAACTTTTTGGCTTTAAGATAAGATATGAAATGACTCTTGGGAGATACTGAATTTCTTGGCCACTCAAAGACTGGCTTATCTGGGAACTGAAACTTCACCACTTGGGTGCGACAATCTATGGATACATAATAAGAATGGAGCCAATCCATACCAAGAATAAGTTCAAAATCAACCATATCTAACTCTATAAAGTCTGCAAACATGATTTTATGAAGGATAGTGATAGGACACCTTTTATAAATCTATTTAGCAACAACTGACTCAAGGATCTTTTCAGAATTTATTTCAAAATTTACTGCAACTAATGGGGTCACATAAGAGAAACTTGACCCAGGGTCTAACAACACATAAACATCAAGCTGAAAGACACAAAGCATACCAGTAACAACATCTAGTAAATCTTCCTGCTCTTGGAGGGATGGTAAAGCATAAAACTAATTCTGGCACTGACCACCACTAGTATGGATGATAAGCCCTGAGAAGGAGCTGGGCGACCTAGAAAAGCTGGTGCACTATTAGCTAGAGTCTGGGGACGAACATCCCTATTTCCCAGTCTAGCACACGGGTATTTTTTAATTCTGTGACCCACCTATCCACAACCATAGCAACCTTTATGGCCCCATAAATATTCACCCATATGATTCTTACCATACTTAGCACATAGGGGATGATTGGGCCTAGCACTCATACTATTCTGATATTTGGACATAGAAGACTTACCCCACTAGTCCTGCCTATTTCTGGGTTCAGGAGCATTGGCTGAAGAAGTTGTGGTCATAGATGAACAATTCTTGAACTGTAAATAATTTCCTCCCCTAGACCTATTTTGACTATAATTAAACTGCCCTGTTCTAGCCTTCTTATTTACTCTCTTTCTTTTCTTCAACTTATTTGCCTCAATTTGCTGAGCATGCATCATCAATCTAGCAATATCTATGTCCCTAATAAGCATGGCAGTCCTACACTCCTTAACTACTAGCCCAGACACACTAGTCACAAACTTACTTATGCTTGACCTAGGGTCAGCCATCTGATCAGGGGCATATTTAGACAACTGATTGAACTTGAGGTGATACTCCTTCACTATAATTGATCCTTGCCTCAGGTTCATAAAATCTTCTATCTTAGCTTCCCTTATCTCAAGGGGGAAGAACTTGTCTAAAAATGCATCCTAAAACATCTTCCAAGTCACAGGAGCTGCATTCTCCTCTCTGTTTTTCTTTAATATCACCACCCAATCATATGCAATATCCTTCAGCCTATAGAATTCCCATTCTACATTTTTATCTTCAGAAACATGCATAATTTGGGTGATCTTCTTTACCTCATTAAGATAAAATTGTGGGTCCTCACCTGCCTTCGACCCAAAGAATTTCGGCAGGTTCATTCTCATAAAATCTTGAATTCTATTTACAGCTAAGTCTCTGTCTTTCTAAGGTGGGAATACAGCTTGACGGTTACCCTGAACATTAGCTGTCACAGTTTGGTCTAGAGCCTAGAAGGTAGCCCAAAACTCTGCATATCACACATTCTTATTCAAAGGATTAGTGGACTGAGGTGGCTGGTTGTTGTTTTTGTATGCTCGATAAGGAGGTATTTTCTTTCATGTGAAATCATGAGTTAGAAGTAGATAGATACACCAAATGCATGATAGATCATAAAGAAGAGATGATTTCCTGAAATGCTCCATAGCCTCTTGCTCATAGATGTGGCACACTTCACACTGATGATTAAGACTTTATGTAACGCGGCTTGTCTGACTCCCTGGGATTTTCTAAACCTTAGGCACTACAAGTAGTCCTGAGATAACCCTGGCTACTTTCTACTAAATCTAAATTTCAAAATAGGGGAAAATAAACATTAAAACATAATAAATATGGAAATATTATCTGAAGCATATTAATCTCACAAGCCTTAGTAAAGCAATACTAAAAAATCTGAATATGGAATCAAAAGTCTAAAACTGAATCTAGTAGTCCAGCAAGCCTCTACTGACTAAATCTAGAGAGTCATTGGGATAGGCCCCAACTGAATCAAACTGTCTGAAATAAATACTGATCTTTTATTAAGAAACTAGAAATCTAAATAACCAAGTCCCCAAACTATGAGGACTCACCCGCTACAGGGATGTAGATGAGGTACCCAAAAGTCACTCACGCTGCTTAGACTGAGCACCTGAACCTACATTATGAGATAATATAACACATAGACATATATGTGGATCAGCACTTTGATAATGTACTGAGTATATAGGGGTGAATGCAATAAGTAAGCAAACTCATCATAATTTTAAAATCATACTTGCCAAATATAAATAATTCACAAAGGCTTGAGTAAATTTGAAATCTGTAGATCATTAATCATACATAGTAAATCATGTAATGTAAATCTCATGAGCCATTACACTTGGTTTTGAAATCTGTATTATATTCAAATTCTTAAATCATATAGGCCAAGTGAAATCTGAAAACTTATTTGGCTTGGTAAAATGCTTTATCTGAAAGGAAAATACTTTCTAAAGGCTTTAAGAAGGTTCTTCTAACCGATATAAACCATGTGAGTATTCATGGAGTCCAACACCTCGTCTTTCTAAGAAAAAATTCTCACATTGGGGAGAAAAGTCATACTCTTGCTAGGGAGTATAACCTATCTAAGTGATCACATATCTATCATCCACATAGAAATGGGAACAATCTGAATCCTACATTGGCACATAGTTTTGGGGTATGAAACCGTAGTAATGTACCAATCTCGATGCAAAATACTACTCCTAATAAATTTGTATGCTCATTCAGAAGAAAATTCACTTTTAAAATAGTCTAATGGTTTATAATGAAAACCAACTGTATATCTGTAAAACTAAATTTGTAATCTGAATCTGTAAAGTGGATTTCATATCTATTTTGAGACCAAAAGATCAAATCTTTATCAATAATCTGAAAGGAATCTAGTCATAGGGTGTTTATGGCACAACAATTCTTGAAATAGTAACCTTTAATGAGGGCTTAATGACCCATATATCAATCTTATGTTAAAACATCAAAATGATCATGCTTAATAATATAAACATGGATGAATTAACTCAAAAATCTGGAAAATTTCTGCAATATGCATGAAAATATAAAGATAATCATGTAATTCAACTTCTAAATCATGGGAAATCTCATAAAATTGTAAATAACAACATGGGTATAAACCCTAACTTCAATATCATGGGAAATCACATAAAATTCAATAGATTTGAAATTTAAAATAAGTTTTAGAAACAACGATAAAAGAATTATCCTTGTTGAAAACCTCCACATACCTTGGATGAAGAACTAGATGAAGAAGCTTGGTTTGGAAGATCCTATTCGCGTTCTTGAAGATGGATTCTGGAGTATCTTTACTTGGGAACCCTCAATCTATAACTTTCGTGGAGTAGCAATGGAGGATCTAGACTTCTTGAAGAAGGAGCTTTGGAGTTCTTAGGGTATTGCTTGAGATAAAAATAATGAAAATAATCCTAATATGCTTAGAATAGGCTTAAATCTTGTATTTGGACAGATTAGGGTAGGGAAAATGACTCATTTACCCTTAAAATGCAGAATAAAACTGTAGAAATTACCCGAACCAGACTGTCCAGGGCACCGTGGGCTCTGAAACACCGCTTTGGGTGAGGCACCATGGTCTCCATCATAAGCTCCCCCCAGCACCGAACTAGGCAGGGCGCCACGGGAGAATTGCCCTGAGCTGCTATTTTAGAGCTCTAAACACGCCCTTAGGCTTGTCTGAAAATTCCGAAACTCACCCGAGATGTACTATTGACTTCCCCTATTGTGAATCAACTTGAAAATTAACTTTTGAAGGTTGTTAAGGTTGTAAATAAATTTCTAATAGTTTGAGAACTTTAGAAAATACCAAGTCCTAACACTTGGCTGAAAATTTTCTAAGTCTGAGACCTCTTTTGGAATGGTTTAAAGGGCTTAGAAGATGAGGATTTTTTGTGGGGTTTTACACTCGTACCCTTGGTTACGATTTTTAGGGTTCCTAGGTGGTCCAATCGTATCCTAGGCAGTAAAGATGCCCAAGGTACAACTCATATAGGTAAAAGTCGTATGGGAACTTATGAGTGGTACAGGACAAGTCTTATAGTGCATGTTTGAGTTGTCTAGTGTAATCTGTCTACCATACGGTTGGTGGATATGATTGAGGTTACCACTCTTACCATTAGGTATGTATTAATGAGGGTAAGTCGTATAGAAACCAATAGGTAAGGTCTTGGAAAGGTTGGATATGAGTTGGGGTACGAGTTGGGGTGTCTCTAGTACCCTTGGATACGAATGGTAAGGTGATTCATACCTTTTTATAATTTTTTAAGTTTGAATATTTACTACTTCTATACCCTTGATCTATCATGTTATATAACCCTATATGGCCTTCCATAACACTTATAAAAGGATTATAACACTTCAAATATCCTCTAAAACACTCTCTTGGAAGATTGGAGGCTAGGGTTTTCATGTGTTTTCAAAGGAACTCAAGAGTCATGTTTCTCTTTGAAATCTTCTTGAATAAGTCATGTAATCCTTCTCTCATTGTTATTTGAAAATAAAGGCATTTTTATTCTGTTTTAAATATTGTTTTATGAATCTATAATTATGGATTTCAAAATATTATTGAGGGTTTTGATGCATATGGGTTGGTATTGGTTTAAACTATGTTTTTACATATTTTTGGTAATGGTTTGCTTATGTGGTTGGTGGTTGGTGGTTATGGTTTAATAAATGGGTCTTGAGTAACCCTAATTATGGTGATTTACACGTTAATTTTGGTCTTGGTAAAGGTAGGCCCTCAATATGTTCGATAAAATGCCTCAAAGAATGTTTTCACTCTATTATTAAAATTTCATTGGAACTTTTGCATGGTTTGGTTTGGTAACAGAACTCTAAATGGTTTTGGATGGTTTTGCATGGTTTATTATGGTTTAAATGATATAACTGCTTTAAATGTTTGGCATGGTCTTAAATGGTTTGGAATAGTTTAAAAGGTAAAGGTTTTGGTGGTCATGGTTGGTCTATTTTGCAAACCTTATGGGATACATGGAAGTCCCCCAAGTGAATAAATTAATGGAATTGGTTTTAATAATTGGTCATGGATAAATTGGCTATGCTTGTGGAGAACTTGGAAGTCTCCCAAGAGGTTTAATATGGTAATTGGAAGGGCACTTGAAAGTCCCCTTAACCTAAATGGTTTGGCTATGGACAATGCTTGCAAGTATGGGTGGTATGACGATACTACAAATAAATGGCCTTAGTTAATAAAGTGATAAATGGATTGTTTGGACATTGGTTTTAATTTATGCATTAAAGGCTGGTTATGTAGATAAGCCCTGGAAGGTGGAGGTTTTGGGGGGGACAAAAATTGGAAACTCATATTTACTGATATCAGGGGTCTTTGATGACTATGTACAAGTTTCACATTTTATACTGGAGGGACGCACTGGAACCCTTTCAGCAAGGGGAGCTGAACCCATACGGTGGTTTAAATGAAAAAGTTAGACAGCCCAGGTAATGGTTTTAAGTGCATACTAAACCCAGTTCCCTTTCCCGGCACTTATATAGATATGTATGGTTGTGTGCATTATGGATAATTTTACTTGGTTTTATAAATGGTATTATTTTATCCCTATCCTAAGTGTATGCTATTATTCACCCACTAACCTATCTACTGGCGACTGTATACCCATATTATGAAGGAATCGACCATTTCACTTCTCTTTCTTAGTGATTGAATATGGGTACAGTCGATGTTGGATTGAAGTGGTGAGCTATCCTAGTGAGAAATAGGAGTCAGACCTATTTGGTATGTAATTGTTTGTACTTTTGGTATAAATAAAATTTATTTATTTACCAAAAAAGAAGTGGTAGATTTTGATGTCATTCAGGAATGGATTGGTTGAACTCATGCTATTCATAATTAGATTATTTAACCCGTAAGAAGGTTTTATTTAGGCTCCTTGGTGAGTCGGTTATGGAATAAAAGGGTGGTTTTATTCCCTAGTTATTAATGGAAGAGTTATATCATATCTTAGAGCTCAAAGATTGGTATCCAAAGGGGTGTCTTTATTATTTGGTCCAGGTTAAAAGTTCTAACTCGGAAGATCTTTCTTTGCATTTGGTTTCAGTGTTGCGTGAATTTCCTTGGGTCCCTTTTTATGACCCTCATGGTATCTTTTGGGAAGGTTGGTTTGGGATCGGTCTTGTTTCAGACACTTGTCCAAATTTATATTCCTTCTTTATAAAAATGGTTCTGGTGGAGTTGAGGGAGTTTAAGGAGAGATTCAGGGATCTCTTAGATGAAGGTTCCATTGGTTCTAGTATTTCTCTATGGAATGTTTTCACTCTCGCATGCACAAGGTAATGATTCCTTGAGAATGGATAGGACGTCAGTGGGTGACTAAGGAATTGGGAGTGTCCTTTTTGTGGGGTGGACCATGCTTATGTATATTCTATGAGGGTACTTTGCTAGTAGTGCATGGTGGTTGGTAGATCCTAGGATTGAATCTAGATGCTTGATCTTGGTAAAGGTAGTATGTTAGCTCGGGATAGCAATACAGAATTGTGGAGGTAAATTGGTAGGTTGGATGAGGTTGATGACTTGAGAAATACAATAGTAGAAAAGTTGTGCCATATAGGCCGGGAGTTTAGGTAGAACTTGGAGATTTGAAGGAGGTTCTAGTTATTGGGTAGGTTTGATCATAGAGCTTGCATGTATTTTGTCCCTATACTTGTACTTTATTATTGGCATGAAATTAATTTCTAAATTCAGGGTTTTGAAAATGGGTTTTGGCATAATTGAGGATTTTAACATGATTACTCATTTAAGTTGATTTTCATGGATTATGATGCCTTATTCATGCTTTATTAGTGTTTATGAACATCATGGGATGCATTGGAATGGTAAATGAAATTCAGGGTACTATGGATTCCCCAAATTACTTGGTTTTAGTTTTGGAAACTAAATGTCCTCAAATTGTTTGTAAAATTGCCATTTAATATAATTTTGTCATATAGTTTGACTATTCTTAAATCTTTTTGTTGTATAAATGCTTAAGGGAACATGAATTGGTTTTGATTGGATTCAAATGATTTTGAAAAGGCCATAGTGGCCATGGTTAAATTTTGAATAGTTTTGTTATAATTGGAAAATTTTGAGTCAATTTGGTCTAATGGTTTTAGCATATCTTTGCTAGAACCTAGGTAGCCTTTGGGTGGATGAGATTTGGGTATGGGAAAACTAAGTGTCACTAGTGTACATCCGTGGTGATACCCATTAGGGTGGAGTGTTGTGCTTGTAGATATAGCGGTTTACTTTAAGGAAAGGTCAAGTTGCATATTCTAGAGATCCTCTTCTATATCGATTAAAAGAGTACTCTACTAATGTTGCATGTATTTTCATAGCGCTTGTGCTTAAGGGTTGCATTTTATTTTTGCCTTGTTCCCTAGATATGAATCTTGACTCTACATTACACTACTCATGGTATAGGTGGTTGTTTTTCTTTTGGTGTCTATTTCAAAGGACTCCTTTTTATGGTACGGTTTGATCAGGATGGTTCTTTAGTAGAGTCTAAGTGATTTCTATGAAGTACTTTATGCCTTTGGTGTCATGTCTTGGTTTGGGAAGTATTTGTCTTGACTTAGGTTGCATGAATAATTCTTATACCTAAGTTCCTTAATGATGCTTCTTATGATTAGGATGGTAGTAGTTTGGAAAGCATAGTGGTGTTTCATAATGGGAAATTTAGAAGTCCCTAAGTGAGGGAGAGTCTCGAATGACTACAAGAGTTATGGTTTCGGAAGAGAAGGTAAGGTTGTTGTCATGGGAAAAGGTTAGGAAAGAAATAGGTGGTGAAAACCTTAGTGGATTTATAGAGGGTGCTAGATCTTTTGATGGGTAGATCATACCGCGGGTATATGAGTGGTAGGCTTGAATATTGTGGTTGGTAGATATACTAATAACTGTGTTGGGTACTTGAGAGGTTTGATAAGGCATGGTTTTATGAATTGTTTTCATGGCATAGTAGTTGTATTAGTTTTGGGTGTTCAACTATAGGTTGGTGGTTTGTTGTGATGGTTGGATATGGTTTGTCTATTTCCCTTACTTATGGTTTCCATATTATAACAATGATAGAAGCGGAGTAGCATTTCAAGATAGATGTAAGAAATAGAGCTCGGTGGCTTAAGTTAACTCCTCTTTTCTTTGAATAGGCTTTAACATGGAAGTGGTGGAGTATAGTTAGACTCAAGCTCTTGTAGTGAGGTGTCTCGATAAAATTCTAAGATGGAGTGGATTTGATCTTTAGCATAAGTTCCATTCATTTGGTATCCTGTGTGTTTGTTTTGGGGTAAGGAATGGTTGGTTCCTTTGGGTGGTATATCTCAAATTCCTTGTTCCTTAAAGAAGATCTTGGATTGGTAAGTTCGATGGTTGTGAACAATAGGTGCGACTTCGATAGAGGTTCCAAGGTGGACTAAAAGTCGGAGAAAGCCAATTAGGATGCGGAAGTGGACATGAAGTCTAAGGATCCACGTTGGTTATTTTTTTTTGGAAATTCATGCGTATGGTGTGTGTTCTTCGAACACATCTTTGTTTTTTAACTTGGTTAAAGGTGAGTAATGGTTCCTCTTTAATCTATGTTTCCTAACTTAGTTAGAGGTCGGAATGAAGGTGTTGGGGTGTAAATCGTGCTTGGGGTATGTGGTATTATTCTCATCTTGATTTGCGTCCTTGACCTCTATTTTAGTTGGGGGACAATTTGATGTTTGTTAATGTGTTACCTCATTCTTATACTTACCCTTACCCACCATTCGAGGACAAATGTTCCTAGTGGGGGAGACTGAAATATCCTAGGATTTGGAACCTTGAAAATTTCCAAAGTTTGGACCCTTTTTGACTTGGTACAACTCAAGGGACTCACTTGTACCTAGGTGGTCCAATCATACCCTAGGCAGTAAGGATGGGTTAGCTACTGCCCAAGGTATGAGTCATATAGGTAAGAGTCGTATGAGAGCTTACGGGTGGTATAGGACAAGTTGACTGGTGCATATTTGAGTTGTCTAGTGTAATCTGTCCACTATAAGGTTGGTGGATATGATTGAGGTTACCACTTGTACCCTCAGATATGAGTTAGAGAGGGTAAGTCATATAGAAACCAGTAGGTAAGGTATTGGCAAGGTTGGATACGAGTGAAGGTATGAGTTGGGGTGTCACTCATACCCTTGGATACGAATGGTAAGGTGAGTTCTACCCCTGGACGTGAATTATTTTAATTTTTTTAAGTCAAGGGTAGTTTGGACATTTCCTACTTCTAAAACCTTGAGATATCACTCTATATAACCCTATATGGCCTTCCATTACACTTATAAAAGAATCATAACACTTCAAATATCCTCTAAAACACTCTCTTGGAAGATTGGAGGGTAGGGTTTCTCATGTGTTCTTCAAAGGGGCTCAAGAGTCATGTTTATCTTCGGAATCTTCTTGTATAAGGCATGTATTCCTTCCCTCATTTTTATTTCCAAATAAAGGCATGTGTATTGTGTTTTAAATGTTGGTTTATGAATCTATAATTATGGATTTTGAAATATTGTTGAGGGTTTTGATGCATATGGTTTGGTATTGTTTTAAACTATGTTTTTACATATTTTTGGTAATGGTTTGCATATGTTGTTGGTTGTTGGTTATGGTTTAACTATTGGGTCTTGAGTAACCCTAATTATGGTGATTTACACGTTGGTGTTGGTCTTGGTAAAGGTATGCCCTTAACATGTT
Source organism: Capsicum annuum (assembly GCF_002878395.1). Lineage (NCBI taxonomy): Eukaryota > Viridiplantae > Streptophyta > Magnoliopsida > Solanales > Solanaceae > Capsicum > Capsicum annuum. The sequence continues at coordinate 175,194,238 of NC_061117.1, read as the reverse complement.
TGATAAAATGCCTCAAAGAACGTTTTCACTCTATTGTTGAACTTTTATTGGAACTCTTGCATGGTTTGGTTTTGTAACAGAACTCTAAATGATTTTGATGGTTTTACATGTTTTAAATGGTTTAAATGATTTAAATGCCTTAAATGTATTGCATGGTCTTAAATGGTTTGGAATGGTTTAAAAAGGTAAAGGTTTTGGTGGTCATGGTTGGTCTATTTTGAAAACCTTGCGGGATACATGGAAGTCCCCTAAGTGAATGCATTAATAGAATTGGTTTGAATAATTGGTTATGGATAAATTGGTTATGCTTGTAGAGAACATGGAAGTCTCCCAAGAGGTTTAATATGGTAATTGGAAGGGCACTTGAAAGTCCCCTTAACCTAAATAATTTGGCTATGGATAATGCTTGCAAGTATGGGTGGTATGATGATACCACTAATAAATGGCCTTGGTTGATAAAATGATAAATGGATTGTTTGGAAATTGGTTTTAATTTGTGCATTAAAGGCGAGATATGTAGATAAGCCGTGGAAGGTGGAGGTTTCGGGGGGGGAACCCAAACTGAAAACTCATATTTGTTGATATCAAGGGTCTTCGATGACCACGTACGAGTGTCACGTTTTATATTGGTGGGATGTACTATTCATCCCATGGGATATTTCCTGGTAGTGCGGCTAGACGCATTGGGACCCTTTCAGCAGGGGGAGCTGAACCTCTATGGCCCATGGGTGCAGCTTAAACGACAAAATTGCACAGCCCAGGTAATGATTTTAAGTGCATGCTAAACCCAGTTCCCTTCCCCGGCACTTATATATATATATATATGTTTGGTTGTGTGCATTATGGATGGTTTTATTTGGTTTTGTAAATGGCGTTATTTTATCCCTATCCTGCGTGCATGCAAGTATTCGCCCACTAACCCATCTACTGGTGGCTGTATCCATGCTATGTAGGAACAGACCATTCTATTCCTCTTTCTTAGTGATCGAATTTGGGTACAGTCGATGTTGGATTGAAGTGGTGAGCTTCCATAGTTCAAAAGACATCTATTTCATGTCATGGTTTACTTTACATATTTCTTGTCCTTCATAAACTTTGGTCTATGGTTATGGTCGGGGGCATGTCCGGACTAGGTACTCTTTGGTTGGTCTAGACGCTTTGTATAAAAAACTGTGGAATTGGGTATGGTATGTAATGTTTTTGTTATAAATATATATATTGGTTTATTATCATGGTATTATTTTATGGCTTCCACATTAGTAGGTTGGTTACTAGGTGGTTGGACTTGATTGGGTTGGTCTCGGATATTGACTTATCCCAGAGCCTCCACATGGTTGTACATGCTATCTTGGTATATGTTCGGGCTTCAGCCGACTCAAGGTATGCGTTTGGTCATTGGAGTTTGGTAACGGGGGTGGTTCCCGATGCTTGTTGGGCTTGGGATTTCCCATTACATCTAGGCCTTGGTTCAGGCTGTGACAATTTTCTAAGTTTGAATAATTCAAACGTATATAATTGTAGCTAGTGAAAAATATAAGAATGATGGAGGTGTGAATTTCATCAGAAGTATATGGAAAATGTGTGAAAATTTATTATCCTCTCCTGTCCATCAGTATTTGTCCATTATACTAAAATTAGATGTCCAATAATACTTGCCAACTTGAAAAATCAATGGATAATTTACTCTTTTCTACCATTTTACCCTTGTTATTAAATACTATTCATCACTCAATGCATTTTTCAAGACATTAAATTTATTGTATTTAAAAGATAATATAGAAAACATACTTTTGTTAGTTGTTATTTTTTTATCTTATGTGTAAATATAGTGGACAAATATTGTTGGACTAAGACAGTAGGACTTGGTGGGTTGTTATTGTTAACATTCATGTGGAATGGGAGTAAAGACATCATTCTACAATGATAATTGAATTTTGACATGGATCACTTAAACAACAACAACAACAACAAACCCAGTGTATTCCCACATAGTAGGGTCTGGGGAGGGTAAGATGTACGCAGTCCATACCACTATCTCCGAAGAAGTAGTAAGGCTGTTTCCGATAGATCCCCAGCTCAAGACAAAGAAAAACAAACAACAACAACAACAACATACCCAGTGTATTCCCACATAATGTTCTAGCTTTCCAAGGCCCTATAGAGAGTAATAATGTATAAACCTTCGAAGAAAACCTATGGAATGTACTTTTAGACAAAAACAAAACATATTTTAAACATAATGAGATTGCAACGTCTTCACCTAGAATGAAATATAGAATAATTATGGTGTGATCCAATAATTGTTCATCATGCTTGTTGCTTGATTCGACTTTGGATGATTCTCTGATGTTTGTTGGGATAATGCTCAGGAAAAACTCATCTTTTCAAGGTGTGATCGTAGTTTTTGGTCATTGTTATAGCCATGAATTTTTTACTTTATAGGAACCTCTTCCCACAGTCTTCAGAATGAGGTCATTATTTCCTCCAACCATCATGGGATTAGTCACCTGATGTTCTTCATATTTCTCTTTCTCTAGTTTATTCATTGGCTACATAGGACAGCCCATTAGTGGCTCCAACTTCCATTGGAGGGATCATTTGATGCACTTGAATCCTATTTTTATATATTTTAACTCTCAAGACCTGTTTTACCTACAAACACCACCTAAAACATATAAAACCCATATAAATATGCCATAGACTATCGTAGTTTACAATATATGTTCACTCAAAGTATTGTGGTGTATATATAATCTTCATAGTAGGGTTTAGGTGTTGTGTTGATGCTGGATAGGAATGTGATTTCAATGCTTCAAGGTAATTGAAGCCTCATGAGAAGAATTACTCTACTTATGACTTAGAGTTTGCAGCAACGGCTTTTACACTTAAGATATGGAGACACTACCTTTATGGTGTTAAATGTGACATGTTCATAGACCATCATAGTTTACAATATATATTCACTCAAAAGGACTTGAATTTGAGATAAAGATAGTGGATGAAGTACTAAGGATTATTAAATGACCATCCAATATCATCTAGGAAAGGTCAGTCTGGTGGTAGATGCATTGAGCTGAAAATAAATAAGTATGGCATAGTTTGGTTTATTTGAGAGTGGCAATAGGACCTTTGGATAGAGAGATCAAAACTCTAGCAATACAGTTTATGCAATATAAAGTGTTTGAAAGAGTTGAAGTGTTGTATAATATCAGAGGGAAAGTCAATATTCCTTGATGGAATCAAGACTATGAAATTTGAGAATGCAAATTTGAACAAGATTTGGAATAAAGTGGTGAATGTTGAAGCTCAATACATGCCACACTTAATGCATATGGTGTGTTGAGGGTGAGAGGGCCCATCTGTGTGCCTCATATTGATGATGTGATTTCGATCTTACTTGCAGAAGCTCACGGTTTCTGGTGCTCTATACATCCTGGTGCAACCAAGATGTATTATGACTTGAGGCAACTTTATATGTGGACCCAAATAAAGAGAGATATATGTATATGGCCAATTGTCATAACTAGAAGCAGGTGAAGTATGAATAAAAGGCTTGCAGGATTGCTTCTGAGGATTTCTATTCTCAAGTAGAAGTGGGAAGGGTTTGCTATGAATTTTGTAGGGGATCTTCCTAAGACCTTAGAACAACATGACTCGATTTGGGTCATAGTGGACAGGTTAACAAATACCAATCATATTATTCTGGTTAAGGTGAAGTACAACTTGGAGTAGCTAGCTAAAATTTATGTTAAGAAAGTTTTGAGATTACATGGGGTGCTAGTATCCATCAAATAGAGGTTCGCAACTTACCTCTAAATTTTGACACAAGTTGCTTAAGGAATTGCACAAAAAACTTGATCTTAGCACTGCATTTCATCCTCGGACCGATGGGCAGTCTGAGAGCACCATTTAGGTACTTGAGGATATGCTATGAGCATGTGTGGCTGATTTTTGGGGTCACTAGAATATCTTTCTACCATTATGTGAGTTCTCATTCAACAACAATTACCACTCTAGTATCGGCATATCCCTATTAATATCTTTATGAAGTAAGGTATAGATTAATTATAGGTTGGTTTAAGATTGGTGATGTGAAGGTTTTGGGCATAAATTTAGTGAAGAAATCTCAAGAGAAATTGAGGTTCATTCAGGATAAGTTGTTGGCAGGACAAAGTAGATAAGATATATGTACTTCAAATCGGGTGAGCATGTGTTGTTAAAGGTGTCCCCATGAAGGGATTTATGCAATTTGATAAGAAGGTTAAGATTATCCCCAGGTACATCGTTCTGTTTGAGGTTATTGATGATGTGGATCCGGCAGCTTATAGGCTGGCATTACCTCCAAGCCTGTCAGGAGTCCATCCATTTTTTTATGTGTCCATGCTTAAGAAATACCATATGGATGGTAACTACATAATTAAGTGAAACTCAGTTTTTCTTGATAAGAATCTTTTTATGAGGAGGAAGTGATAGCGGTTCTTGATCGAGATGTTTGGAAGGTGAGGACTAACGAGATTAGATCAGTGAAATTTTATAGAAGCTATCATATTTAGGAGGCCACTTGGAAGACTAAGAAGGATATTGATGGCAAGTACCCTCACTTGTTTGAGGATTTAGCTACTTTTTTGCTTTATTTTCCTCATTTTTCTTAATTTATCATTCAGGAACGAGTGGTGGGTAAACTATTATCTATTGTAATGACCCTTTCATCATGATGGATTGTTATGGTAAAGTCTAGCATACCAAAATTTAAGTTAAGATTCTGCCAAGATTTAGTGTTAGAAATTTCAAGCTAGGTTACTCTTGGATAAAATTCAAATATAGTATGATCTAGATAAATATGGTAATAGATAGATTGGTGTTTATATGACTTGAGACTATATTATGATAGATAAGAAGCTGTAGAGTGCGTAAAAATTTTTCGAAGCCAATTAGGTTAGTAGAACTCCAAATATAGAGTATGGCGTAAAGAGGTTAGTTCGGAATGTCAAAATATGGAAGTATTATGCAAAATTAGAAAAGTTTAGGACCTTTAGATTTTTTGCCTCTCCTATGCTGCTATAGCAGATGGCAAACTAGTAATACGGGCCCGTTTTGGCGAGAATATTTCTACTATAGTGGGAGTTAGCCTCAGTCAATCCCGCCATAACAGGTAGATCTCGCTATAACGATGCCTCTATAGTCACGATGTAAAATACAATTTTTAAAATTAAAATACTATTTTTATTCCACTTCTGTTCTAGGACAAAAAAGAATGATTTAGGGTGAAAATACTCGCTTTCAACCCAAAATCCTTCATTAAGGTAAGTTAATCCAACTTTTTATCTAGTTTTTTTATGATTAATCGTTAGAATTACTAGGTTTTGATTGGAGAGGAGGATTTATCTTGATCTAGGATGATTTTTAGGGTAACTTAGTGAAAACAAGGTGTAATCCTTTGGTTTTGGTCAAGAATGGATAATCTATGATTGCATGCTTAGAATTATTCTTATAAACATAAATTTGGTAGAATTAAGATGGAACGAAGGTAGAAAAACTCAAGAATAAGGGAATGATCATAGTTTTGGCCTTGATGTTTGTTCACAATAATTTTTTGTAGTGTTGAAAATTAACTGCAAGCAAAAATAAATAATTTTTTTTAATTAAATGAATCTTGTGAGTACAATTCTATTGCTCTTTTGATTCTTCTCTCTTAAGATTTTCAGTGATTCGAGGGCCTTCTATAGTGTTTTTCTCATATATAGGATGATTCATACCTTCTTGAGATGTCTTTAAGCTCCAAGGTCGTCTGTAACACTTCTTCATTTTAGGTTGATCTCAGAGAAGAACTCTATTGACTACTCCATTGAAAAGTTGTGTAGTTGATGTTATGGCTTGCTCCAATGCTTGTAGAATGACCTCAAACAATTATGTAACTCTCTAATTTATAGTTGTAGAAGGTAGACAGTCCAAGTGTAAATAAGCTCTTCTACCTCGTTCTTATTGGTCATCAAGTTATCAAGATTATTAGAAATATTGTGTGATAAGGTTTCTTGTGATTGGACAAAAATATGTCATTTGAGACACTTGGTGATGTTTCATTGGCTGTTAAACTTGACATGGCTTGCCACGTTATTTGAATATGTAGCCTTGTCTTAAGGTCTTTAATTTGATTGGGATGCCACGTCACTTGACACGTGGCATGAGTTTGGGCTTCAAGGTAGATCTTGAATTGAATTTAATGGACTTATTAACTTTGTAAAGCCCAACCTAATTTAAACCTAAGCAAATATGGATTCAATCCAAATTTTGTATGAATTAGATCCAATAAAATTTTATGTCTACAGCTTCTACCCTACTTTAAATCTTTTCGGGGTGTAGATTTATTGAAATGAGATGTGGTTTGAAGTATTCGTGGAGCTTTTTTTATGTGTGTGTAATTTAATCCTAGCAAAATATTCAAATTTGATGAGAAGAAAATATAGTCGAACTCTTCAAGTGTGTCTTAAATTCCTTATTGATGTGCTAAAGCCAGCCAATTATACACACCAAAGACTCTTTTTTTTAAAAGACCTGAGTATTTTCCAACACTTGACTCCTCAAAGTTATGATTATCTGGGTAGAATAACATGACTCCCTTGATTAGGAGTTCAAATTTTATTTAAAACTAAATATATCAAAACTATGTAGGATTCAAGCAATACTGTTATATCGAATTTCAATAGGAGTGGGGGTATGTTACGACTTGAGACTACCCTTTAGTCCTAACACAGTGATTAAGGCCACATGTGACCCCAAGCCAACCCATGATCTGACACAAGTTGTAAATACTAAAAGAAGATAACAAAATAGTGTGTGAAAGTGTTTTAAAGTCTAATATCTAAATAATAAAAACAATGTTAAGTTTACTGAAAATCATTACTGAAAAACCATACTAACTCTCTGACTGTCTGAAAGACTCTAAACATGATGAGTTATTGGGACAAGTCTCTAACTAACTCTGAATACCAAAATAACATAAAATAAAGTACCTAAAAGCCTAATAATTAATATGACTAGTCCTCGACTTATGAGGACTCACCAATATTGCTGTTGACTGATACGAGAATGAACTATGTGTGATTTGGAAACTATGCGTCCGAACCTATACTATAAAATCAATATAGCACAAAAAAGTATGTGGTTAGTACTTTGAATGTACTAGTATGCAAGATAGGAACTAACTGATATGCATATAGGTACTAAGCATGAATACATGAACATGTAAAACGAATGCAAGACCAAGCATAACAAGTACTGAAATGATCTGAATAACTGATAACTAATATAAATGGATACTTGGTCATGAAAACCTGAACTGATACAATTTGAATGCTGAATTGAAACTGTGGGAGCTAACATTTAACTGACATACCGCAACTGAGCTAATCAGGGTCCAACCTGTAATTCCAGTTGGAAGGGTATCAGTACCTTACCAAGGATACTAACATTTGTTGTATGGATATACTACTGATGTCCCAAAGGACGAAGGTGTCACCCTATTCAAGCAGGTACCCCAAAGAGAGTATCAACCCTATACTAGCAAGAAGACCTCTCATATTCTAAGCTAGCTACGTAGTTTTGGAACTTAAGGACTGCTGCTAAATGTCTCACCCTAAACTTGTAAGTAAGCCTTCATCCCTAGGTTTGGTCGGTGCTAAGTTCTACTTACAATTGAACTGACACTGATATTGATAAAATTTCAACATGATTCACAATTGATAAATGCTAACATGATAATAATCTAAATGTAATGATACAAACAGAATCTAAATGACTTGCAATCTGATATCTAAGTATGTATGACTATTTATGTATCGAGTGTTCATAACCCACAAATACTGGGATACGTATTAGATGTGATAATATCAAGATAAGGACATGATAAGGAAATTTCATGACTCAACTCAAAAATTCTATAATTTTACCAATATAGAGGGATATCATGGTTAGGGTACTGAGGAATGTTTAAATTCATGAGGAAACACACTTTCATGGTGAAACTTGAGAATTCAACTAAAGAATTATGAAATTCATAATTTTCATGGAACCCTAAATAAAAAGGAAATTAATCTTAAAATTGGAGAACTTTGGAACTCAATGGGTGAAAAGGGCCTATTAATGAATATCCCATATACCTGAATGTAGAAGATTGAAGAAATCTTCTTGAGAATTGGACTTGCTTGATGAACCCTAGTTGCTTCTTGGGAGAACAGAAAACCACTTTTTTTTTGTTTCTCTGAGTAAAATTATAACTAATCACATAATTGGGGATTTTGGGGCTTTTATACTACCCTTTGGGAAGCCTATACAATGTAGGTTAGGCTTTTAAAGAAGTGTGAAAAAAGCCCTTAAAAATCATGCAGAAAACTAGGTTTCCCATCATTATGACTCATTCTATGACTGGTTATGAGTCGTAGTCTAAGTCATGGGCTGGGACTCTAAGTTTGGGGCCTTCACTGTCTTTACTACGACTAATCAGCCTACCAATTATTGGGATTGACTATGAGTCGTGAGGTGGAGTCCTAGTCTAAAGCTTGACTTATGGATCATTCACTGGTTAGGCTATGAGTTCACATAACGAGTCATGATATCTGACTATAAGTCATATGCTGGACTCGGAACCACTAGAGTGGATTTATGGTAGAACACTGTTCTGACTACGAGTCCCTCTGAAGGACTCGTAGCCACTATTTACAGGTCATAAAAAGGAGTCGTATTCATTGAACTACAGCTGAGCACTTTACTAGAGTGACTACGACTCACTCGTGATGACTCTTAATAAGTGATAATGACTCGTTACCTTGAGTCATAATCACGAAAGTGTAATGTCAGGTCTTTAGGAAATTTTCCATAAATTTTTTCCATGACATCGTATTAATATAAGACTTGAAGCATTGGAAAGCTAACTTGGAGGTCTATCTTTTGAGGGGTCTAGGGCTTGAAAATATGGGGCATTACAATATCTCCCCTTGGGATGATTCGTCCTTGAATGAAACTGTCTGAGATGGAAAACTAGGAAGACTGAGATCATGCACTGAATACTTATAAGCTGAATCATGACTAAATATCTGAATCTGAGACACGATGCATGGATTGAACTGAATTCATGAATGCATGCTATGATTTGAGGATTGTTAGATAACTGAGATAGAAAATGAGAGATTTAATTAATTAAGAAAACCATTACCTCAACCTGAATCTAAGTTCATAGAGAAGAGATAGGGATACTTGCTCGCATATCCGCTTTGGCTTCCCAAGTAGCTCACTCAGCGGATTGATTTCTTTATAAGACCTTAACTAAGGTAGCTTTTTTATTCCTCAACCTACGAATCTGACAGTCAAGGATCTCAACTGGGACTTCTCCATAGGAGAGGCTATCTTCCATTCCCACACTCTCGAGAGGAACTACTGAAGCTGGATCACCAATGAATTTCTTTAGCAAAGAGATATGAAACACCGAATGCACTGATGCTAACCCTACAGGCAATTCTAACTCATAGGCTACCTTCCCAAAATGGTTCAAAATCCTATATGGGCCAACATAGTGGGGACTAAGCTTCCCATTCTTACCGAATCTTTACCCCTATCTTGGGTGAAATTTTTAGATACACAAAGTCACCAATATCAAATTAAAGTTCCCTCCTCCTCACATCTGTATAGGATTTTTGACGACTTTGGTCCATTTCAGCCTTTCTCGAATCAACTAAACTTTTTCCACTACCTCATACACTGAATTTGGACCTATCAATGTAGCCTCACCTACCACAAACTAACCAATAGGAAATCTACATCTCCTACCATAAAGGGCCTCAAATGAAGCCATCTTAATACTAGAGTGATAGCTGTTGTTGAAAGAAAATCCAATCAAAGGTAAGTTATCATCCTAAATACCTTTGAAATTGATAACACAAGCCCTTAACATGTTCTCTAAGGTATGAATGGTCCTCTCTACCTGACCATCTGTACGAGGGTGAAAAGTTGTACTGAGATAAACTTAGGTACCAAGACCCTTCTGAAAAGCCTTCCAAAAATGAGAGGTAAATTGAGTACCTTTAGATGAAATGATGGTCAATGGGACTCCATGTAATTTTACTACCTCCCTAAGATAGAGTCTAGCATAATCCTTAGCTGAATATAAAATATGGACTAGTAAGAAATGAGCTTACTTGTTTATTTTGTCCATAATAACCCAAATAATATCCCTTTGTATCAATACACACCCTAGACCTCTAGAAGCATCACAGTAAGCTATGGACCCATTAAGGAAAAAAAAACTACTGTCAACTCAAGGTCATGAGTCAGGTAGTTCTTCTCATGTGGTTTGAGATGTGTAGAAGCATAGGTATAACCTTATCCCTTTGTATCAATACACACCCTAGACCTCTAGAAGCATCACAGTAAGATATGGACCCATCTGAACCCTCTGGTAGAGTCAAAACTGGAGTAGAAGTGAGTTGAGTCTTCAACTCCTAAAAACTCTTCTTGCACGAGTCTGACCACTGAAACTTGACCTTGTTTTGAGTCAGTCTGGACATAGGATAAAAAATAGAGGAAAATCCTATAATAAATCAACTGTAGTAACCAGCTAAACCCAAGAAACTCCTGATATCTGATGGGGAGATAGGTCTAGGCCAGTTTCTTACTGGATTAGTCTTTTGAGGATCAACTCAAATGCCATCACCAAAAATAATATAACCAAGGAAAGCTACTGATCTCAACCAAAATTCACACTTGCTAAACTTAGAGAATAACTGGTGCTCCTTAAGGGTCTACAAAATAATCCAAAAATGGTTGGCATAATCACCTTCACTATAGGAATAGACGAGGATGTCATCTATAAAGACTATGATAAATATGTCCAGGTATTGTTTGAAAACTCTGTTCCTCAATTCCACAAAATTTTCAAGAATATTTATTAGTCTAAAAGATATAATTACAAATTCAAAGTTACCATATCGAGTTCGTAAAGCTATTTTTGGAAAGTCACATTCTCTAACTCTGAGCTAATGTTAGCCAGATTTGAGGTCTATCTTAGAGAAATAGTTTGCACCCTAAAGTTGGTCAAATGAGTCAACAATCCCAGGGAGAGGATATTTATTCTTAATAGTGACTTTGTTAACTGATAGTAGCTGATGCATATTTTGAGAGAACCGTCTTTCTTGCACACAAAGGAAACCAGAGCACCTCACGGGAAATACTAGGCCTGATGAAGCTCTTATCTAAGAGATCTTTCAAATGTTCTTTCACTTACTTAAGATAAGATAGAGTTATTCTATAAGGTGGAACTAAAATTAGTTGGGTATCCGTAAGGAGATCTATTCAGAATTCGATTTCCCTTTCGCGAGGAACTCTGGGCAGATCTTTGAAAAATATATTTGGAAACTCATTTACTACTTGAACTAATTCAAGACTCAGGATTTTAGAACTTGAGTATTTAACTTAGACAAGATGATAAATACAACCCTTAGAGATCATCTTCTTTGCCTTAAGGTAAGAGACAAATCGACTTATCAGCACTGAGGTAATACATCTCTATTCTATTACTGGCTCATTAGGAAACTAAAATGGGATTCTATTTCTACAATCAACTGAGTCATAAAAAGAGTGGATCCAATCCATGTCAAGAATGACATCAAAATCAGTCATCTCTAACTCTACAAGGTCTACAGAGGTAACTCTTTAGGACACTGTGACTGGGAAATTTCTATATACCCATCTGGCTTTAATGGACCTACTAGAGTAGACACTGAGAAGGGTTCTACTAAGATTTTAGGACTGACACCAAAGTTTACTGCTATATAGGGAGTCATGAAAGAAAATATGGCTCTGGGATCTAATAATGCATAAACGTAAAGGTGAAATACTTGTAATGTACCCGTAACCATATTAGGAGAACTATCCTGATCCTATTGAGTCTGGAGGGAATAGAGTCGATTCTGACACTGCCATTGGTTGCACTAAAAGTTATGCCTTACTGAGTCGGGCAACCTACTAGAAATGATGAGAAGTTAGACAACCTAATTGATGAAAATCTTTTCCCTTCTAGCCAACTATTGTACACTCTCTAATTCTACGACCTGACTTGCCACACCCAAAACACATATCATTGTTGGTCGTACACTCACCTTTATAGTTCTTACCATATCTCCTGCACACTGAGTTGGTGAGGATACTATTAACACTACCTTGGGACTTAGATCCTAGTGCCCTATCCCGATTGTCCTGCCTGAACTTAGCCACTGGAGCACTGGCAGAAGATGGTTTAGGGCTAAAAATTTTTTATGGAACTAAGAATGATTCTCTCCATTTGACTTCTATTGAGAGAAGTTGAAACTACCAAATCTGGCCCTCTTATTCTCCCTTTCTTTTTCCTTGAGCTTCTCATTCTCAATCTGTTAAGCATGAACTAGTAGTATAGAAAGGTCCATCTCCTTAATCAGCATAGTTGTCCTATACTCCTTGACAACATCTTCAGAAACTCCAAACACAAACTTACTCATTCTGGCCCTAGCATTGGCCACCATTGTCGAGGAATACCTTGCCAACTGAGTAACTTGCGTGAATATTCCTTCACACTCATATTATCCTACTTCATATTAATGAACTTATGTATATTGGCCTCCTTTAACTCGACTGGGAAGAACTTTTCCAAGAAAGAAGTAGCAAACTTATCCTACTCTATAGGCCTTGTAATTGCATTTGTATCCTTCTTCCACTGCTTAAGCCAGGTGTTAGCCACCCCTTTCAATTAGTAAGAAGCTAATTTAGCACTCTTACTCGGGGTAACACCCATGATAACAGTCACCTTCTGGGCACAGTCTAAGAACTCTTGGGAATCCTCCTCAGACATAGATCTAGAGAACATTGGAGGATTCATTTGAGTGAAATCTTGGATTCTGGCTATAGTCATCTTAACTATAGGGTTGGCTGGAGAAACAACCTGTTGATTATTTTGAGCAGCCGTAGATTAGGCTAGTACTGTGAAAGTTGCCAAAAATTTGGCATGAGAGACCTCCTTATTCATAGGATTTTAGGAATAAGTGGTGCGAGATAGTCTCTATTTCTCCTTTATTTGCCCTTCTAGGAGGAATTTTCTGTATATGGTGAAGAATGAGTTAGAGAAAGAAGTTTAACAGAGCTTATGCTCTATCACACTCCATGAATACTAAAAAAAGAAAAATATTTCTAAAATATTTCATGGCCTCTCACCCATAAGTGTGGAGCGCTTCACACCCCTAAATAAGACTCTACTTAATGCGACTTTCAGACACCCTAGGACAATTTAAGCCTTGTGCTCTGATACCAAGTTTGTCACAACTTGAGACTACCCTCTAATCGTAATAAGGTGCTTAAGGCCACATGTAAGCCTAAGCTAACCCATGATCTGGAACAAGCTGTAAATACTTTAGGAAGATAACAAAATACTGTGTGGAAGTCTTTTAAAGTCCAATATCTAAATAATCAAAATAATGTTAAGTGTGCTAAAAATCATCACTGAAAAACCATACTAACTGTTTGACTATCTGAAAGCCTCTAAACATGATGATTTGTTGGGATAGGTCCCCAACTAACTCTAACTATCAAAATAACATAAAATAAAGTACTTGAAAGCATGATGAGTAATATGACTAGTCCTCAACTGATGAGGACTCACCATTGTTGTTGTTAAGTGATATAGGAATGAACTATGTGTAATCTGGGAACTAAGCATCTGAACCTATATAGTGAAATCAATATAGTGCAAAAAAGAATATCCGATTAGTACTTTGTATGTACTGGTCTGTGAGATAAGAACTAACTGATATACATATAGGTATTTAGCATGAATGCATGAACATGTAAAATGAATACAAGACTAAGAATAAACAAGTATTGAATTGATCTGAATAACTGATAACTGGTATAAATCTTGGTCATGAAAACCTGAACTAATATAATTTGAATACTAAACTAAAACTTTGGGAGCTAACATTTAACTGACATGATCTAATCTAAGCTAATTGGGGTCCAACCTGTAACCTCAAGAATGGTGTCAGTACCTTGTCAAGGGTACTAACACTGGTTGTGCGGATCCATTACCAATGTTGCAAAAGACTAGGGTGTCACCTTATACTGACAGCTAACCCTAAGAGAGTATCAACCCTATACTAGCAGGAAGACCTCTCATATCCTACCTGGATACGTAGTTCTGGAACTTATGGACTGCTGCTATAAATCCCACCCTAAACTAGCAGGTAGGCCTTTATCCCTAGGTTCTCTCAGTTCTAAGTTATACTCCCAACTGAACTAACACTGATATTGATAAAAGTTCCACATGATTCACAACTGATAAATCCTTAATAAGATAATAATATGAATGTAAAGATACAAACAAAATCTGAATGACTTACAACCTGACATTTAAAGCATACATGGCTATCTAGGTATTAAGTGTTCACAACTCACCAGCACTGGAATATGTATTAGATGTGATAATATCAAGATAAGGACACGATAAGGAAATTCCCTGACTCAACTCAAGAATTTTGTAATTTCATTAATATAAAGGGATATCATGATTGAGGTACTGAGGAATGCTTAAAATCATAAGGAAACACATATTCATGGTGAAACTTGAGAATTTAACTGAAGAATTATGAAATTCGTACTTTTCATGGAACCCTAAACAAAAGGGAAATTAAACTAAAAATTGGAGAACTTTGGGACTCAATGAGTGAAACGAGACTATTGATGAATATCCCATATACCTGAATGTAGAATCTTGAAGAAATCTTCTAGATAATTGGACTTGCTTGATAAACCCTAGTTGCTTCTTGGGGGAGGAGAAAAAAGATTCTTTTTGGTTTCTCTGAGTAAAATTATAATTAATAGTGTAATTGGGGATTTTGGGGTTTTTATACTACCCTTTGTGCAGCCTAAATGATGTGGGTTAGGCTTTTAAAGGAGTGGAAAAAGACTTAAAAGCCCTTGAAAAATCATGCAAGAAATTAGGCTCCCCGTCGTTATGACTCATCATGACTGTTTATTAGTCGTAGTCTGAGTCATGGGATGGGACTCTAAGTTTGGGGCATTCACTATCCTGACTATGACTCATCACCCTATGAATCATTGGGACTGACTACGAGTCATGAAGTGGAGCCGTAGTCTAAAGCTTGACTTATGGATCACTCATTGGTCAGGCTACGAGTCCATATAATGACTCCTAATGTTTGACTACAAGTCGTATGCTGGACTCGAAACCACTGGAGTGGATTTATGGTAGCACACTATTGTGACTATGAGTCCCTTCGTCCGACTCGTAGCCTCTATTTACATGTCATAAGGAGGAGTAATAGTCACTGGGCTACAACTGAGAACTTTATCAGAGCGACTACAACTTACTCGTAATGACTCATCATGAATGATAACGACTCGTTACCTTAAGTCATAGTCATGACAGTATATTATCAGGACATTAGGAAATTTTCCACAACTTTTTGCCATGATATAGGATTAAGATGAGACTAGAAGCATTGAAAAGCTAACTCGGAGGCCTATCTTTTGAGGGGTCTAGAGATTGGAAACATGGGGTATTACAGGGTGGGAATTCAATTTGTTTGATTTGATTGTCTAATATCGATTCAATTTTTTTGTTTTCTACTTAACGAAAATGACAAATGTAACCGAACTAAAATAAATTCGATTTGGTTCGATTTTTGCAAATTTAATCTGGTTATTTCAGATTTTAGTTTTGATTTTGAAGATAAAAGTAGTGGGCCTTTCTTTTATCATGACAAGTGACTCATTATCACTTGTCAGTGGTCTCCATCTCCGAACGATTGAGGGGTATTCATCTTGTTGGATTTGGGCATATTATTGGATTGGGATCAGATTTGGGTTGGATTTATATATAATTTAAATATAATAAAATATTGATATATTATATTAATAATTTTGATTTATTCAATTTTTTTAGAAAAATCCAAAATCCAAACCCTTTAATTGAATTCCTAAAATTTAAAATCAAAATTGATCCAAAAAGTCAAAGAACCGAAACCAAAATTAAATTTCAATTTGATTTTTGATTTTTTCGATTTGAACCAAAATAATCCTGACCCTAAATAGGATTGAATAATGACGTTATGTAACGCCCCGAGTCTGTACCCTAAATGCTACACGGTGCTCATAATCCTGAAGCACCACAAGCTAACCCATGACTAGTACCTGCTGCAATAACTGAATAGTAATACTACAAATATGCAGAAATTAAGCAGAAACTTGCCATAAGGTTCAATATTGTAATAAAAATGAATACAGTATAACAATATCGAAATTGAAACATCTGTTTGAAAATACTCTAGTCTGAAAAAGCCTCTAAACTGTCTGAAATATGGAGTAGATGGGACAAATCCCCAACTAACTCTAAACTACTGAAATAAGATGAACTACTAAAATAATCATCATGTCCTCAAAACTAAGAGGACTCACCACTAACTCTGTCAGCTGAATATCTGAACTGCTAAGTATGATCGAGAGCTCGCGTTTCTGAACCTATGATATAAAACATCATAGCATAAAAGAAAGGTATGCATTAGTACTTTGAATGTACTAGTATGCAAAGTGAGGTAGGCTAAAAAAATGGGTTCATATGCACGAATAATACTGACTGAATACCATAAATATAACTGAATAAGAGTACATACATGAATATATATATTGTAATAAAAGGTCATTATAACACTGGATACGGAGTTCTAAATTACTGATTTACTGATATTGTGTAGCTGATAACTGAGTGATTATATCTAACAGTCTTGATCCTGTGGAACTATAATAAGTTTCGTACTGAACTGAGTGGTTGTATCTGATAGTCCTAAATCTGTAAAACTGAATTGAGTTCTATTCTGAGATTAAAACTGAAACTGAGACTGTCGGAGGTAATCATCTAACTGACATGCCCCTCTCTGAACTGATTAGGGTCCAACCTATAACCCCAGTTGGAAGGGTGTCCATACCATGCCACAGGTAAAGACAAGCTGAGTCACCCTTATCTAGCAGGTGATCTAAAAAAGAATGGTGTTACCCTTAACTGGCACGTAGATCACCTCATCAATCCTTAGCTAGCAGGTTGATGTCTCAAAGTACACTAGCTACATAGTTTTGGAACACAAGGACTACTTCTAAGGATCACACCCTCTACTAGCAGGTGAGTCCCCATCCTTGGGTTCACTCGGTGCTGAATTCTACTCCCAATTGAATAGACCCTGGACTGATTTCTAAATTGTTCTAAGCTGGACTAAACTATTACTGATCATACTGTTTAACTGAACTGAACATAGTTTACTGAGTTTCATGGAATGATGGAATACTACTAAATTTTGTTAACTAACTGAGTACTACTGAGTTTCCCTGAGTTTTGTAACTGACTGAATTCTACTGATCATGACATGGCTGAATACTTTTCTATAACTGACATTTGCTCTAGGCATACAGCTAAATTATCGGGTATTAAATACCCCCAAGACTCAATAGCTTGAAAATCAAATCACTGCATGACTTTAGTAGCACAATGGTACTAGCTTACTAACAATACATTCACTTAGGCATTTTTGTCAAACATTTGACATACATTAGGCTTGTTAAAGATTAAATTCACATAATAGCATATTATGCTTGGGCTAGTCAATACACATAGGAATTTTGACAAACACTTGAGAAGCATGGGTATTTCACATATCAATACACATGCAGTACTATACAGGGGTAGTACATATGCAGTACTATTGCTGAAAGCTGTCTTCGGGATGTCATAGTCTTTGACTCTGAGTTGATGATAGCCAGATCTGAGGTCTATCTTAGAAAAGTAACTGGCACCCTGAATTTTGTCAAACAAGTCATCGATTCTGGGAAGTGGTAACTTGTTCTTGATCGTGACTTTATTTAGCTGACGGTAGTCAATACACATTCTAAGAGAACCATCTTTCTTATGCATGAATAGAACTAGTGCACCCCACGGGGACACACTGGATCTGATAAATCCCCTATCTAGGAGATCTTTTAACTGTTCTTTAGTTCTCTGAGTTTTATCAGAGCCATTCTGTATAGAGGAATAGATATAGGTTGAGTATCTGGAAGAAGGTCTATTCCGAAGTTGATTTCCCTTTTGGGAGGAACTCCGGGAAGATCTTCGAGAAACACATCTGGGAATTCATATGCTACTGACATTGATTCAAGAGTAGGAATCTCTAAACTAGAGTCCTGGACTCGAAAGAGATGGTAGACACATCCCTTAGATATTATTTTTCTCTCCCGAAGGTAAGAAATAAGTTAACCCCTAAGTGTTGAAGTACTACCCCTCCCACTTTAGGATGGGATCATTTGGAAACTAAAACTGGACAATTCTATTTCTACAGTCGACTGAGGCATAGCAAGAATGAAGCCAATCCATGCCGAGAATGGCATCAAAATCAGTAATCTCCAATTTGACTAAGTCTGCTGAAGTGACTTTCTGAGATATCATAACTACACAGTTCCTGTATACCCATTAGTCTATGATAGATTTACCCACTGGGGTAGAGACTGAGAAAGGCTCTACTAAAATATTGGGACTAACTCCGAAATCAATGGCTATATATAGAGTTACAATGGACAACGAAGCTCCTGGATCTAGCAAAGCATAAACATGTAAATGGAAAACTTGTAACGTACCAGTGACCACATTAGGAGAACTTTCCTAATCCTGTTAGAACTGAAGAGAATAGAGTTTGTTTGGGCATTACCCACTGGTGGCACTGGAAGTAGCACCCTACTGATTTGGGCGATCGGACTGAGATAGGGGATGGTTATACTAACCCTGAGAACTTGACTGGGGACAATCTCTGACTCTGCTTCCTAGCTTGCCACACTTGAAACATATATCACTGCCCGCTCTGCAGATGCCCTAGTGGTTTCTGCCACATTTCTGATAAAGGAGATTGGTTTGGGCGCTGCTGACACTACCTTGGGGTTTAAGGCCTGGTGCCCTATCCCTATTGCTATCTTTGAATTTTGGTACAGGAGTGATGGCTGAGGACAGAGCTGAAACTAAGGGATTCGGGTAGAATTAAGAATGATTACCACCCTCTGACTTAGGTTGAGCAAAGCTGAAACTACCTATTCTAGCTCTTTTGTTCTCTCTCTCCTTATCCTTATTCTTAGCTTTCTTTATCTGTCGAGCATGGACTATGAGCCTGAATATGTCCATCTTCTTAATCAGCATTGTGGTCTTATATTTCTTAACCACATTACTAGACACCCCCGACACAAACTTACTTATCCTGGATCAGCTATCTGCCACCACATGATGAATATATCTAGATAATTGAGTAAACTTGAGAGAATACTCTTTCACTGTCATGTTGCCCTGCTTCAGATTTATAAACTCCAAAACCTTTGCTTCCCTCAACTCTGATGGAAAGAACCTATCCAAAAAAGAAGTGGCAAACTCCTCCCATTCTATGGGCCCTACATCAGTGGCCCTCTCTATTTTCCACTATTTGAACCAAGAGTGGGCTACATCTTACAACTGATATACGACCAACTTAGCGCTCTCAACAGCAGTCACCCCTATAATATCTGTAACTTTCCGCACCTAATCAAGAAACTCCTGAGGGTCCTCATCTGACTTAGACACAGTAAAAGATGGAGGGTTCATTGAGGTGAAATCCTAAATCCTGGCTGCAATAGTATTAGCCACTAGGTTGGCCAGAACAGCAGCTAGGCGTTCATTCTAGGCTTCCACAAAATAAGCTAAGGTGGTGAAAGTTGCTCTAAATTTAGCATGGGAGACGCGTTCGTCTAGAGGATCTGGCTGTACAGGCTGGGGTTCTGGCTGGTCTCCCATTCCTCTTCCCTTAGTCCTCTTTGGAGATATATTCTATAAATGGAAGAGAAATTTGGATAAGATAGGGAGTTTAACTAGAGCTCATGCTCACTAGTACGACATGAATATTAAAAGAAGGGAAACTTTTCCTAAAACACCTTACAGCCTCCTTTCCATAAGTATGGCACGCTACACACCCATGCACAAGACTCTACTAGATGTAACTTTTAGACTTCTTAGGACTCTTTTGAACCATAGGCTCTGATACCAAGTTTGTAGTGCCCCGATTCTGTACCCCAAATGCTACACAGTGCTCATAATCTTGAAGAACCACAAGCTAACCCATGGTTGGTACCTGCTGTAATAACTAAATAGTAATACTATAAATATGCAGAAATTAGGTAAAAACTTGCCATAAGGTTCAATACTAAAATAGAACTGAATACAGTATAACAATACCAAAATTGAAACATCTATCTGAAAATACTCTAGTCTAAAGAAGCCTCTAAACTATCTGAAATATCGATTTGATGGGACAAGTCCCTAACTAACTCCGAACTACTAAAATAAGATGAACTACTAAAATAATCATCATGTCCTCAAAACTAAGAGGACTCACCACTAACTTTATTAACTAAATATCTAAACTGCTAAGTATGTTCGGGAGCCCGTGCATCTAAGTCTATGATATAAAACATCATAGCATAAAAGAAAAGTATGCGTCAGTACTTTGAATGTACTGGTATGCAAAGTGAGGTAGGCTGAAATACATGGGTTCATATGCATGAACAATACTGACTGAATGATATGAATATAATTGAATAGGAGTACATGCATGGATAAATATACTATAATCAAGGTCGTGATAACACTGGATACTGAGCTTTAAATTACTAATTTACTAATATCTAAGTTTACTGATACTATGTAGCTAATAACAGAGTGATTGTATCTGACATTCTACTGATCGTGACATGGCTGAATACTATTCTATAACTGACACTGGCTCTAGGCATACAGCTAAATTGTCGGGTATTAAATACCCCAGGACTCAATATCATGAAAAGAAAATCATTGCATGAGTTTAGTAGCATAATGGTACTAGCTTACTAACAATACATTCACTTAGGCATTTCTGTCAAACACTTGATATACATTGGGCTTGTGCAAAATTAAATTCACATAATATCATGCTATGCTTAGGCTAGTCAATTCATATAGGCATATTGACAAACACTTGAGAAGCATGGGTATTTCACATATAAATATGCACGTAATACTATCATGAATTCTATATTCAACTTGCAACTCAAGAATTTAACATGAAGTTCACAAAGTTCAATTCACAATTAACTAGTTTGCATGAAGCTTAGGACAAATCACGGAGCTAGATCACCATTAACATCATAATCATGAATACATTCAAGATCCAATAATAAATCCATGAAATCAATTAACTTAATTTTTAAAAGAGTTTCTTGGACTCCAAGGGTGGAAGGATACCCTTGGATGAACACTTCACATACCTTTATGCCTGAATTATGAAAGATTGGTGGTGGTTTCTTGAGTTCTTGATTTGAAATAGATCCCCCTAAGGTTTCTATTCTTGAGAAATTTGAGAATAATGAATGAATTTAGCCTCTAAAGGGGCTTAATATCGTGTTTTGGGGGCTGATAAATGTGGTAAAAAGACCCTATTACCCCTGAGGACAAAACTTTTTAATGACTGAAAACTGAACTATCAACGTGCAGGATGACGAGCCGCATCACTGGCATCGATGTGATAGCCATTGTACCACATCGCATCCATATCGGTTCACTGGAAATTGCCACTGAGAGCCAAGAAAAATATTGATCAACGCGATGGACACCGCGCCATACCGAGATCGTATTAATGCACTATTTTGGATTCTCAAACATGGTTCAAATGAGGTTCAAAAAATACGAAACTTGTCTGGGAATACCTACTGAGATTCATGAACATGAATCAACCTAAAGATTGACAATTTAATATCATAGAGGTTGTGAAATAGAGTTGCCAACTTATGAAGGACAAAATGACCCTAAGTTTACATACTTAGCTAAAATTTTCTAAGTCTGGGACCCCTTAGACTTAGTTGAGCTTAGAATTTTGCGGGGTATTACACATTATCCCACTTCAAAGAGGATTAGGACTTTGACTTATTTTTGACACTTGAACATCCGAGTCCTTTTTTAAAACAACTTGTTCAACAAATTTCTTGTCAATAAAAAATTGGAGCCCTTTAGAGTTTATAGAAGGATATCATCGCCTCATTATGTCATTGTAATTCATCTTGAGATGTAATACAACTCATGTTCTTCTCTTTTTTTTTTCAAAATTGAATTTTTAGACAACTTAGAGCGTCAATGGAAAAAAAAATTCATAACGCATTGTGGGAGTGTCTAAATCATAAATGACTTGCGGTGCTGGAAAGTAGACTCATGGAAAAATGTTATACATAAAAAAACACACTCATATTTGATCTTGGATCTACCCAGGTATTCCACTAAAATTAGAATTTTGATTCTTGTTCATCACCTTATTTTGTTTTATGCGGCCTCATGAAAAGGCTTGTATATGGAAATGGGATTATCAAAATCAGGAGCAATTTTTTGCGTTGGAAATCATAATCATAAGGATCATATCATATGGGAACCATAATTAGATTGTGTGCAAATCATCCCAGTTATTGCCCCAATACCAGACTTTAAATGTTGGTTCTCTAGTTTTATCAGCATTGCACAGCGTCTCGATGAATTCCATATCTCGACTTAGGAATATCAAAATCAAGAGTGGTTTTTTGAATTAAAAATTAGAATCACAAATATATGTCATATGAGAACTAAGATTATATTATGTATGAATTTTTCAAACTATCCTTATGAAATCAGCCTTTAATGTGGGAAATTGAATAAGCTTTTCATCGATATAAAATACGCCTAAATCCGACACTCGAATGAAGAGGTAGAGTCATTTTAGTAAGACAGTGTACCACTTGAGCTATCTGCATGTCGCGGAGCCAGCCAAAATGGCAATTGTCAAAAACCAGTGAGACTCTGTGATATTAGCACTTCGCGCTAAGGCTCAATTTCAGAATTGTCCTTTTCCAGTGTTCTAACGCGATACCACCGCGTCATAATGAACTTTCAGGTCGCATCTAAGGTGGCAATGCATTTGTACCGCATCACACCACTATGCAATTTCCTATTCATGATTTTCTAGTGGCCTAGCGTGATAGTGGCGCGTCGCGCTAGGGATACAGATCAGGAAAATTTCATGAAAAACTAAAGTTGAGCCTAGGGTTAAAACAGTATTTTCCCATAATTTTATTCCACCAGATGTGGGATTCAAGCCCTAAAAATGCTTAAACCCTTCATTATACACTTTTCCCCCAAAATCAAAAGCTATTTCTCTCTCAATAAAACAAACCCTAGTTCAAGAATCAAGGTCAATCCTCAAGAATCTCTCCAAGAACCTTTAAGAACTCTTCTTCTCAGGTATGTTAGGTGTTTATCTATGGGTTCCTTTCACCCATATAGTCCAAGAATCCTTTTTTAATATACAAGATCTCAGATTTATGATTTTCATATTTGAATTAGATTGAATTCATGCTCATAATAGTAGCTAAGTTTCAATCCATGATTTAAGTGCAAGTTTCATGAAATTGAATAGCATGTGTGGTGAATATGTGATTATCTTGATAAACCCTTGAATTTACAAAGTGATTAAAGTGTCTATGATGTTAATTGGATTTTAATCCATGATTATTATATGATTCATGAAATTATATTAGTATGTTTATGAGGAATTATATGAATTGCATGCTAAACCCACGTAATTATAATTTAGGCATTATAGTTGCCATGTTTATATGTTATCCATGACTATGTGCATGAAGTTATGTTCCCCAAGTGTTTGATAGAATGTCCATGTGAATAAAGTGATGAAATCATAACATGTTAGTATATGAACAAGCTTATGTCCAACAAGTGTTTGATAGAATGCTTATGTGAATTTATTAGTGAAGGCATGACATGTTATTATGTGATCCCACTCATGTAAAAGTTAATTCATTACAAGTGTTTGATGAAATGTCTCTATGAATGAATTATCACCAAGTGAACATTGTTGTGTTATTCAAGATGATGCTTTGCTTTACTTTTCATGCTATCGAGTCCTGGGGGTATTTAATACTCAACAATCTAGCTGTTACTTAGAGCCAGTGTTAGTTACAGAATAGTATAATTCATGTCATGATCAGTATTACTCTTAGCCCATTACAGAACTCAGTAGAATTCTGTTAGTTACATAACTTAGGAAAACTTAGTAAACTCTGTATTAGTCCAGTCCAGTTTAGTATGATCTAATCAATGTCTTTCAAATGAGAGTAGGAGTCAGCATCGAGCGAGCCTAGAGATAGGGTCCTACCTATTAGATAGGACAGGGTCCCTAGAAGCAATCCCTAAGCTCCAGAATTACGTAGTCAGGGTAGGTTATGAGATATCACTCGTTAGATAGGACTAACATACTCAGGGATCACCCACTAGATTAGGACTGATCTCAGGGGTCACCCGTTAGTTAGGACTGACTCCACAGCAGTTGTCTTTACCCTTGGCACAGTACTGATACCCTTCCAATTAGGGTTACAGATTTGACCCCAACTCAGTTACCTTTTCTTATTTGGGGCATATCGGTTAGATAATTACCTCCCACAATTTTGGTTTTAGTTTCAGTCTTCACTTTAAAACTCAGCTCAGTTTTTTACAGAACTAGGACTGTCTAACACAGTCAATTAGTAATTCAGTTATCAGTAATTTTAGATATCAGTTATACAGTTAGCAGAACTCGGTACTTAGCTTCAGAAAAGCTTAGTTGTAGTATACACGTACTCTTATGTTCAGCTAGTCTATATCATTTAGTTAGTTATTTTTCATGCATATGAACCGTTATATTCAGCCTTACCTCATCTAGTATACTAGTATATTTCCACGTACTAACACATACTTTCCTGCGTTATGATGTTTCATATCATAGGTTCGGACACTCAGGTTCTTGATAGCACTTAGCCAGATTCAACCAGCAGTAGTAGATTTAGCAATGAGTCCTCATCTATCGAGGATATGCTTTTATTTCAGTACTTTAGCTTAGCAGTATTTTACTAGATGGAGTTAGTTGAGGGATTGTCCCATCAACTCTACTTTCAAACAGATTTAGTAAGAGACTTTTTAAACTAGATTTCAGACAATATTTCAGATTCAGATGTTATTATATTTTATCAGTATTTTATATGTTTTGAACCTTATGGCATTTCAACTTATTTTTCACATTAATTATAGTATTATTATTCAGTGCTCACAGAAGATATCATTCATGGGTTAGATTGCGGTCCTTCGGGGTCGTAAGCACCATGTGATGACTAGGGGTTAGTCCCAAGTCATTACAAACTTAGTATCAGAGCCTAAGGTTCTACAGTGTCCTAGGAAGTCTGAAAGCCGCATCTAGTAGAGTCTTGTGCATGGGTGTGTAGCGCGCCATACTTATGGACAGGAGGCTATGAGATATTTTAGGAAAAAGTTTCCCTCCTTTCATGTCTCTGATTGTGTTATAGAAAGGTCCTATAAGAAAGTTATACAGATAGAGATTTCTCAGGTAGTTCCTTACGGATAATTATGGTACTTCATTCGGGCTTGAAATTATCCCATCAGTGTCCTTATAAGTAATAAAGATTTCATTCATAATTTATGAAAAATCATGCATTTAGCCAAACTCAGGTGTTCTTTTAGATCCCTCCTCAGAATCCTATGATAGCATATGACCTAGAGTTAAAAGCAAGGACCCAGGGGTTTAGCAATAGTAAAATAGGGATAGTATTATCTGAATTTGAGCAGATTATATTTCATAGGGCTAGTTGTATGAAAGGTGAATTAGTAGGCTTGAAGTAGTGTATGCAAGAACTTAAGTTTGTTGATTTATAATATATATTATGGATGTGTATTTGCAGCCTATGGTGAAAGTAGTATGGTTATTAAAGATTTGTGGATATCGATGTTATGTGTTAGAATCTAAGTTTGAACCTTTGAAGATTGAGCTAGTATAAAAAAGGTGAGAATTGTAAGATTTGTCAGTATTGATGTTGCTACATGATGATTGTTGGGGATATAGAAAGCTAAGAATTGAGTATCAAAAGAAAGTACTAGCAGTGGACCTTACGTTAGCAATAGTAGTCCTTCAGGATGAGTTCAGTGTTTATGAGTACTATTGTATCTCAGAATCTAGAAGTAAAGTGGTGACAGTTTAGTTTGGGGTTTATTAAGTGATCTGCAGATTTAGAATAATGGTATTAAGCTAAGGGGGAGATGTTAGAACAAGTAACCAAGTCAGACTTTCAGATTTTATTAGTAATATTAGTAATGTAAGTACTCATGCCTTACATGTCAGCTCTATGATCGTAGATCATATTCGTGCACATCATCAAAAACCATGCATGCTTACAGTTCTTAGTATAAGGAGTTTCAGTTCACTCAGTATTCAGTTCCAGTACTGTCTCAGTTATCATCTTAGTTACAGTCTCAGTAACAGTCTTAGCCCAATAATTAGATCAGCACCTCAGTTTACAGACTATTTTAGAATCATGTTATATGCTTAGTCTTACAGTTTTAAATAATATCATTCTCACAAATTTTTCCTCAGTTATCTTATGTTACTCAGTCCATCTCTTCCTCATATTCATAATATTCTACAGTTTCAGTTCAGTTATTCAGACCAAGTACAGTTCAATCTCACACACCCAATATTCTGCTATTAGCTATTAAGTTAATCAGATAAGTTAGTATGTTTAAGCATTCGTGCTCAGTGCTCATATAAATATTTTTAGTATTCGCAAGCGAAGTGTCGTACCGAGGTGGGGCGTATTGTTGAGAGAGTATTCGAGGAATATGTCTAAGTTTGAAAATTTATAGTTACAGTGCATAGGGCTTAGTCGCTCTATTTTAAGAGGGTGTTTCGTAGTCCTCATCTCATGTTACAGAATTTTAGCCAAGCTACGAGTTCAGCCCAGTTTATGTATCATACCTCAGTTTCAAATCCTAGACATTCAGTCATGATTTAGTTCATGAGTGCCCCATGCATCGTCTCATTCTTTTCCTCAGTACCTCAGTCGAGTCAGCATTCTCGAGGGACATAGCATTCCAAGAGGGAGATGCACTATAACCCCCAAGCTATCATGATCTAAACCTTCTAATTTTAGCCGTAAGCTAAGTATTCAAGGGCTCAGTTTAGTTCACAATATTCAGTTTGTGTATCACGTTTAAAACTCATTTATATTCTCATGTTACCATTCATACATGTTCAGTAAATGATCTTAGGCTTATCAGTGTTCTCATCTTAAGGTAACAGTCTTCCTTAAATCTATTCAGTTCCATATTCAGTTACATCCATAATCTTACTATCAATTATCGTTGCATATTCAGTCACGACTTCATTAATCAGTTCAGTCATGTATTCCATGCATCAGATATGTATGTCCCGTATATAAACTCAATCTATCAGCATTTCTCAGCTTAATCAGTCTAATTCGAGGATGAATATTCCCAAGGGGGAGATATTTTAACTCCCTATACTTTTACCTAGCCTAAATTCATCCCGAAAATATCTAAGACTTGCTTTAAAGATGAATACACTTTTATACATGTGGAATTTTCAAGATTTTGACTTTTCATTGTGTGGAAAATTGAAAAAGCCTTTCATCGATTTAAAATTTGCCCAAATACAACAGTCGAACGAAGAGTTAGAGCCATTTTAGTAAGACAGTATACCACCTAAGCTATCAGCGCGTCGCGGAGCTATCCAAAATGGCAATTGTCAAAAACTAGTAAGACTCCCCATTATTGGCACTTTGCGCCAAGGCTCACTATCATAATTGTCCTTTTTCAGTGTTCCGGCGCAATTCCATCATGTCGCGGTGAACTTCCAAGTCGCGTCTAAGGTAGCAACGTAATTGTACCACGTCGTACCACCATGCAATTTTCCAGTCATCATTTTCCAGTGGCCTAGCGCGATAGTGGCGCGTCGCGTCGGGGGTCCAGATCGGAAAAATTTAATGAAAAATTAAAGTTGCTCCCAGGGTTAAAACAGTCTTTTCCCATGATTTTATTCCTTTAGATGTGGGATTTAAGCCCTAAAAATGTTTAAACCCTTTATTATTCACTTTTCCTCCAAAATTAAAAGGTATTTCTCTCTTAAGAAAACAAACCCTAGTTCAAGAATCAAGGTCAATCCTCAAAGAATCTCTCCATGAACCTTGAAGAACTCTTCTTCTCAGGTATGTTAGGTGTTCATCTATGGGTTCCTTTCACCCATAGAGTTCAATAATCCCTTTTTAAATATACAAGATCTCAAATTTATGATTTTCATATTTGAATTAGATTGAATTCATATTCATGATAGTAGCTGGGTTTCAATCCATGTAAGTGCAAGTTTCATGAAATTGAATAGCATGTGTGGTGAATATGTGATTATCTTGATAAACCCTTTAATTTACAAAGTGATTAATGTGTCTATGATGTTAATTGGATTTTAATCCATGATTATTATATGACTCATGAAATTATATTAGTATTTTTATGAGGAATTCTATGAATTGCACGCTAAACCCACGTAATTATAATTTAGGCATTATAGTTGCCATGTTTATATGTTATCCATGACTATGTGCATGAAGTTATGTTCCCCAAGTGTTTGATAGAATGTCCATGTGAATAAAGTGATGAAATCATAACATGTTAGTATATGAACAAGCTTATGTCCAACAAGTGTTTGATAGAATGCTTATGTGAATTTATTAGTGAAGGCATGACATGTTATTATGTGATCCCACTCATGTAAAAGTTAATTCATTACAAGTGTTTGATGAAATGTCTCTATGAATGAATTATCACCAAGTGAACATTGTTGTGTTATTCAAGATGATGCTTTGCTTTACTTTTCATGCCATCGAGTCCTAAGGGTATTTAATACTCGACAATCTAGTTGTTACTTAGAGCTAGTGTCAGTTACAGAATAGTATTAGTCATGTCACAATCATTAGTACTCTTGGTCTATTACAGAACTCAGTAGAATTCAGTCAGTAACAGAACTTAAGAAAACTCAGTCAACTCTATATCAGTCCAGTCCAGTTCAGTATGATCAGATCAATGTCTTTCAGTTAGGAGAAGGATTCAGCACCGAGTGAGCCTAAGGATGGGGTATCACCCATTAGCTAGGACTGGGTCCCTAGAAGCAATCCCTAAGATCTAGAACTACATAGCCAGGGTAGGTTATGAGATGTCACCCGTTAGATAGGACTGACATACTCAGGAATCAGCCGCTAGATTTGGACTGATTTCAGGGGTCACCCGTTACTAGGACTGAATCCACAACAGTTTTCATTACTCATGGCATGGTACTGACACCTTTCCAATTTGGGTTACAGATTGGACCGCAACTTAGTTACCTTCTTTTATTTGGGGTATGTCAGTTAGATGATTACCTCTCACGGTTTCAATTTCAGTCTTCACTTTAAAACTTAGCTCAATTTTACAGAACTAGGATTGTCAGACACAGTAAATCAGTATTAGTAATTTAGTTATCAGTAACTTTAGAGATTAGTTATACAGTTAGTAGAACTCAGTACTTAGCTTCAGAAAAGCTCAGTTGTAGTATACGCGTAATCTTATGTTCAGTTACTCTATATCATTTAGTTAGTTATTGTCCATGCATATGAACCCTTGCATTCAGCCTTACCTCATCTAGCATACTAGTACATTCCCACGTACTGACGTATACTTTTCTGTGCTATGATGTTTCATATCATAGGTTCGGATGCTCAGTTTCCTGACCGCGCTTAGCTAGATTCAGCCAGCAGTATCAGATTTAGCAATGAGTCCTCATCTATCGAGGATATGCTTTAATTTTAGTACTTTAGCTTAGTAGTATTTTAGTAGATGGAGTTAGTTAGGGGATTGTCCCATCAACTCCACTTTCAGAAAGATTCTGTTAGAGGCTTTTCAGACTAGATTTTTAGATAGTATTTCAGATTCAGATGTTATTATATTTTATCAGTATTTCAGATGTTTTGAATCTTATGGCATTTCAGCCTATTTTCTGCATTAATTACAGTTTTATTATTTAGTGCTCACAGCATATATCATTCATGGGTTAGCTTGTGGTCCTTCGTCATCATAAGCACCATGTGACGACTAAGGGGTAGCCCCGGGTCATTACAGTATCCTTCTAAAATCATAGCTTAAATCATGTAATACTTTATTTTTTATCAGATTTGTACACTTCATAAACTTCGTCTTCGAATTTAATTCCTTTACCAGGTTTTCAAGATAGAGCAATTGGTATCAATATCAGACCAATCAAACAAGCTTATTCCAGATGATTGTTGAGGATCGCATGATGTGACTACCCTTCTAATAAAAGCTTTGTGAAATAACAATCAAGTAGAGCATCTACCCTTACAGTCGAGGATTTCACAACCAACCATTAGAAGTTTTACCTTCAACCTTTATTTTGGTGTTATTGGTTGATACAATACTTTTCTTCAAACCTCATCACAATCTAGAGAGTTCACTCAGAAAATTTACCTTTCTCATGACATCAATCGAGACAACTTGAAGTCTCTATTTTTATTAAAGTATTTTAAGATTTTGCCTTTGAATTAGACCTTTTCAATCCTTGATGAGCAAGTTAGTGTCATACCTTTATTTGCGGCTTCATGTGAGAGAAACTTGGAGTACTTCTTTTGAATTGAAGCATCAGTAATTGGCACCGACCTATATAAGTCTAAGAAGATTCGTACAGTTAACACCTATAGGCTCTATCATATTTTCTTCTTTTTTTACTCTATTTTTTTGCAGGTTGGTAAAGAATCACATGAACATCCTCTCCTTGTTGTTTTGACAAGAGACTTACAACGTACTCTTTTTTGCAGCCTTGGCTAAAACAAATGTATTATTTCTCCTTATTTTGTATTTTGAGTGTGGAATGACCTTTTCTTCCAACTTAGAGAAGTATTTCGTTAAGAATAATTTTTATGGCTTAACGCAGGTTGATGAGGAAGCTCAAGAAATCTCAATATCTAGAAGTAGATCCACCAGATGTCCATATGATTGAAGAGGAACAAATCAATGTGTCCTTTCTGGCAGCTCGACGGAAAGCAAGTTGTACTAATTCTATTGTAATCTTAGCGATGGAGTTACATGGAATTCCATCTTTTATTAGTGTGTCTTGTCATACTCCTGATGATAGTCATCCTTTACTTATTAAGTCTTGCACCCATTGGGCTACATCTCTAGCTCTTTTCTTTTCTTTTGTTTTGCAGGTTTTAAGTTTTCCAGCCTAATGCCTCTATAGGATAAAATTCACATCTTATAGCCGGAACATCCAAAAATCAAGCTTCTTGATTCTATAGAGATCAAACACAAATGGCTACAATGTTTCTAAAAATCAATAAAAATTTCCTTCTATATCATCCCAAGTAATTTTTTGAAGTCACATCTGTATTTTTTATTTTTTGAAGCTTTCACCTTTGCGTGCTAGCAGAGAAAAAATCCATATCTTATTGTTGTAGTGGATAAAATATGAAATTCTTGATTTGTTTAAATTTATAGTCATAGATATGCAACGTATTCAAAATTCAAAGTGAAATTCATTCTGGATTGACGGCTAATAATTTTCCAAGTAACCTAACATCTGGAATGCCGATTTTATAACTTTGTGCACCCTTGGAAAAAATTTTGTATCTTGAGCTTGGACTATTGAAATCACTTGATTCTTGAACCTACAGAACCAAAACTCAAAGATATACAACATATCAAAAATTCATAGTTAAATTCCTCCTGTATTTACCAAAATTAATTTTTGAAGATGACTTCAAAATACTGTCTCGCTCTGTAATTTTGTGTGTGGTCTCATTGAAAATTTCATATCTCGATCCAGGAGCATTGGAATTGCAACCTTTTCCACTAGAATGAAAACTCTCAGAACAATAATTCCTATAAAAGTCACGGCCAAACACATTGTGCATTTATACAGATATTGCTTCGAATTTGACCAAGATGACTATCATGCTTGTTGTTAAGCTTTGTTCATCGATTGTGGAAAATTCGTAACTCAAAATAGAAGCGGTATAATCACGAGACTATTTTTTCTTAAGAAAGAGGATTTCAAGAACTAAATGTCATATAAAAATTATGGTCAAAATCTCTACGGATCTATACAGATTTGTCAATAAATTAGCTTAATCAAAATCTGATGGTCTATTCTGCAGCTTTGGAACTCTGATGAAAAATCCTTGGCATAGGAGTCTCTAAATCATAAGCCACTTTTTTCTTTATAAAGAGAACTCCAAAAGGTGATGTACGTGTAAGAATCACAGGCCAAACCTTTATGGATTTATACATATATTCCTTCAAAGTTAGCTTAAATTTTTCCTCGTTTATTTTTTTAGGGCCATACACAATTTAAAACATACATGCCAGGAGTAACATTCAGTTTATGCTCATGTGTTAAGGAGGGTTTCAACTTGTAGTTTTAGACTCATATGTCAAGGAGCATTTTTACTTGTAATTTAGGCTTGTGCATCGAGAAGTATTTTAACTTGCAATTTAGCCTCATGCATCGAGGACCGTATTGATTCGTAATTTAGGCTCGTGAATTGAGGAGTATTTCAACTTCCAATTTAGGCTCATGCATTGAGGAGCGAATTGAATCACAGTTTAGGCTCGTGCATTTAGGATAATTTTAGAAAAGAATCCTTGTAATGTAACTTTCCTCCCAACCCTTTGTGATTAAGTATTGTTTCACTTCAGTTTAGTACTTATGGACCGCATTGGTTGAAGCAGATTTGCACTTGAACTTATGTCAAATTTTGGAAGGTGGATTTTAGAAGTCCCTTGATATTTTTTTGTTTTGCGAGTAATCAATGTCCAAGTGTAACCATTCTTTCTATTAGAGAAGTCATGCCATGAACTTGCCTAGTGTTTTTTAAGGCGAGGTCCCCAATCGCATCAAAGCTCCCAATTATAGCATAATGATTCCTTCAATATTTAGTGATGCCACAGAGACATAGGTTGTAGAGATTTTGAAATTGAACCTTTCTTATTGTCCATTTTGGCGCTAACATGGTTTGCATCAACTGTATCGCCATCATCAATAGTGATCTTTCCTTCTCACATTAATGTTACGATCTTTTCCTTCAGGATGAAGCATTTTATGGTGTGATGACTAACACTACGGTGAAAATTTACAATACTTCGATCATTGAATTTGTTAGATTCTTCAGGTTGATGACTTCTTTCACTAGCAACTCATCAAGAACATTAAAGTTGGTAAAAGGATACACCTTTGCTTGTAACTTTTTCAAAGTTGGCTAATTTTTCACTTCTCGTATTTTTTGCTTTAGAGATTTTCCCTTTCAATTTTTGTCGTGTGGGAGCTTTTGTAGAACTCATGATTATCGCTATAGATTTTCTAATTTAGTCTTCTGATGAGTCCTTGAATCTTATGGATTCTTTCCTTAGATCAAAGATAGGTGATGTCATTCCATGACTTGCAAAGCTTAGCTCCATACCATGAGCGCGCGTAACTAATTCTTTAAATATTCAGGGCTTAATTCCTTGGAGGATATACATAAGGACCCAATGCATTGCTAGAATACAAACTCAACCACAGAAGTTTCAAAAAGTTGATTCTTGCAATCATAGCTCAATGTTCGCCAGCGATTGATGTAGTCCATTACAGGCTTATATTTACTTTGTCTTTTATTTTTCAACTCCGTCATGTTGATCGTATGATAGGTGCGGTAAAAATGATTTAGGAGACAATTAATTGAATTAGACTCGCTTAGAATATGACTTTGTAACACCCCGCAGTTTTGAGCTAGAAATCGAACCATCATTTCAATGTGTGTAAACTCGAATCCCATGATTTATCTTTGAATACATATGTCATGATCTTTATCCTAGTGCGTGAAGTGCTTTTGAGGTGAAAAAGTGCCATAGGAATCACTTAGATCAAAGTTGAGCTAAGAGCCTTTGATTCAGCCAAATTTTTGCATTCGATTCTACAAGGGTCGACTTTGAACATGAATAAATTTTTATATATGTGGAATTTTTCAGCTCAAGACCCACTAAATTTTATATAATTGAATTAGCTTTCCAACTATACCAATTTTTCTTTAATCTGATACCTGAGAAAAAATTTATACCCATTTTTGTGAAAGACAATAAGTGTAACGCCCCAAAAACAGGTTCCGGAGCGTTACACGGTGCTTGAGGCTACGAGTAGCCCCAAGCTAACCCTTTGAGCCATTTTCATTCAGTTCAACACGAATCAACGGGGTTTTCATAAATAACCCTCAAATATCAATAGAGTAATCATCATCCAAGAATAAAAGAATTTTAGAAAGATAACAAATACAACTTATTAGTCAACTCCCAACATCTATACTAGTCTGACAAGCCTCTAAGAAAATCAATAAAACCAGCAAGCCATTGAGACATGCCCCAACAGACTCATGCTCAGTTATCAAATGTAAACAATTTCGTGAAACCAACATCAGACATCACGTCCTCAGAACATGAGGACTCACCACGACAGAGGATGTAGAACAGCGTGCTCGAAGAATCAGTGTCGAACCTAGAACTGAGCACCTAAACCTATATTCCGAGAAAATGCAGCCCACATCCGAAGATGTGGGTCAGTACCATGGAAAGGAACCAAGTATATGGGGGTGTATGCAGTTTTATAAACATCATCATCATAAATATTTATAAGAAATATGCAGGATGTATGAAAGACTCACATAGCCAGAAGAAAATCATCATAATCATGAAAGGATGAAATAAGTATAATAACACATGTGAGTCATCATATAATTTGTCAATCACTTTCAGTTCATCAAGAATATCAATTCTCATAATGTAAATATCATTTAAATCTTTCGAAAGAATAACCTTCACAATTCCACTTTCAAATCACTTCACCGTTCACCATAGACACAAGGAAACACACACACACACTGGGAGATCTTATAACCGTCATAAACCATGTGAGCTACATGGAGTCCAACATACAACCCACGTTGGGGAGAGCCGTCCTATCCTTGCCATCGGAGTAGGACTATCGATATCAAATCCACACAAACTAGTGATCACTATATAAATCAGCCTTAGGCTCACTTCTACGGGGGCACGTAGTTCTAGGAAAGTAAGGT
Source organism: Capsicum annuum (assembly GCF_002878395.1). Taxonomy (NCBI): domain Eukaryota; kingdom Viridiplantae; phylum Streptophyta; class Magnoliopsida; order Solanales; family Solanaceae; genus Capsicum; species Capsicum annuum. The sequence continues at coordinate 175,159,096 of NC_061117.1, read as the reverse complement.
CACTTTATACCTCCCACTCGGGGCTAAAGATTTCTCTCGGACTTAGCTCAGATCATTTCAAAGACAATCCACAACAAAATAATTTTAGTAATATATAAATATACTTCGGGAGCTATCATGCTTCCCATCTATCAAAATCAACCACGTTGTGGATTTCTTTCACACTCGAGCTCAAAACAACTCCATTGAGACCAAAAGGTCAAATCATTCAAAGTATCTCAAATATTCAACATCAACGTGCTTATAATACACACATTCTCAAAAAAACACAATTTCCAATAGGGATTCACGATCCAAATATCAAAATCATGATAAATATCGTTCAAGATTGATGCTTTATATCTCCACACATGAAAATTCATCTTTCAAAATCATTAACATCAAGATTTCATAATAATCATCATAAGATATGGGTTCATGCTTCAAACTTATAAAAATCAAATAAAAATCATGCCTTTGTAAAGAAAATTACTTTTGGGCACAAGAACGAAAGAGAGTTCTTGTTGAAAAATCCCACATACCTTGAATGATGAACTTTAGATCGATACTCATTTTTGAGATGTTAATCGTGCCTTTGAATGATGGTTCTTGGAATTCTTCAACTAGGAACTTGAAATCTTGAATAAATTTGCAGAATTAATGGTGAACTTTGGAGGCTCTTGAAGTTGGATGTAGGAGCTTAGGGTTTTCTTTTTGAGGGAGTTTGATGAAATATAACATATAATGCTTCTAATAGGCTTTAATATAGGGTTTGGATGGATTTTGGGTGAGGAAAAATGACCAAAACGCCCCTAAAAATCAAAAAAATTCTCCAATCTATCCTTTGGTGGACTGTTTTGATAGCCTGAAGTAGATCAACCATAACGTTGTACTCCGATATTCAAATTCGATGAAACTAATTTCATTAGAAAGAGGACTCTCATATCTTTCCGTTGATATATAGTATATCACCCATATCATTGTGTACGAGGAGTTATGATCGTTTGAAGTTGACCCAAAAATTCACTTTTGATAGGCTGAAGTAGACCGACCATAACTTTTTGGTCCGATAGATAAATTGGATGAAACTAATTTCATTGGAAAGAGGACTTGAAAAGCTTTCCGTTGAGAAAAAATACGTTAGGCCTCAGTACTTTTTCCTACACGTTTTACTGTTCACTACTATTCATAGTTCGATCGGAATGTTCATAACTTGTCGCTCGGGTGTCCGTTTTGGATGATCCACATATCGTTGGAAAGATTATTCGATACTCTATGCAATGGTGGGTCATAATCTAAGACATTTGGACGAAAAATTTATAATTCATTCTAGAAGATAGAACCCAACACGTTTACGCACAAAATTTCAATGAAAATTTCTCAGGTATTACATCATCGCCCCCTTGGAAACATTCGTCCTCGAATGATGCTAGACATGCCAAGATTAGATAGGGAATAGAGAATACAGCTGAAACCATTTGTTAGACTCATCACCACATCATTTCTCACTCCTAATGCAACATAGAATGCATAAATTCAAGAAACTACAGCTAAACACATAATAAATGATAGCTGAACTGCTGCAACTTTTATCAAAAGTGCATGATTTAGGAAAGAACGATACCTTCGGCTTGATCGGAGTTCACGAAAAATAGGTGCGGGTACTTGGATCGCATATCCGCCTCAGATTCCCAAGTTTCACCCTCAACAGATTGGTTTCGCCATAACACCTTGACCTAGGGAACTTCTTTGTTCCTTAGACTTCGGACACTGAAATCAAGAATCTCAATAGGAATCTCATCAAAAGAAAGATTTTCTTGAATTTTAGCACTCACAGAGGAATCCACTACCATAGCATCGCTAATATGCTTTCTAAGCATGGAGACATGGAATATTGGATGAACAGAGGACAACTCGGAAGGCAACTCGACTTCATAAGCTACCTTACCAACACGGCTAAGAATTTTGTAAGGACCAACATAACGGGGACTAAGCTTCCCATTCTTTCCGAATCTCTTCACCCCCCTCATGGGTGAAATTTTTAGATACACTAGGTCACCAACTTCAAACTCAAGGTCTCTCCTTCTAACATCCGCATATGACTTCTGATGACTCTGCGCTGTTTACAACCTTTCCCTAATCAACTTAACTTTTTCCATAGCCTCAAATACCAAATCCGAACCACTCACAGCTGCTTCACCCACCTCAAACCAACCTATGGGTGATCTACACTTCTTCTCATATAAGGCTTCAAACGGAGCCATGCCAATACTAGAGTGGAAATTGTTATTGTAAGCAAACTCTATCAACGGTAAGTGATCATCCCAACTTTCCTTAAAGTCAAGTGCACAAGCTCTCAACATATCCTCTAAGGTCTGGATGGTCCGCTCAGCCTGACCATCGTTCTGCGAATGAAAAGCAGAACTCAAAAGCACTTGGGTACCAAGAACCTTCTGAAAAGCTTTCCAAAGTTGCGAAGAGAACTGAGTACCCCTATTCGAACTGATAGACAAGGGAACTCCATGCAGTCTGACTAGCTCTCGGATATACTATCTAGCATAATCCTTAGCAGTATATGAAGTATGAATAGGCAAGAAATGAGCAGACTTAGTCAACCTATCAACCACAACCCAAATGGAATCATGATGGCTCGGGAAGGAGGTAAACCAATCATGAAGTCCATATTTATCTCTTCCCACTTCCACGTGGGACTACTAAACTCTTGCATCATACCACCAAGTCTTTAGTGTTCAACCTTAACCTGTTGGTATGTTGCACACTTAGCTACAAATGCTACTATATCTTTCTTCATGCCACTCCACCAATAGATTTCCCGCAAGTCTCGATACATCTTGGTGGCAGCGAGATGAATAGAATATCGCGCCTCATGCGCTTCAGCCATAATCCTCTGTCTCAGATCATCAACATTCGGGACACATAATCTACCCTGCAATCTCAACACACCATCTCCCCCTTGAGAGAAAACCTCTACTTTTTGGTCCTTGACTGACTCCTTCAGTCTGACCAAACTAGCATCTAAGTATTGTTTTTCCTTCACTTTCGAAACCAAGGAGGATTCGAAACTACTCTGAACCTCTATACTACCTTCAACAGAGTCAAACAACTTAACCCCCAATCTAGCCAAACGATGTACATCATGAGCCAACTCTTTCTTACCTTCTACCACATGCGAAACACTACCCATGGACACTCTACTTAGGGCATCCGCCACAACATTGGCCTTGCCCGAATGGTACAACACACTTATATCATAGTCCTTTAACAATTCTAACCATGTCTCTGCCTAAGATTCAATTCTCTCTGGGTAAACACATACTGCAGACTCTTATGATCAGTGAAAACATCAACATGGACACCATACAAATAGTGTCTCTAGATTTTCAAAGCAAATACAACAGCAGCCAACTCAAGGTCATGGGTGGGGTAATTTTTCTCATGGGGTTTCAACTGTCTAGAAGCATAAGCTATCACCTTACCCTTCTGCATCAATACGCAACCCAACCCAACTCTTAAAGCATCACAGTACACAGCAAAACCATCAACACCATCAGGCAAAGTCAAAACAGGGGTTGAAGTGAGTCGAGTCTTCAACTCCTAAAAACTCTTCTCACAAGATTTGGACCACAAGAACTTCACTTTCTTTTGGGTCAACCGAGTCATGGGAGATGCTATAGAGGAGAAACCCTCAACAAAATGGCGGTAATAGCCAGCTAAACCTAAGAAACTTCGGATATCAATCGGAGAAATAGGTCTAGGCCAATTTCTAGCAACTTCGGTCTTTTGGGGATCAACTCTAATACCCTCGAAAGAAATGATATGACCCAGAAAAGCAACTGACCTTAGCCAAAACTCACACTTACTAAACTTAGTAAACAACTTGTGATCTCTAAGGGTTTGTAAGACAGTTCGGAGATGATCAGAATGTTCATCCTCACTACGGGAGTACACCAGTATATCATCAATGAACACTATGGCAAACATATCCAGATATGGTCTGAACACTCGATTCATGAGGTCCATGAAAGCTATTGGGCATTAGTTAACCCGAAAGACATAACAAGAAACTCAAAATGGCCATAACGAGTTTGGAAAGCATTTTTCGGGATGTCACATTCCCTAAATTTGAGTTAATGATAGTCGAAATGAAGGTCTATCTTTGAGAAATAACTTGCACCTTGCAATTGGTCAAACAAATCATCTATTCTCGAAAGGGGGTACTTATTTTTTATGGTGACTTTATTCAGTTGGCGGTAATCAATGCACATACGCAAAGATCCATCTTTCTTTCTCACAAACAACACAGGAGCACCCCCAAGGAGAAACACTGAGCCTTATGATACCCTTATCTAGTAGATCTTTGAGTTGCTCTTTCAACTCCTTAAGTTTTGTAGGGGCCATACGGTAAGGAGGAATAGAAATGGGCTGAGTATCGAGAAGAAGATCAATCCCAAACTCTATCTCTCTATTAGGAGGTATCCCTAGGAGATCATCTCGAAAGACATCAGAAAACTCATAGATGACGTTAACAGACTGGAGAGTTGGAGTCTCAGACTTAGTGTCTTTGACTCTAACCAAATGGTAAATACACCCCTTGGAAATAAGCTTTCTATCTTTGAGGTAAGAGATAAAATGACTCTTGGGTGACACAGAATTCCCAAACCACTCAAATACGGATGCACCCAAAAATTGAAACTTGACCATTCGGGTCCGACAATTAATAGAGGCATAAGAAGAATACAGCCAGTCCATACCCAGAATCACATCAAAATCTACCATGTCTAAATCAATCAAATCAGCCAACAAAACTTTATGAAGAACGGTAACAGGACACTTTTTATTCACTTTCTAGGCAATAATCGAATCACCCATTGGGGTAGAAACTAGGATAGGCTCAGGAATAATCTCAGGACTCATTTCAAAATTCACAGCAATCAAAGATGTAACATATGAGAAACTAGATCCAGGATCCAACAAAGCATACACATCAAACTGAAATATATGAAGCATACCAGTAACAACATCGAGAGAGTCCTTCTAGTCCTGGCGGGATGGTAAAGCATAGAATCTATTATGGTGTTGCCCGCCAGCATTGCTAGAAGAGGCATCCTGAGCTGGGGCTGGGCGAGTCGCTGGAACTAGAGCACTAACAGTCTGAGTCTGGGTCTGAGGGCGATAGTCACAACGCCCTTGTCCATCCTGCGGACAATCTCTAACTCTGTGACCCATGTCACCATACCAAAAACAACCCCTTTTCTCACCCCCAATACTCACCCGAATGAGCCCTACCACACTTAGGACACAGGGGACGATTTGGCTTACTGCTAGCACTGTACTGGGACCTGGATACATATGACCTACTACCTTGCTCCTGCCTAGCTTTAGGCACGGGAGCACTAGAAGATGACAGTGCTGGCATAGATGAACGATCCTGATACTGAGGGAGACTCCCTCCCTGCGATCTAGTCTGACCTTGTCCGTGCTGCTCGGACCTAGCTCTCTTATTTCCTCTCATTCTATCTCTCTCCTTAATCTTGTCTGCCTCAATCTGTTGGGCATGAGTTATTATCCTAGAAAGATTCATCTCACTATTCAGCATAGCAGACCTACACTCCTTAACCACATAACTAATCACTCCAGTCACAGACTTACTCATACTAGCCTGATTATCAGCCACTACGTCAGGAGCATACTTGGCCAACTGATTAAACTTTAGACAGTACTCCCTAACAGTCATAGAGCCCTATTGCTGGTTCATAAACTCTTCCACCTTCGCCTCCCTCATCTCCAAAGGTATAAAATTATCCAGGAATGCATCCTGGAACTCTTGCCAAGTCGTAGGGATAGCTCCCTTACCTTTACCTTTCCTCCAAGCAACAACCCAGTCATAAGCAAGCTCTTTTAACCTATACGCAGCTAACTCCACACTATGTTCCTTAGATATATGCATCACCTGAGTAATCTTCCGCACCTCCTCTAAAAACAACCATGGATCCTCATCAGACTTAGACCTATAGAATTTCGGCAGATTCATTCGCATGAAATCACGAATCTTGGCAGCAGCTGAATTACCTCCCTGCTACTGTGGATCTAGGGCCGGGTTGGCCTGAATATTTGCAATAATAAATTGGGCCAGCACCTGAAAGGCTGCTCGAAATTCAGCATGAGACAAGTTTTCATTCAATGGGTCAGTGGGTTGAGGTTGCTGACCATCATTATTTCTTCTCGCTCGATGTGGAGGCATATTTTTATAAGAGGAGAGCATGAATCAATAGCAGAGAGAGACACTTTAAGAACGATAGACTTCTGAAAGAAAGGATCACACTTTTTCCTAAAATGACTTATAGCCTCTTGCTCATAAATGTGGTGCGCTACACACGGATGATCAAGACTCTACTTAATGCGGCTTGTCAGACTCCCTAGGATACCTTAAAACCTTAGGCTCTGATACCAAGTTTGTAACGTCCCGAAAATGGGTTTCGAAGCATCACACGGTGCTTGAGGCTATGAGTAGTCCCAAGCTAACCCTTTGAGCCATTTTCATTCAGTTCAACATGAATCGACGGGGTTTCACTTAAATAACCCTCAAATATCAACAGAGTAATCATCATCCAAGAATAAAAGAATTTCAGAAAGATAACAAAATATGACTTATTAGTCAACTCCCAACATCTATACAAGTCTGACAAGCCTCTAAGAAAATCAATAAAACCAGCAAGCCATTGAGACATGCCCAACTGACTCATACTTAGTTATCAAATGTAAGCAATTCCGTAAAACCAACATCAGACATCACGTCCTCTGAACAGGAGGACTCACCATGATAGATGATGTAGAACAGCGTGCTTGAAGAATCACTATCGAACCTGGAACTGAGCACCTAAACCTACATTCCAAGAAAATGCAGCCCATATTCAAAGATATTGGTCAGTACCATGGAAAGGAACCGAGTGTATGGGGGTGTGTGTAGTTTTATAAACATCATCATCATAAATATTTATAAGAAATATGCAGGATGCATGAAAGACTCACATAGCCCGAAGAAAATCATCATAATCATGAGAGGATGAAATAAGTATAATAACACATGTGAGTCATCATATAATTTGTCAATCACTTTCAGTTCATCAAGAATATCCATTCTCATAATGTAAATATCGTTTAAATCTTTTGAAAGAATAACCTTCACAATTCCATTTTCAAATCACTTCACCGTTTACCATAGACACAAGAAACACACATACACTGGGAGATCCTATAACCGACATAAACCATGTGAGCTACATGGATTCCAACGTACAACCCACGTTGGGGAGAGCCGTCCTATCCTTGCCATAAGAGTAGGACTATCGATATCAAATCCACACAAACTAGTGATCATTATATAAATTAGCCTCAGGCTCACTCCTACGGGGGGACGTAGTTTAAGGGAAGTAAGGTCGCTTTATACCTCCCACTCGGTGTTAAAGATTTCTCCCAGACTTAACTCAGATCATTTCAAAGATAATCCACAACAAAACATTTTCACTAATATATAAATATGCTTCGGGAGCCATCGTGCTTCCCATCTATCAAAATCGACCACGTTGTGGATTTCTTTCACACTCGAGTTCGAAATAACTCCATTAAGATCAAAAGGTCAAATCATTCAAAATATCTCAAATATTCAACATCAACGTGCTTATAACACACACATTCTCAAAAAAACACAATTTCCAATGGGGATTCACGACCCAAATATCAAAATCATGATAAATATCATTCAAGATTCATGCTTTATATCTCCACACATGTAAATTCATCTTTCAAAATCATAAACATCAAGATTTCATAATAATTATCATAAGATATGGGTTCATGCTTCAAATTCGTAAAAAATAATTATGTCTTTGTAAAGAAAATTACTTTTGGGCACAAGAACAAAAGAGAGTTCTTTTTCAAAAACCCCACATACCTTGAATGATAAAATTTAGATTGATACTCATTTTTGAGATGTTACTCATGCCTTTGAATCATAGTTTTGGAGTTCTTGAACTAGGAACTTGGAATCTTGAATAAATTCGTCGAATTAATGGTGAACTTTGGAGGTTCTTGGAGTTGGATGTAGGAGCTTAGGGTTTTCTTTTTGAGGGAGTTTGATGAAATATAATATATAATGCTTCTAATAGGCTTTAATATAGGGTTTGGACGGATTTTGGGTGAGGGGGAATGACCAAAACGCCCCTAAAAATCAAAAAAAATCTCGAATCTGTCCTTTGGTGGACTGTTTTGATAGTATGAAGTAGATCAACCATAACATTTTACTCCGATATTCAAATTGGATGAAACCAATTTCATTAGAAAGAGGACTCTCATATCTTTCCATTGATATATAGTATCTCACACAGATCATTGTGTACGAGGAGTTATGATCATTTGAAGTTGACCCAAAAATTTACTTTTGATAGGCTAAAGTAGATCGACCATAACTTTTTGCTTCGATAGATAAATTGGATGAAACAAATTTCATTGGAAAGAGGACTCGTAGAGATTTCTGTTGATATATAGTAGATCACTCAGATTATTGTGTACAAGGAGTAATGATTGTTTAAAGTTGGAGGAAAAATACGTCAGGCCTCAGTACTTTTTCCTGCACGTTTTACTATTCACTACTATTCACAATTCGATCGGAATGTTCATAACTCATCGCTCGGGTGTCCATTTTGGATGATCCACATATCGTTGGAAAGATTATTCAATACTCTACGCAATGGTGGGTCATAATCTAAGACATTTCACACGAAAAATTTATAATTCATTCTAGAAGATAAAACCCAACACGTTTACGCACAAAATTTCAACAAAAAATTTCCCAGCGTATTACAATAAGGATCCACGATATTGCTGCAGTGCGTTGGTCTCTTCTCCAAAATAAAAGATGTGATGTTTAGCTCTCTCCCTTCGAATAAGGGATGCGATGTGGAGCTTATTCCCCCATAGTTTCAGCTTCTTAAGTGTCAAGGAGCACTTTGGTCCTTTCCCCTCAACCCCAAACGTCCAAAGCATGAATTATAACACCCAAAGGGCATTATTTTCCCATCTTCTTCAAATCAACTCACGCAAAAATCCTTCTTTTTCTCAAGAACAATAATTCAACCTTTTTCTCTCAAGAACACAAGTATTAAAGCTTCAATTTCAAGATTCCTTCATGAATTTTTTGAATTAAGGTATGTGGGTGTTCATCCATAGGTCCCTTTCACCCATGGAGCCCAAAAACCTTCTTTTCAACTAAAGTATGGATTTTTATCGTATTATGGAGTTTTATATGTTTACGAAGGATTAAATTCATGTATTTTCCTTAGTAATTGAACTCCATTTTATGTTCACATATGATCCTATGAAAGATTAGGTTAATTCATGTCTTAAATGATAATTTTCCATGTCATGTTCAAGTAAATTTCATGTTAAATCCCTAATTTATGAATTTAGCCATGTAATCATGTTGATTTTCCATGTTTAACATATTCCCATGTTCAAGTTCATGATTCTCATATGTTTGGTGAAATGTTCATGTTTTGGTTCTTTGAACCATAATTCCCACACTACAGTTTTAAGTATTGATATCATGTTTTATGGTCATTCAGTGCTGGTGGGTTATAAACACTCGATACTTACATATTTTACATGATTTCAGATCTTTCAAGTAATGATTTCAGTTAAACCATGAATATTATCATTTACTCAGTTGTTATGATCATGAGGAGCAATATCAATTGTTATGTTCAGTCAAACTTAAGTCAGTGCCAGTGTCAGTTTGGTTGGGAGTAAAATTTAGCACCGAGTGAACCCAGGGATGGGGGCTCACCTGCCAGTAGAGGATATGACCTTTAGTATCACTCCTTGAGTTCCAAAAATACATAGCTAGTGCAGGTTTGAGATGTTTTCCTGCCTAATGAGGGTTGACACATATCTCATAAGAGCACCCGCCAGTAGTGGGTAACTCTTTAGTCCTTCGAAACCAGTTTAGTGGATCCGAACAGCCAGTCTTAGGACCTATGGCATGGTACTGACACCTTTCTAACTGGGGTAATAGGTTATACCTAATTAGCTCAGATTAGGGCTTGTTGATTACATGATACCTCCCAAAGTTTCAATCCAGTTATTCAAACTAAGTACAATTCAATATCGGTTACATGATACCTCCCACGGTTTCAATCCAGATATCTAAACTAAGTACTGTTCAATATTACATGATCAGTATTCAGATATCAGTTAATTAGTATACATATACTAGTTAATCATTATTCAGATGTCAGTTATTCGGTATTCAGTCATCAGCTATTCAGTGTTCAAATATCAGTTGGTCCGTATTCATATTTCATCTACTCAGTATATTGACATTAGTTATCCCTTTACTTAGATTTCAATCATTCATTCACCCACGTATCAGTTATTCAGTTAATCAGATTATCTCAGTACATGTTATGTTTGGTTTTGTATGTTCATGCATTCATGCTCAGTATATTGGTGTATTCATATCCTCGAGTTATGTCAGTTTCCATCCCATAGTTTTAGACATGAAATTCATACATGATCCTCAGTATAGTTTTACAATATGTTTAGCTTTACATGAGATATACATACAATATTCATGTTTAACCGCTTCCCAGCTTCAGTTCTACTTATTCTACAAAAGTAAAGATTTTTAAAAACTAAGTTTAGTGATTCACCATCTTATCATATTATGTTTGTTACTCATGTTTTATGTTACTTCAGCTTTAAGTTTATCTTAGTCTCTTGGTGAGTCTACTGGAACTTAGCATGCATGTTTTTAAGATTATGCACCTATTCAGTTTTATGTATTGCATTCACCGCCACTTACTTAGTACATTTTAGAAGTACTGATCCACATATATGTCTATGTGCTACATTGTCTCATAATGTAGGTACCACTTGTAGCCTATACGACATAATAAGACAATTGCAGCTTCAGCCGGCAAGTGATGAGTTCTCCTATTTTGGGGACTCCAGTCAACTGTAGTTCCTGTACTTTATTTTGATTATTCATATGTATTAATTAGTTGTAGTTGGGGGCATGTCCCAGCTATCTATAGTCAGTATAGTAGATGCTTCATAGATAGTCAGAATAGTCATGAAATATAAATTCTAGTTCTCTCTTCAGTTTTATCGGGTGGTAAACTTTATTAGTGTTATACTTATTCAGTTTTACTTATGATCATGTTTCTACTCAACAAATTTAGTTTTTAGATGATTTAAATTAGTTGCTCATGCAGTTCATGGGTTAGCTTGGGATCACTTGTGATTTCAAGTTTCCAAGGATTTTTATAAAGCCATGTCTCGTACAGTCTTGTGGAATGGTACAGAGACTCTATACTTTTCTTCTAGAGGATACAAATCATTTAAGAAATGTTTCCCTTCTTTTATGTGTCAGATCATGCAGTATAAGTTTTCTCTAAGGAACTTATCCAGATTCTTACGTTACTCTATTCGTGCCAATTCTGCCTTTTTCTTAAGGCAACAGAAATAGCCTAGCTTAAATCCTTACAAATAGAGTTTTCTCAGACAGTCCCCACAGACAGTTATGGGATTGCACACAAGCTCGATAGTATCCCATCAGTGCCTTTATGTTTCAAAGTATAAAATATTTCATTCATGACTATGTAAATCGTGTATGATCCGCAGTCAGATGTGACCTCAGATCCTTTCCCAAAATCCTATGACAGCATATGATTTAATGTTAGAAGCATAAACCCAAAAGTTAAGCAACAGTAAAGTAGGGATAGTATTTATGTTGATCTAGTAGATTATGTACGCATAGGGCTAGTTGCATGAAAAGTAAACCAATAGGCTTGAAATAGTGTATACAAGAATTTGAGTATGTTGATTCAAAATTATATGGTGTTGATGTAGGGTATGTTAGTGTAATGGTAATTCTCAGGGTATGGTGACACTCATGAAAATTCTAAGTTGGCTAGTGTTTAAGTTATTATATAATGACTAGTGGTACTATAGAAAGCTAAGAGTTGTATCTCAGACGAAAGTACTAGCAGAGGGTTGTACACTTTAAGGTACATTCTTTTAGGGTGAATTTAGTACTCATGTGTATTCTTATATCTTAGACTCTAGAGTAAAGTGGTTGCGCTTAGTTTAGAGTTTATAAAAAGGGGTTCTCAGACTTAGAATGATGGCTTAAAGATAAGGGGGAGATGATAGAACAAGTAACCAAGTCAGGCTCTCAGATTCTAGTAGTGATGCCAGTATGTTGTGGAATAACACTAGGGAGGAAAATGCCCGACCCATTCTTATTTCAGTATTTGTACTTCAGTCATCATGACATCTACTCATGCCTTACATGTCAGCTCCATGATCATGGCTCATATTTATGCACTTTTTATAGAATCATGTATGCTTCTAGATCCTTGTATGAGGAGTTCCAATTTACTCAGCAGTACGAATCATACTCCATGAATTTATGAACTCCAAACTCAGGTCATGCAGCTCAGACTGATGTACTTATGTTTTACAGTATGTTCAGTTTCAGGTACTCATGTTACACTTTTAATGATCAGTGAAATTCAGATCATGTCATGTATTTCCTCAATTTTGATCTCTTTAATGAATTCATGCTTTTGATACTCTATTCCTAAGGCCTTAGTTAAGTGTCCAAGTTATGCATAGTATCTTTTATGTTTCAGGTCCTCATGTTCTAACCTTTCAGTAACCTTTCCTTATGTAATGATAGTGGTGATAATTAATTATTTATATAGGAGAGAGTAAATGTCTCACATTGGGGAAAGATTGTAACATGCTTATTGTATCGCAGGCTATAAGTGTGAAGGATGATTGAGGTCAAACTTTTGATAGATGTCATGGTTAGTTGAGAATTCCATGTGTCTTTTATTAAGAATAGTGCAAGAAAGTTGTTATTGATAGAGGTTTAGAGAATATGAGAAATATGCATTTATGGGTATTTGCCTAGAAGTTTGTATGTGATTATAACGATAGGCTTGAATTTCATATTGGTATATAAGTGGATAGGTGCATTTTGCGCTAGTGAATTCCTAGTAAGAGAGGCTGAATCTACTTGTTGAAGTCGTAAAAAAAAATTATTCTTGAGATGAGAAGTTGTGAAAATGCATGGGGAATTGAATTCATGGTTCAGACTAGTATTACGGTTTTATGTGTAATATAGAAAGGGCAACGTATAGTTGAGGGAGTATTTGGGAAGTATGTCTAAGCTTGAAAGTAGCAGTTGCATTGCCTAAGGCCTAGCAATTCTATCCCAGCTTATGTTTCATAGGCCTATGTTCCATGTTACAGAGTTAAAGCCATATTAAGATTCCCTACTCATATATCTTATTTAGATCACGCCCTAGTTATTTTCTCCCTAATGCTATTAGAACTTCTTTGTAAGAGTGTTGAATAAATACTCTAATTGATTATAATCTTTCAGTATAATTCAGTCTGTATAGCCAGCAATTCAGTTTAGCGGTCAGACAGACAAGTTCCTATGGTTTTTCCATCTTTTGATCTAGTCGTACTATCTGAAGTTTCTTGAGTATGGCCATTTCAAGAGGTAATTTGTTTTCATCCATGTAAATTATGAATTCAGTTCAGTTCATGCATCATGTTTTAGATTAAGATATTCATTCATGATTCAGTTCATAAGTGTCCCGTGCATCATATCAGTCTTTCCTTAGTATTACAGGAAAGTCAGTATCATTTGGGGGACGAATGATCCCAAGGGGGAGATGTTGTAATAGCTCGAGTTTTCATGTCCTAAACCTCTCATCTTTTATTCATGAAACTAGATCCAGCCTGAGGTAATGGTTACTCATAAGTTGACTCTCTCATTTCTATCTTATCCCTATAACCATTCTTATGTCATAGGAATCACTTAGTTCAAAGTTGAGCTAAAAGCCTTTGCTTTGGCCAAATTTTGGTATTCGATTCTACAAAGGTCGACTTTGAATGTGTATAAATTTTTATATAAGTGGAATTTTTCATCTCAAGACCCACTAAATGATATATAATTGAATTAGCTTTCCAAAGATACCAATTTTGCCTTAATCCTATACCCGGGCGAAAAGTTATGCCTATTTTTGTAAGAGACAGTAAGGATCCACGATATGGCCGTGACGTGCCGATATCTTCCCCAAAATAAGGGGTGTGACGCAGATCTCTCTCCCCCAAAATAAGGGATACGACACGGAGCTTATTCCCCCACAGTTTCAACTTCTTAGGGATCAAGGGGCACTTTAGTCCATTCCCCTCAATCCCAAATATCCAAAGCACGAATTATAACACCCAAAAGGGCATTATTTGCCCATCTTCATCAAATCAACTCACGTAAAAACCCTCCCCTTTCCCAAGAAAAATAATTCAATCTTTTCTCTCAAGAACATGAGTATTAAATCTCAATTTCAAGATTCCTTCACGAATTCTTTGAATTAAGGTATGTGGGTGTTCATCTATAGGTCCCTTTCACCCATGGCGCCCAAAAACCTTCTTTTCAACTAAAGTATGAATTTTTATCTTATTATGGAGTTTTATATGTTCAATATAGATTAAATTTATGTCTTTCCTTAGTAACTGAAGTCAATTTCATGTTCACGTATGATCCCATGAAAGATTAGGTTAATTCATGTTTTAAACTATAATTTTCCATGTCATGTTCAAGTGAATTTCATGTTAAATCCCCAATTTATGAATTTAGCCATGTAATCATGTTGATTTCCCATGTTTAACACGTTCCCATGTTCAAGTTCATGATTCTCACATGTTTGGTGGAATGTTCATGTTTTGGTTCTTTGAACCATGATTCCAACACTACAGTTTTAAGTGTTGATATCGTGTTTTATGGTTATTTAGTGCTAGAAGGTTATGAGCACTCGATACCTACATGTTTTACATGATTTCAGATCTTTCAAGTAATGATTTCAGTTAAACCATTAATATTATCATTTACTTAGTTGCTATGATCATGATAAGCAATATTAGTTGTTATATACAATCAAACTTAAGTCAGTGCCAGTGTCAGTTCAGTTGGGAGTAGAATTTAGCACCAAGCGAACCCAGGGATGGGGGATCACCTGCGAGTAGAGGATGTGACCTTTAATAGCAGTCCTTGAGTTTTAGAACTATATAGCCATCATAAGTTTGAGATGTCTTCCTACCAGTTTAGGGTTGACACATATCTCATGAGAGCACCCGCCAGTAGAGGGCAACTCCTTATTCTTTTGGGAACCAGTTTAATGGATTCACATAGCCAGTGTTAGGACCCACGACACGGTATTAATACCCTTCTAACCGGGGTTACAGGTTGGACCCGATAGCTCAAATTAGGGCATGTTGATTACATGATACCTTCCATAATTTCAGTCTAGTTATTCAGACTAAGTACAGTTCAATGTTACATAATCAGTATTCAGATATCAGTTAATCAATATATAAATACCAGTTAATCAGTATTCAGTGTTTATCTATTCAGTATTCAGTCATCAACTATTCAGTGTTCAAATATAAATTGGTCCATATTCATAAATTAGCTACTTAGTATATAGACATTAGTTATCCCTTTACTTAGATTTCAATCATTCAGTCACCCAGGCATCAGTTATTCAGTTAATCAGATCAGCTCAGTACATGTTATGTTTGGTTTTGTATATTTATGCATTTGTTCAGCTTTACATAAGATGTACATACAATATTCATGTTTTATCGTTTCCCAGCTTCAGTTCTACTTGTTCTACAAAAGTAAAGATTTTTAGAAACTTAATGATTCACCAGCTTATCAGATTATGGTTATTACTCATTTTTTAAGATACTTTAGCTTTAAGTTTATCTCAGTCTCTTGGTGAGTCTACTAGCACTTAGCATGCATGTTTTTAAGATTATGCACCTATTCAGTTTTACGTATTGAATTCACCCCCACTTACTCAGTTTATTCCAGAAGTACTGATCCACATATATGTCTATGTTCTATATTGTCTCATAATGTAGGTACTAGTTGTAGCCTACACGACATAATCAGACAGTTGCAGCTTCCAGCCGACGGGTGATGAGTTATCTTATTTCGGGGACTATAATCAGTTGTAGTTCTTGTACATTATTTTGATTATTTATTTGTATTGATTAGTGGTAGTTAGACACATATCCCAGCTATCTATAATTAGTATAGTAGAGGCCACATAGATAGTCAGTCAGAGTCATGAAATGTAAATTCCAGTTCTCTCTTCAGTTTTATTAGGTTGTAAACTTTATCAGTATTATACTTATTTAGATTTCCTTATGATCATATTTCCACTCAATAAATTTAGTTTTTAGATAATTTAAATCAGTTGCTTAAGAAGTATGTCAGTTCATGGGTTAGCTTGGGATCACTTGTGGTTCCAAGGACTGTGTTACGACTAGGGGGTAGTCTCGGGTCGTGAAAGACTTTGAGTATTCTATAAAAATTTGTAATGTACTGCCATATTATGCCTTGATGGCATTTGCGGTCATACATTGCAGTTGTTAAACTATTAGAGTGACCACTGAAGCAGATCGACTAGCAGATTGATTATAAATTGACTTGATGAGAGATTCACCATCAACTTTTTCTTGTGGTGTTAGATTATAACTTAGTTCTCTACGATACTAGAGATCTAAATTTCTCATAAGTTGGTGATTCAAAGATTTTTCTCATCAACATACTTCTTCAAGGCTTAAATGATTTACTCCATCATTGAAAAATTCTCATCCATGTTAACTGCATCAACTATAGAGGTGTTAACTTTCGCTGAAGTTTGAGAATTCGTTGAGTCCTCAGATTCTCCAAATATGAAGACAGTTTGAGACAGTTCATAGATAACATAGATGAAAGGTTTCCCCCATGGGTTTTAGTTACAACCAAAATTTGAGATTTTTCCTTTTTGTTATTTTCAAGAAGGTGGCGTATTAAGGTCTACCTAAAGCACAAGCATTGAGGTTGTGTTGATTGATGGGGAAAATATGTATGATCTCAATAGATATGGTATTAGTATACTCCTTGCGCGAAATGTCATTGACTTTTTTTAAGTCCATTGCAGTAGTTAAATTTGTAGTTTTCTATTTTGTAGAAGGAAGAGATAAAAAGTAGAACTGGTCCCACTGGCGTGCCAATTTATTCGCAATAAATTTTCGTAGTGCTAAAAATTAACTTCAAGTAAAATAAATAAAAGAAAAATAATTTTATTAAATGAATCTTATGAGTACAATTCTATTATTCTCTTGTTGCTTCTCTCCTAAGCTTTTTAGTGATTCGAGGGGCCTTATGTAGTGTGTTTCTTGAATATAGGATGATTCATACCTTCTTAAGATGTGTTTGATCTTCGGGGACATCGTGCAACACCTTCGTCATTTTTTTGATTGATCTTCGGGAAGAACTCCATTGACTAATCCCTTGAAGGGTTGTCAAGTTAATGTTGTGACTTGTTCCAATGCTTGCAAACTAACCTCAGAAAATTATGTAACTGTTTTATTTATAGTTGTAGAGGGTAGATAATCCAAGTGTAACTAACCTCTTTTGCCGCGTTCTTATTGATCAATCAAGTTATCAAGCTTATCACAAATATTGTGTCATAAGGTTGATTGTGATTGACCAAAAATATGTCATTTGGGGCACTTGGCGATGTTAATTGATTGTTGAACTTGACTTGACCTGCCACATCATTTGAAAGTGTGGGCTTGTCTTGTTGGTTTTTAATTTGACTGAGATGCCATGTCACTTGACACTTGGCATGATTTTGGGATTCAAGATGGACCTTGAATTGAATTTAATGAACTTATTAACTTTATAAAGCCTAAACTAATTTCAACCCAAACAAATATGAATTCAATTCAAATTTGTATGAATTTGATCTAATAATTTTATATGTCTACAATGTTATGGGATTATTTTATAGTTCTTGTATTTGTCAGGACATTATTTTAATGGTAATTACTTGTTTTTTTATACCGTAATCAAGTTGAAATTACAAGAAAGAAGGCTTGGTTCATTAGAGCACTGCAATGCTTGATAGAGGTAGGTGACGATTAAAGACTCAATTTAATTTATGTATGTATGTTAACCTCCTCTTTATTTACTCGTTGCCATGCATAATGTGTATATTAACTTGTTATGTAGTACTATAAGTTGTTTAATCATATAAAATGAGATTATACAAAAGACTTGCTTAAAATGCAAGTGTGCTTATGCTATCTCATATTATGATGATATAGGTTGTGATATGTATTTATATTGTGAGATGAAAAGATAAAGGTCATCATCACAGAATTGATGGAATTCAGAGAGTATAAGTGTGGAGATGTTGTAAAGATGGTATAACACTTTATTAGGCATAAGGGTGGCAGGCCCTATATGTCTGAATTATTTGGTACATGAATTAAGTTCGGCCGCTGCAGGTCATGACTAGTGGACATTTATAAAACTCCTAGCATATGTGTATAAAGTATTGGTGGATTTGGCGGTTTCATGAGTGGACGGGATTGCAGTTTTGGTAATTATTGTGGGTTCTTTGTGTGAACTAATTAATAATACTGTTATTATTTGGATTCATGAGTAGTCGAGTTATTGACATATTTGAATTTTGTAATTATTGTTGAATTTCAAGGGAAAATGTAATTGTTGTGAGATTGGATCAATTGTTATGAGTCGTGGTATTGACTTGGTTGAATGTCGTACTTGTTCTACTCTTTTCTAATTTACTTTGCTCTTATTGAGAAACGACCTAGTGAATGTATAAATGTTAAGTATTACATGGTTGTACTTGTTTACAAAGTGTTGGTTATGTGTTCATATTTATTATTTTGAGCTGGCATATGACTCTATCAGTGCAGAGTAATTTTATATTGATACTACCTGTACTCTTATTTTTGTTGAGAGCAAAGCATATTTCAGCGACTTCGACCAGACCTCAGTTGTAACCGGTAACCGTTCTGACTCAAAGGTGAGTTTCACCTTTAGGGCAACCATGAGTCTCACAGATTATGTTTTTGTCCATTTGTTTTGGGCATAAACTTTTGTATTTTCAATTTTTTGGATTGTACCCGTAGTTTATTGTTGTTAGATCTTTTGACATAATGACTTTCAATTTCTAGGTACAATTTAGACCTTGGATTATTCCGCATTATTTTCATTGTAAGAACTATTTGAATAAGTGGGTGATAATGAAATTGCTCTTTTCTTATTTAAAAATTGTTAAGTATTGGTATTGGGCAAATGGGTTTAGATGGTTCTCCCACCGAAGTGTTTGTGCGGGTGCCACTCGCAATGAAATTTGGATCATGACATATAACAAGTTAATTCGAGTACAATTTGATATTTTCAAGTTCAATTTTTATATTTTACTATATGGTAATCTGTAATCATAGTTTGATTAACTTAGACTAACATATAATCAGATAACAAAGAATCAGTACTTCTATTTTTCAAGAAATGTCTCAATTATATTAAACTAATACCTTCCATATGTAAAAATATCCAAAAGAAAGTATAAACAATTTTCTCATTAATCAGTTACACAAAAAGACCATTTCAATCACAATAAAATAGTCATAGTTTATTTCAAAGTCTAAACAACATTAACCAAAATTAAGCATAGTTCTATCACACAATTTTACACTAAAAATTTCATCACAGACATTCAGAATGTAACTAGACAGTATAGCCATTATAACTCAAAATAGTTCCCAAATAATTTGTTCAAATATTAACTAACAGCTTCATAGATTAAGTAATATTTAGAAAGAAAATAATTCTTGATTTCAAAAGAAATAAAGGATTGTGTTTAACTAGGAGGTGGAAAGAATTTAAAACATATTACAAGAATTAATAAGTGATACAAATTAGCATTGAATGAGATATGATATAGTTTTGTACAAAATTAATTTATATATTCAATAGCATTAGCATAATATATATGGGTTGTACATGTGATTCTAAATTGAAAAAATTACATAAACTAGCAATTTTAAGACATTAATTACAATTAATAGCAATAGTTTCTCAAAATTACAACTTATAATAAAAGTAGCAATATTTTACCTTTTTTAGGGCAAAGCACGTGACTTTAATCCCTAGCTTTACCTTACCCTTTTTTTACGCTAATTTATCAATTTCATTTTTTTTTTCAAATACGAATTTTTTCTTCATCTATTAAGGTAAATTGATTTTACAGATGTTATATTTTTCATATATTTCTTTTATGTAATTTATTGTCGCCATTTTTTTCCATCTTTTTCTGCGTATTGGTTTTTTCTTCTTTTGATTTTGCTGCTTAATAGGAGATGTGCCATCATTCAAAAATTGCCAAACACATTTTTAAGCAAAAAGCAACTTATAATCTATTTTGACTAGATTATAATCTCTTCCAAACACCCACTAAGACTTAGAGGGTGTTTGGATTACATTATAATTTGGTCAAAATAGGTTAAAAGCTATTTTTGAATTTTAATAGTGTTTGGCAATTTAAAAAATTACTTAAAAAAAGTCAATTTTGACTTTTTATAAGCTAAAAACTAGAAGTTGGCCATTACCTACTTATTTTCTTTTAGTTTATAATTTATTGAAAGTTGTCCAAGTAAATGACTTTTGTATCCCTTATAATTTTCACTTATTCCATATTACCCTCTTGTAGTCCATTTGATTTTTTTAGCTTATAATCATTAATGCTTGTATTAATTAAATATTTTTTACTTTTTGTATTTATGGCGAACTTAACTCTAGCCATATTAGTAGCTCTTTTGTATCAAACTTCTAATTTATGAAATATGATTTTTATGTATTATTCCCCTTCTTTAATATATTCATTTAAATTTGGACAATTATTATTGTACAACGTATGAATTTCTCTAAGGGAAAAACTCACCAACCAAGATATATGGAGAACACTCACTGAAGATATACAACTTCATAAACAATTCATGTATATTTGACGACGCAACGTTCGTATTCGACAATGTTTTAATAGTGATATAGTCATTACTCAATTAACGAATAATATATTATTCAATTAAGAGTCACTTTAGCAAACAAATAGCATCATTTGTGATCAACTATTTATCTATTAATGTAATTATAATGATTAGTAACATATATATTTTGTTTGATGATTTAAACTCTTTTAACCAAGAAAAAAGATTTTTTTTAACGCACAAATTTAATAGTCATTCATGAAAATATTATATCTATTTAACGCACAAATTTAATTGCAACTGTATTGATAAACGTCTCCCAGTCATTAATTATGAAATTGCATCACTATGTACAGTGTTATCAAAAGTGGGGTGGGGGGGGGGGACTAAGGCTGCATAAAATTTATCTTTAAAATAAAAATTAATAGATATATAAAAACACTAAATTCTAATATTATATATATATATATATATATATATATATATATATATATATATATTGAAAATAAATTAAAAATATATACATTAATTTTAATTTGAATTATTTTAGAAATAAAAATTAATAATAATCAACTCTACATATTGCTAACAGCTTTAAGGGTATTTAAGATATTTTGACCAAAAAAAAGTGTTTAACAACACTTGTTTACCAAACACATCAACAATTTTTTTTCCAGTTTCAGCACTTTTATCCAAACACGTAACTGCTTATTTTTAAAATAAGTTCCAGCACTTTCAAAAGCACTTTTAAAGAACTTTTTAAAAGCCACTTTTTTTAGCTTATCCAAACGGGCTCTTAGGCTATTTGTTAAATAGCTTAATTGTTAAGATTTTAGGAAATTGCATCTAATCTTAACCTATTGAAAATCAGTTAGCCAACTGCATTATAATTATGGTCAAATTCACTTCAATTTAAGGTTAACTTTAATAATTGGCTAAATTGAATCCAAGTCTGAAATAAATTAACAACCGATTCAATCCTGAACTTTGTGGTTTAATAAAATCAAATAAATATTTTCTAAATATATTATTTTTTTAAGAACAAATTATATTTAAATCAAGATTTACCCATTTAAATTAATTTTCAATAAAGTTTTAATCAAAATTATATTTTCGATAAAATAATTATTTAAGTAACAAAAAATTATACAATCTATTATATATGAATATGAAAATGTATAACCACTACTAAAAATAACAAAATCAATCTCAAAGAAACTATTTAGAAAACCTCTAGCTGGATAAATCAAATATTTTAATTTATTTAAAATTGAAGCAACTTAGAATTAAACTTAATCGTCGGGGGAAATTAGGTGTCGACATTTGCATTATTGCGGATCCCTCATTTGTTTGGGATCATTATGAAATATGTTCTACTGTAAAGTTGAAATCAAATAAAACAAAGAGTATCACCCCCCCCCCCCCCCCCATATATATATTAGTCTTATCTTATGTGTCCCATGCGTATACCTCACTTCAAGGAATTCAGTTTACAAAATCACTTCGATAATATAAAAGAAAATATGCTTGAATTAAGAAGTAAATTAATTAATTTATTAAATAGAAAAATACTTAAATATAAAACTAATATATTCATACAAACCATATAGAAGACACAAGAGAGTATCACATTAAATTAATAATTGTATATGAAAAATAAATTAGTGTGTTTACGTTATATTATTAAGTATGAACTTTAAAGAACTGGTATAGATTATTAACCTTATTGATGGTAAATTTGCTACTTTGATTTCGTGGGTTTAGTATTAGACCAAATTGAATTGTTGTAAAATTTAGCCAATTTAGGTAAATTTTGATAGTCGTTTCTATATGATCCCTATTTAAATATATTTAGTTTTTAAAATAGCGATTTTTATACTAAATCTACAGTTATTTTGGTTTGTAGAAATTATTTTCTATGTAAGGTACAGTTTTACTTTATCACCTAAATCAATAAGAACTTTAATTAATTTTAAATTCATAAATATTTGATAAAATAATTATTTAAGGAAAAGGGTGAAAAAACAATTTTGTTTATTGCAAAATCTTTTAATGAAAGACAAAAAGTTCAAATCATTTTTTTAAGAGTAGTTACGTGCTTTGCACGTGTCTCGTTCGTCAATCAAAAAGTTTATTATACCTACATAGCTTGTACCAATCAATCTAAAGAGCCTATTGTTAAAAATAATGACTGTTGACGCCTAATTTTTGCCCTCCCCATTTCAAATTAGTTTTTGAGTTTCTCAATTTTAAATAATTTTAAAAATATTTATTTTAAGTTATTTTGAAATAAATTCCAAGCCTACTGTTTGAATTTAGGCGAAATTAATATGTCCTGTGTTTAATTATACAGGATCATGTAATGTCACAATCCAGAAACGAGGGTCATGATGACACTTTTCGCGGTGTACCATGACAAGTAAGTTTATCACCCAAACTAATACAAAAAGAGAAAAGGATGAAAATACCCCAAGCTAAGGTTTCTAGAACGAAGCCAAACCATACAAGTAATTATAACAATGTGTAAAGAACATATCCAAATACCATACATTTTCAAAACCAAATATCAATAGTGTAAGAACTAATAATACAAACCATGAGTCAGATACATCAAAATATCCACACAACGTCAACATTTGTCTCAGAATACAAATAAAGACATAACTACTATAGAAAGATAAAGGTGCACTTCGGACGCATGAATGTCCAACCGCTACCTTGAGAAATCTGAAGGAGCTCGAAATCAACCAATCTGAGGAATACTTAAGCTAGGACCTGCATCGAAAGGGCGCAATAGACGTGACTACGGTCCACTTGTACTCAGTAGGCATCATAGGCCGACCAAGCAAAGTAGTAAATGAAGCATACAAAATATACACTAAGGGCAAGTCACCTGCAATCAGAAAATGTCCCATAACGGTAGCCTACACCGCTTGTACTAACAGATCTAATATATCACAATTACAACAACAACACGGTATATAGAACACAAGTATACATTATATCACATGCAAGTAGAAACAGAGAAGAACATGTATATACAAGATAGTCAAGTATAAATAACAGGATATAAAGAAAGTAGACATATAACAAGTCAATATAGCAATCCAATCACAATACACCAATGGTATCACAATACGCATTTTCAACAACACAATACAATTATTCATATGCATTCAAGGTTATCAACGTCATATAGGACCCCACACGGTCACACATGTCACATAATATCTTAATTTTAATAATTACATTACATATAGGCCTCCATACAAGCACAACACATAGATAGTCATTTTTCATAATTAGTTTTCACTCTTAACATGCATTTTGTACTATCATTTACTACTTAGCCTAGTCTGAAAGTGTTAAGCCATAACCTACTTAGAATGTTGAAACTGGTCTGCTATACTTCGAACCCACGACCTTACTTTTCACGAATGATGTAACGTCCCGAGATCCCATCCCAAGATGTCACACGGTGCTTGTGACCCCAAAGGATCACAAGCTAACCCTTTACTGATATCTGTACCTGTACACTGCATAATATCTAGAATAAATGCAAAAACTGGCCATAAGGTTCAACACATTTATAAATACTCAAAATATAAAAATAAATACTATGCAATACATTCGTCTGAAAAGACTCTAATCAGACTGAACTTGTGGAATTGATGGGATAGGTCCCCAACTAACTCCGTCAACTGAAAGTAAATAAAATTTAATTATAATAATAGAAAAATGAAACTCATCCTCTAAAGAAGAGGACTCACTGCTACTGACTGGGACTGACCTGCTGATGATACTCTGAGTCCTGTGCCTCTAAACCTATGGTGTCAAATGAGACACCATAGCGCAAATGCGTCAGCATAAAATGTACCGAGTATGTAGACGGGGTAAGGCTAAATCCAAGGGCTCATGCACGCAAAATATGTATAACCTAAATGATCATGAGAATACCGTAAGAAAACAAGCACACATACAAAAATGCATAAATCATACTCATAATCATCACAACTCTAGAGACTTGACCTTGGGTACCGCTTTACTGCGAGCTAAACTCTCTACCATCACTGAGATACTGAATCACTGACTCATCTTCTACTGATAACTGGGATCTGAGTATACTTATATCAAAGACTGAGTTCTGAGTTTACCGCTTTCAACCGACAGAATTAGAGATTTAACTTTTCTAGCAGATAACTTCGAAAGCTTTATCAATGATAAGAAAATAGGATTATATCCGAATCCGACAACAAGAATACTCAACAAATTCTGAGAAGGAGACCAAGCCTATCTGACAGAAGATCTTTAAATATAATAATAAAAATATTCAACATGATCTGAGACTGAGATCAAACCTCTCTGATGGGAGATCTTTAAATATGATAGTAAGCATCTGTATATGAGGCCAAGCCTATCGACGGGATGGTCCATGAATCAATGGAACTATCTGAGTTCCTTACTGAGATAGACGACTGTACCACACGGTCTTGAATTCTGAAGATTGATACTAAAACTGCAACTGCGGGAAGTAGTCACTTAACCGACATGCCTCGACCTACCACAGGTGGGGTCCAACCTGTAACCCCAGCTGAAAAGGCGTCAATACCGTACCACGGGTGAAGACTCACTCTCGGGTCAAGCCTCTCTGATGGGATGACCCTCTCAGGAAGTCGACCTGAGGCAATATAATAGTCAATCTCTCTGATGGTGGTAGCCTCTACTGACGGGGACTCTTGTATCCTGCACTGGCTACGCAGTTCTGGAGTTCAGGAATTATTACTAACGACTCCGACCTCTCTCTCTGATGGGAGGAATCGCCATCCTTTCCCTCGCTCGGTGCTAGTTTCTACTCCCAAATGAAAGACTCTCACTGAATCCTTAGAATGAACACAATAAAGCTGAATCTGTTTACATGATCATGTTTCTCAAATGATCTGGCTGAAATACGCTAAGAGCACTTGGTTTCATATCTGACAGAAATAATATCGAATCATGGTATCTGACTGACAATACATGGCTTGATTAGATTATTCAGATCATTTCTGAGATTAGAATTGAATCACTTGAGTTCCATTAAGACTGGGCTGAGTACAGGTCTGAGGCTAGATTTCTAGAGATACAGAGATTGCAGAAATAACTGAGATTACTGAGCTTTATTAAGCTTCGCACTTGTCTGAGGATACAGAGTTCTATAGTTCACTAAGTTCTAAAAATCATGGCTCGGTTGGAATTATCAAGAAACTGACATGGGCTCTAGACAACAGCTCTATTTTTGGGTAGAAATACCCCCAGGACTCGATAACATAGAAGTAAAGCACTATCATTCATTCAAGCATCACAAGCATTCATGCATCATTATCATCATTCAGGCATATTCACAAAAAACTCAGAAATTATGCCATATATTTAATTTCACAATCATTAGAACATCACCTCAAGCCTCTAAGGATTCACAAACGTCTACTCATCATCATAACTACCAAGGGGTCACTCTAAGCATTTCAGAATCATAACATACTTCCCCCCCCCCCCCCCCCACAAACCTTACAGTATTGCATCTATCATTTAGGAATTATAAACCTCTATTCACCATCATGATTACCAAAAGATCGCTCTCAATATTTTTCACAAACTACCTTAAGGAAGATATGTTATTAAATTATACCCCATTCAACGAAGTCTTGCATCACGTACTTCACACCTATAACGGTCTCGACATATATCTAAATATCATGAGATTTTGGGAAAACTTCACACTATCATGTCAATACTCTCTTGATAACTACTTAGCATGTATCAAAACTTAAAATAAATCAAAGAGCACTCACTTGGGAGATTTACCGCTATTTCGTCTCAACTTACTCACTACGGTCTTTCGACAACCATTAGACATATCCGATTTTACACCTACTCAGGGATTCCATATTATTATTATGGCTCATTCCGCTCACTAAGGCATTTTATCAAACACTAGGTGTGCATGGACTAGCCCACAACTTTGGTTTTCCCCTTTAACATACTACAATGCCCCTCTATGCTTCACCTCAGCCTTTCATCCAACCTATGGGGTGCATACTCTGCTTATTCAACCATCTCTACACCCTACTATCATGAACACCTCACATAGACACCAACTTCAAAAGGGCTCATCACAACATCACATAAATTCCACATACTAGGGTCAAAAACCATAAATCTTGCAAATAATCATGAATCCAAACTCAACAACACAAGTAACATCAACTTTAACTCATACAAATCATGGAATATCACAAAACATAAAATCCTTAAGTTTAAAAAAGGGTATTTGAGCTTCTTGGATGAAAGGGACCCAAGAATCAACATCTACATACCTGGTAATTTCTTTTCTAGAAGGCTCTTGAAATGAGTTCTTGATTTCTCTAGATCCTTCTTGATCTCTCTTGAATTTTATGAAAGGAGAAGAGAGTATTTTGATTTTA